>NC_049208.1:28011286-28348786 GCF_013347855.1 Anguilla anguilla
CACAGCTTGTATCGGTATCGCATACTTTGTCGTACTTACCTTTTAACACCTTTGCACAGATTTTAGCCATTAGGCATTGTGGCATATATTACCTAGGATGTGAAAGAACAAAATCCACCACAGAAACATAAAAAGGTTCTGGCCACTTACAGAACCTGAAAGCAGACACAGAGCTTTTAGAGAAGAAGAAGAGCCATTTATACACTTTGAAACACTCTAACCTCCATAAGAGGTAGTCATAACATTGGAGCCTTTGAAAATAAAAAAGAAAATGAAAACAAGCAAATTTACATATTAAAGTGGCCTTATGTTTTTGGAAGCAGGACTAAGCACTGCGGCATTATTATCAAATGAGTCCTGGATTTAAGCCCTTTATAAAAAGATCAAACATGACTATGCTTGGAGGTAATACAGCGCAACTATCAAAGAAAGAAACATGGAAGTTTTTCAACTGCACCTGACAAGAGATGAGGTTTCATAAACAAATAATTGTTAAATTAGTCCAGTTGCGATCTCCACCTTCAAGCAAAATATTTTCCATGTAACACGTTGGTTTTGGCTTTTAACTGAAACTCTAAAAATGGAGATTTCAGATTTCTAGATAACTCAGGGGCAATACTGAAATATTAACATGAATGCCAGATGCTAAAACATTACCTCTGGTGTGTTGTTAATTGTCTGAACAAAATAAACACATAATTATTTATTATTTTTTAAAATTTTGCTATTTCAATCCCACCTGAATTTAGAAATGTCCAATTCGCAAACTACCGTATGTACAAGCATACTCACACACGCCGGAGACCCGATCATATGCATGCGCAGAGAGCAAGCCCTGGGCACCCAGACGGATAACAGGGGGTGCTCAAGCAATGAACATTGCTGTCCCCGCCAACTGAATCCCCCTCACATATCCTTGGGCGACGCAGAGCCAAATGGCTTGGGCTGAGACCGCGGTGCTCACTCATGCACTGCAAGCGGCACTTTTACCAAATGAGCTACCCAGCAGCGACAAAATAAATGTTGATACATCACATTAATCAGTAACTGTGAGCACACATTTCTGTTGGCTTTGTGGCTGTCAACATGATATTAGAATTTATGCAAATAATTTTAATCTAATGTGTTCAAATGTACATCTTTTATCAGTGTATTAGAAAGTTACATAGAAAGTTATGCTTATCTCAAGAAAAGGTTGAAGAGGAAAGCATCATATTTTATTGCTTACTTGGACATAATGAGGGCTCTGATTTGGATTATCTGTGCTTCTCAGTCATCCGTGCTAGCACTCTTATTATTTTCTTAGACTGCACATTTAATGAAGGCTCATCTTGTTAAGGTTTTTTTTTTCTCTGATCACCTTTCACCTTCCCTTTCCTGGCTTATATAAAAAAGCTCAGAAAAATAACAAAATGTGTCCTGGATTAATCTCATCACCACTCAGACTGTTGACAGAACATTGACTAATCTCATTTTGTGCCTATATGCATGTGTAAACAGACACAGGTACAGACACACACACACACACACACTCACACACACAATCAAACAAACACACACACACACACACTCACATACACGCCCTGCTGAAAATTCCAGCTAAAACCAGCTGGGATTCTAAACTGAAGATGATTTAAGATGTGTTTTTGACACTATTAGCTGGTCATAGCTGCTGTAGTCTGTGGCTGGTCAATGCTGGTCTCTAGCTGGAGATAGCTGTTTAAGATGGTAGAGTAAGCTGGTGGTCAAACTAGAGGACTCGCTGACTGAATGAGGGAAGGGTTGGGCAGAATCACCCAAAATGGCTTGGAAATGTGAAAGTATGCTGACTCCACAGAATAGTCTCTGCAGGCATAACTACTGAGCAGACCCCAGGACTCTGACTGTTCCTGGACTCTGTTAAAGCGCTGTCTGCTGTTAAAGAGCTCAAATCTGAAATTGTCCATCACACAAAACATCACTCACACAGCTGCCATAGTGGTAAAACTGTACAGTACTCTCTATGCAGTTATATAAGTTTTGAATTATAGCAGCCATTACAGGTCTAATATTAAGGTTAGCCGAACATGCCTTTCCCTGTGTCATAAAGAATCAGTTCACCTCAGCCTTGTATCACCCGATGCTTTCATCGCGGTGTGACTGCTTTATTCAATGATTCCGAAACTGTGTGAATGAAAGCCTGAATGAAGTCCATGATAGGGTCACAGCCCTCCATTTATTATCCACTGCTCTGCAGTTGGCGGGAGTAATTATGAGAGAAAACCACAACATTTTGCTCCCTGAAACCACTTCTGTTTACCTTTCCCTGTTTCATCTAATATGGTATGAAATCCTTCCACTGGCTGCGACTCCTGGGGCCAGGGAAGGACAGACGACCGGAGGCGTGATTGCACCTGCAAGTGCAAGGGTCAGTGGAGGCTCTGTTTATTCTCGTACAAATTGTGTTTATAGAAAGAGAGAGAGAGAGAGAGACAGAGAGAGATGGCTCAAAAAAAGCACTTAGCAATGAGGCCTGTAACACTCCATACAGTCCATAAGAGACAACATGCAGTTGTATGTAGTCTATCTGTCATTATAATTGGATCTCGTAAGATGACCTCTGCCCCTATTGAGCCGAGTGCTTAAGCAGCGTGTCCTGCTGGGAAGATCCATAAGTCTCCTGGGTTCAGTGTGTATACGGCCTTCAACAATCATTAAGATCCAGGACACAACCAGTTACACATCATGTATAAGGAGCCGAAGCTTGTTCCTTCCTGGATGGATGATGAGCATCATCACAGTTTCTTACCACAGAACCCTGAGTAGGTTTTACTAGCGTAAACAATTATTTTGATATACTGGTGGCATTGCACAAAGAAAAAGTCACAGCGTGCCCTTGCATGCATTTACAGTATGCCGGATTACGTGCGGGCCTGTTGAGTTGTTTATGGAGATGTATGACTCGTTGTGTCAAAGACAGATATGGTCCTTGCATTAGTCACCAGGTAAAAAAAAAAAAAGAAAATCATGCAATTATCATTACATTCAAAATTCAGTTACTTGATTATTATTAATTTGGATCTGGAATCTGCAGTCTGTTCTGACAACTAAACGTGTGTGTGTGTGTGTGCGTGTGTGTGTGTGTGAATAAATTATTAAAGCCTGTTGCCATAGTAACATTTTCTTTAATTTGAGGATATGAATGCAGAAACTTTGAATGCGTCAACCATTTTGAGATTGATTGGATTTCCAAGCCGACAATTTGAAAGCTTTCACATACAGGCAGTGGTATATTGTGATTATATCGCAGCTAAGGGGTACTGTTCCCAACCCTAGCTGTGATATAATCACAATATACCATGGCCTGGAGTGAGTTATAAAATAGGATAATGCAGACATTATAGACACAATCCAATTAAAACCATTTATATTAACAATTTCATTACAAGAATAATGAACAAAAAAGTCATTGATTGTGCAAGCACTGAAAACCTGTCCAATATCAGCGGGATCATGTTGCGTAGGTCCACTCATTTTGTTTGGTGGAGGAGGCCCATTACTCGCCATGGAAAGGATGCTGCTCCACCTTCTCCAGTCCCAGAGTTTCAGTTGCCAACAGCTCTGGCGTTATTATGCCTGCTTGTGCCCATTTATGGACATAATCTGTCGCCTCAAGACCAACATCTGATAGTTTCAAATGTTTTCATTTTGTGACAGATGATGATCATTACATGCATAGATTTTAAATTTTATTTTTCCATAAATAATAATAATAATTATTTTTATAATTAGCATTATAAAAAAATTGACTTATTAAATAAATACAGATATTTTGTGCCATTTTCTTCACAAAACCCCCCTGCCAGATAATAGGTAACAGGTTCTGATACCCAGTTTGTGAATGGGTTGCTTTCTCTCAGCATCTGAATGACCGAAGCTTTGAGACAAATTGCTGAGTGAAGTGCTATTGAAACTAATTTCGCGTATACAATCACACAAAATGAATTCACTGCAATCGTTTGATGAGGATGATTCATTTTGATTATTGACTTCAGTGTGGTGATCAGTAATTGTGGCCATTGTAGTCAAAGAAATGATTGAAGATGTGTGAAGATAACACCCCCAACATACTTTCAGTTTTTCACTGAAATGGCCACTTCGGATAAACTCTGAATAGACTAGAGAATGGCAAAATGACGCAAGCGAATGGGACCAGAGGAAGCACTGGAATTACTGATGAATGACTTAATCATGGGCCTGGCATGCGAGCTGCGTGAAAATGACATGAAGTCGAAGACAGAAGCAGCAGCCGCCAAAGCAGCCATGGTGGCAGCATCACCTCGCACACCCATCGCTCCTGGGAAGAAAACACAGTGGCAGGTTAGCAAATGCAGTCAAAATAAGGCTAAAGGCAACTGCGTGAAATGCAATCGATTTGTGTGCGGTCCCTGCTCACACAAATTACCAAAGCTGTGGGTTCCCTGTGGAATTGATGAGTGAGAGAAGAGAGACAGTACATATGTAAAAGCTCAATCGAAGTGGGAGCAAGGGAAGGGAGATGCAGGTGGAATTCGTTATGACTGAAGAAATTACTTTTTAGAAAATTGCAATTTGTATTTATTTAACTACATTCTCCAGTTTGTGTTTTGCTTGTTTTTCTCATTTTTGTAGTTTTCTCAATGTAATCATTGAGGTTACATTTACTAATTTCTCAATTTCTCAAGCAAAAGCAATATACATAAGAAATAAAAATGTTGAAATTGATACAGTCATGGATAGATGCAACAGCTTTCCTGGATAGATGAGGTCAAATTTATTCATCAGGTCAGACTCTCTTCTTCTCATGTATAGTCACCGCCTTAGTTGGTGTTGAACACAGCATTTGATATTTGCCATGTGAAAGCAGCTTAAAGGTATATCATACAAAAGCTCCCATTGCTCACCCTTCATAGTCTCATCTGTTCTAACATGATTGTGATGACAACTGACTTAACACAATGAAACGTCATTGCTCACATTAACTTGAAGTCACAAAGTTATGACTAAAATGCATTTTTAGGTAGCACTAGCTTCCTAAGATATCAAGCCAGAGAATCAGCTGTTAACTCCTTGTTAGATAATAGCTGTGCTATGTTTCTGTTAAAAAAACAAAAACTATGAACCAAACAATAGCACTGTATTCCATTGTTTTTCTTTATTCTTGGTAGAATCACACTAGATGTGGAAATGCTGGACTGTTGTACATAAATAAATAAACAAAGAAATCTCAGTAGCTAACCAAAATGTCATGAAAAGACTGGGAGAATGTCTCTGAAATGGGTGCCAACAATATTAGCTTATCTTCCATTATGGTTGTGACTTGTGCATCATCACTTACCATCCTGTTGCCCTATACTGTAAGACCGGGTAGGTGAACATTGCTACAATTCATGTCTGCACTGGTAGCAGCCTCTAGCTGTGCCCTTGCCAATGCAGTGCAATTTAAATATTTAATCATATGCTTCATTAACATGCATGTCTATCTATGCCATCTCATTTATCATCTTCTACACATTCATTCATTCATTCATTTAGTCATTCATTTTTATCCATGTTATTCTAGTAAACGAGTTACTGTCATGGTTCTGGGGTGCAGTGGCCTTGTGCTGCCACTAGTAGGCACCCGGCGTTTGAGAAATTTCCTAATTTGTTCCAGGTGTCTGATTCCCAATTATTTTCACCTGGGGAGGTGCCTTTATAAGCACTGACAGAACAGCTATCAGCGCTTCTGTGTAAAAGCCCTTTATCACGAAGCCGGTACAGTATAGGTATAGGTGCTCGGTGGCCAGAATTGTTTGTGGTTGGTTCTGTGTCCTCTTTTAAGGCGATTCAGTCTCTTAGCACAGTGAGCGCATTCTGACGCCTTAAGAGTATTTGTACTTTTATTTTGAGCTCGTGTGAGCCGTTGGGTATTGGGACGTTGTCCCTGGTAATGTATTTTGTTTGTGTTTTTCTGAGCTGCATCTCAGGTTTTTCTTTTCGCTGAGTAAGTTTTGCTGCTCAGTTGTCTATTTTCTTTTAAGACCAGTTTTGGGTTTGGTACCAGAGCTTCGCCTCTGTACCACTGGTCCCCTTCTTTTTCGCCCTGGTTTTCACGGGTCGTTTTTTTCGCGAGCCAGTTTTATGGCTAGACAAGGTGGTCCTTCGGAGTGGCTTTTTACTCCGTGGTTTTTTTGTTGTTTATGATCCTTTGTGTGCGGGAGCTGCTCTCCCAAGGATCTTATTTTTTTTGTGTTTTACTTTCGGGTGTTCCCTTTCCTTTGTCCTTCGGGACTTTGTGGTTAACGCTTCCGGTAGCGTTGGCTTTTCGTCCCCCTATATTAGTCGCTTCTCCAACACCCCCCCACCATTATAGTTACAGTAGATTACAGTGCAGTACCAAAAGCATCTTTCTATTTCATTGCCCTCTGTTTACTGGCTGGGTTGTGTCATGTTTATTTTATAGGAAGGTACAGCCCAGCCCCTAACTACAGGTTGCAACATTTTCCCATAGGCCAGAGAAGATGCACAAGTCTTCTTTCATGCAGCATTGTTACAGAGAACCAATAGACAGATGGATAAGACCCAGTAGATTATTGTGTTTGATAATCACCCAAGCAAATATGATCCGTTAAAGCCAGCCGCTGTTTTTAATCCATTATATATAATAGGGAGCAGCCTGTTTAGGAGGGCTAAATATTACCACTTTTCCCCTATTGCTATTTCTCATTTGTGGGTGTCTCTAATACTGTGGGAGTGTCTCCATGATTCAGTGGCTAAATTATTGGATAATGACTCCATCATTTGCGATTTTAGATAATGCAACAGAACTGGGAATCGTGTTCTGCTTGTCTAAATGACAACCTATTTAAAAGTGCTTTCCGGGGGCAGTCAGACAAAAAGGCTTTTTTCCCACCAGATCAAAACAAAAATAGTGCCATTTGTAAGTATTTGCACAGGATTTGTAAGCATGTACAGAATATTAAAAGTGCATTTAAGATTATGTTAGTTTGTCCAGTTACTTTTGGTCCACTAAAATGTGAGAACTATGTATGAAAAGGCCTGTAATTCCTACATGGGTCACCCAATACAGATATAAATACCCTCCCATTAAACATGACAGTCTGTACTTTGACCTCATACTCATTGTTTGATTTCAAATCTATGTCCTGGTGCGCAAGTCAAAATTGTGTCACTGTCCAAATATTTATAGACTGCACCGTACATTTATTGGTATGGCAGCCATTCATTCATCAAGGTAGTAGGTATTTTAGTAGTTAATAAATGCCCCTGAGTGCTAGGTACGCAAATTTGTTTTATGGTTTGTTCTTCATCAGAAAGAAATACGTTCATAGTCTCATGCATTGCCACAGTGCAGTGGCTAATTCTCCACAAAACTACCCTGTACTCTTGGAAGACCACACTATGATTGCTACCCTTTTCAGCCTCATTGACAGGTGTCGTTTTCACTTTACTTGACACATTACCACATCCTCATGAAGTGATATAATGCTCCAACAGAGTGCACATGACTTAAAATACCATGACACCCTTGCACTAGTGCTACAGAATTAGATCACCGAGAGCTGCAACGCTGAAGCCAAAAATAGCTGTTTAATTAATGGGAGCTCTTAACTCGCAACAGAACAATAACTGTGGCTGTCAGCATGTTGCATTATTGTGAGATTATCATACTGAGAATACATCCCAGGAGATATGGAGCAGGAACTCAAGTATCACTCAGTCTCTTCCCTTTCCCCCTTAGCTTTCCTCCCATGCAGAATAAACAATATATTTAATAACCCATAGTTTCTTTTCTGTCTTTTTGCCTTCAAATCCAAAGCTTCTCAGGTTAAACTAGAAGAACTGGGATCCCAGTGGATCAGCTCCTATAGGTGCTGAACCAACCATTTGACTCATTTACCCACATTCACATGTAAAGGAAAAAATAAATAAAGCATACCTGAATAAACCAAAAATACAATTTTTAAAATTATTATTTCATTTACTTAAAAGAAGTTATCAAACACCCATATCCTGTACCCATGTGTAAGAGTAATTGCCCCTTTCAACTTAATAACTGGTTACACCACCTTTAGCAACAATAACTGCAACCAAACACTTTCTATAATTTTATATCAGTCTTTCACATCATTGGGGGACAAATTTTAGCCCACTCTTCTTTGCAGAACTGCTTTAATTCAGACAAATTGGTAGGTTTTCGAGCATGAAGTGCTAGTTTCAGGTCCTGTCACAGCATCTCTGTTGGGATCAAGTCAGGAATTTGACTAGATCACTCTAAAACTCTTTTCAGCCATTCAGATGTGGACTTGCTTATGTGTTTTGGATCATTGTCTCGCTGCATAAAGCCAGTTACGCTTCAGTTTCAGCTCATGGACAGATGACAGGACATTCTCCTTAAGATTTTACTGTACAGACTGGGGGGCCCTGCTTCCGGAACCGCAGTTGCCGCCCCCAAGCAGCAGTCCACAGCCAATCCCCCCCACCCCCCCCCCAGGTGCAGGCCACAGCTGCCAGCGCACCCCAGCAACAGGACGCAGTCATCGCAGCCCAGCAGCAGCCAACAGCCACCGCGAGTGGGCGGGAACTCACATTCACGCCACCCACCAGTTGGCTGAGGTACTCCGTGAGAGCGGGGACTGCAATGAAGCGGCCGTGCAATGAGGTCGTTGCAGGATTTTTAAAGGATGGGCAGCGTAACTAGTTAGCCAGTTAGCCACCCACCACCTGTGTGTTTAGTTCATTGGTCACAAATGACTTTTTGAATGATTTTTTTAATGTAACCAGTCCTGGACTGGTTACAGACAGTGAGATAGCCAGTTAGGTTGTCGCTTTTTTGTGTTAGGCAGATTCAAATTTAGACAGCAGGTTGCTGAATAAAAAGAGCAGAACATTTGCGCTTGCGTCTGGTTCTGCTCTTCCTGTGATTGTGTTTGAAGCTGCATTCTTCTGCATTAATAAATTAGTGCAATCGCTGAAAAATGTGATCCGCCCGGGATGTCTTTTGCTGAAATCATTACTATAGGTTTGCGTCTATAAATGTGAAAAACTGTGTTAATGGTTACAGTAGTAACCGTTGGGAGTAAAAATTTAACCATTATCTCTGAATTCCAGAGAAGCACAAGATACATCTGGGGTTTGCAACTGGTTACAGTTTTTGTTATTGATGTCATCCATCAATGACTGGTGTTAATATTTTCTCTCCTACAGAACATCTGTTATTGTTGCATCTCATTTTCTAAAAATGAGTAAGTGCGATGTAAATCCTTGTTACCATGGCTTCCTGCTTAAGATTTAGGGTTGCACTAGAAAATGAGGACAGGAAAAATTATTTTACAGAATAATTACGAATTTCTGGGCAAACCACTGGTTTTAGTTAACATGGCCCCTGGTATCTTTTTCAGCTGGACAGCTATAACTAGGCTGGCTTACTTAGTTCATGTTTTCATGCATTTAAAAAAATGTTTTTATTTATTTTATGTAATGCAAAATGAGTAATTCTTCACAATTAGCACAGTCCACTAGTATTATCAAACCTGGCCAATTTGAAAATAACGAGTGGTTGACAATAAAAAAAAAATGCATAATGCTATCACCAATATGAGTAAACAATGTATTTTCCAAGAAGGTGGTGTGTTTTCAATAACATCTATTTGGTTATTTATTATTATTAGTATGTGCATTATGCATTTTTGTTGTTGATATTACACAATTACTCCATCCTTCGACTTTATTTCCGGTTCAGTCAAATAAATTGTAATAGTGTATTTCATGCATTATAGTCGAAATGGAAGAATGCCAGATTGGTAATTATGGTTATTGGAACAATCATTTAAACAAAAAAAGAAATATGTCATTGCTTGGAAAAGTGCTTAGTTGGGGTTATATGTGGAAATTAAATTCAGACATGTAGCATCAATCTATCTATGCAAGGGATTCCTTGTGGGATTTTGCTGTTCCTACGGAATTTGACTGGACTGAAAAAGTAAAAATTACTGTGTTGGGCTGCACCCAAATATATGCACTTTTTAAAAATATTTAATGCAAAACAGGTTTTCAAGATGTGTTTGAAATAATATGGGTTTTAATGACAGCACAGTACAGTAGCTGTGACTCAATCCAATGCAGCCTGACTGCAGCTGGTGATGACATGAAGCGGTGTTCATTCAGAGGGGCAATGCACAGACTGGCACAAGCATTGACTTGCACCACTTCCCAGAAAAATTACAATTACAATCGGCAGATGGTTGGCATGGGGATGGGATTCTCAAAAGCCATGCAGAGCAACACCCAATCCCTACCTCCCACCCACCCTTTCACTGCATCAGCCAATCTGAGCCTATTTCCATAGCCACTGTCTAGTCTAAAAGCCACATTTTATCTGCATGGGATATTTTTGTTCTAAATATGAGAGAAAATGCTCAATGATCTGTCACGACCTGGCTCAAGGGCAATGACAAAAAGGTAGACACACACTGACGCATTTAAAAAGCAAATTCACACTTATTTAAAATAACCTAGTTATACCAAAACCAAGACATGGGGTGTGAAAGTCAGCATTATCAGTAGTGTAGGTGAGTGGATGTATGAAAGGTATGCTGAAGCAATGTTGTATGGTGTAAATTCAAAAACACAGCCAACACCAAAACAGAAACGGAACAATGGGGAGAAAGCGCCCCCTCAAACTGGAGACAGGCATCTTAATCTCTCTGGGAGCCCTGAACACAGGTGCTCCCAATTGCACCAACGACCCTCTGCTCTGCCCTTCAGGCACCTGTGAACAATACCACAATAAGAAGCACGGGCAGCAGAGTAGGGGGTCATCACAGATCATGTTAACTTACCACACCAAGGGCTAGCAATGTGGCATGTTCTGGTTCTGCGGAAAGATGGAACGGCTTATTTTATGGAGAAGAAACTCTGTCTCGTTAATTCTCGTCCTTTTTTTTTTTTTGTTAAGAACAGCCTGCGGATCTTGGCTGGTTTCATTGTTGGAGGAGTCTGAAAACAAAATGGCACCATTGCTCCTTCAATCTGGCTGTGTAATCATTCTCCAGGTTAATTGAGAAAATAAATCCCGCCATCCTCACCTCAGCCTGCATGTGGTGAGGCTTCTGGTGCCAAATGGAAGCCATGTATCCCCAGGTGGGCGTAGCACATTCTGCTGTAAATCCCTTTGATATGTGGTAAAAAAGCTATATAAATGTAATCCATCGCATGAGCTGCAGTCATCAGTCTTCCCAGCTAATATATGTCACTGTTGTGACATTACAGACTCATGCTTAGCAGGGTATATTCTCTTATTACTTGTGTCTCCTGGCATGATTAATAGGACTGCGAAAGTACCCCCCAGCTCCAACGATCACATTAACCCTTTGTATATATACCCACTGAAGAGGTTAACTTGTTCTATTACAGTTAATATTTAATGTCAGCGAATCTATATTTAAACGGCTCATTCATTTTACTTTAATTTCCCTGAGGACATATCTACCACTGTGCAGCATATCCTTATGTAAAGGTAAGATCTTCTCACTTATTGGCCAAACCCTTTGTGATCATTAGCCTGGGATTTGGGAGAGAGAAAGAGGGGGGAAAAATTGGTTTCTATTCTCCCTGAGGGAGTACATTGGTACTGTCATCCATAATTCACACAATATTTCACATTTCACCCCTCAGTCAGAATTCATACCAGTAATTATAGGATATAGCAGCACTCATTCAACCAATCACAAGGTGCAGAAGACTCCCCATATAATGCTTTACTTCCTACTCAATGGCCTTACTGTGAACGGCAGCAGTGCTAGAAACATCTTTGGAACTAGACATACTTGTAAGGTTGTCATGGTGATAATCATGTCTCAAATATTTTGAATTTGATTCAGTGCTTACAATTTGATTGGCCCAGGATGTACGTTACCTTGTTTGATGTGTGGAGTGTGAATTATGGGTTTCACAGCCATAAAACAAATACCTATTTGTGTAGATTAGAGGATACTGACAACATTTTTAATTAAATTCAGCTGATCTAAGGTTTTTACCACTGAAGCACCGGAAGGACTGCGGCAGTAAATTTTATTTTAATGAAAGTGAGAAAGGCAATGTCTCGCTTATCTAAAAACTGTTCAACCTCTGGGGGTTTGAAATGAATATGCCCTTCTCTGACCCTAACATCATTCGGCAAACCACCATTAAAGATTTGTTTTTGTCAAGGCCAACAACCCCAAGTAAAAAGGGAAAGGTACAACACCACTGATTTGGGTTTTAAAAAGCTGTTTCACAGTGATGTAGCCTTTTTTTTCTCCTGCCCACCCACACAGCTATCATTATGATTTCATTAAATGCACATTGAAAAAAATACATAAGGATATCTCACACTGAACTTTTCAAATAATAATACACAGTACTGTATATACAAATACATTAATTAGTTGTATCTTTTTAATTCAGCAATACAAATAAACTACATGTTTACCTTTAAAATGTTTGCTTTCACACCTTCATATGCCAATATTATATCATTTTTGAGTAGTATAACATTTCCGCCTAGAAGGGCTTCCTTTTTATTACTGAGATAATTAGCATATCAATGAGAAGATATTGGTTACGTTTTTGTTCGGTTGTGCTCCTATGTTTCAGTATTTGAACATGAAGTCATTATTGACCTTCTTTCCCCACCAGTATTTGATTTCATGTCCTGTTCTAATATTAATATTATTTATTTCATGTACATATTTAAAATTCTCATTTTTGGAATACATACAAATGTAAGTTTAATGAGAACAACATGAAACACAGCAGGTGTTTTGAGGACTAAGGTCTTTGTGACATTAGTTTCAGGAAACGGCATTCAAAAATAGGGTGATGTGTATAACCTAAATCCGTTCTTAGAGTTCAGAGAAATGATTTAATTGCATTTTTTCTAGTTTAAACTGTGCTGTGCAGGGCAGTGCACTGCTTCGAACAGACAGAGGATTGGTAGAGGTTTTTTGTGCTATTGTTTTCTGCTAATTGCAGTTAATGCCTTCGATTCAGTGGGTTGAGCCTGTGGTCATTTTAAAGATTGAGAAGGAAATTATATGACCTACAGGTGCCTGTAATGATGTAGTTGGTTGAATCGCCATGGGGGATGGTAGGGAAGCATGCAGGACAACAAAATCCAGTGCAAAAAGTGCCAGGTTTATATACAGTGCTCAGAAGTGTAAGAATAAACAACAAAAGACTAGAAGACAAAAAATAAAAAAATAAACAAAACAAAAGCCCTAAGAAATGTATAGGTTAACAGCCACAATATCTTAACTAGACAGTACAATAATAGACGTTCGCTTCAACAGCTCACTAAGTATCACATACGGTACCTCTACTTTAACCAGTCCCCCTGCAGTCCCAAAACCCACTGCTTAAATAAGAAACCCTCCAAGGGACTATACCAAAGAAATGACAGGGGAGCTGCATTAAAGTTTGGATATTATCTGTTTAGTAATGAGTCCAAACATCACCACACAATACAGAATATAAGTTTAATGTTGAATTGAATTAAACTTATTATAAAGTAAATCATTTTTAACCAGTCTGAGGTACACTTTAAAAATAACCTGTGAAATTTGAAATGTAAAGATCGCTATTTCCCGGATATACGCAGCTGTCGCATCCAGGAAATAACATCTGACGGCGGCGCCTCTGGCAGAGCAAACATGATTTCAAACTGAAAACGGTAAAAAGAGACAGTGGCAAACAGAAAGAACAAATCAGCTGAACAATGGATGGTAGATTTTATAAACAATGTGTAAGTAAATGAATGACTACGTGTGTTTGTTTTTACTGATGAAGTGAACCGCTGAATGTAAACAATATGAAGTCCTTAGGTGACTAAAAGAGTAGAGAAATGGTGAGTGTAAAAATGAAAGTGAAGTGATGAGGCTGGCATGAGGCCACATCATCACAGTGCCATCAGATTGGCTTGCCAAAATATTCACTTTGATGGTTCTATTTGAAATATTCCTATACAAATTCATTTCAGTCAGGACCACTTATGTATTTAGATTAAATATTTTAATGAATATGAAAGTACATTTTTCGGTTCGGTGCCAAATGGATCTGCTTCAGGTATTACAGTGCTCACACCAGTGTCCACTACCTTATCTACCAGGGAGCACAATACGTCTTCCCTACTGAACAGGAGGAATAACAGAAATCCCCAAATCATCCAATTGCCAAACCCAAAATTATATGCACAGAAGAGCATCTGCTGTTTCCAGAATAATCGGTAAGACCATGATGATATCTCTCCAGCACACAGACAGAACATGAGCTGAAATCCTCGATCTGATGTTGGCCATACTAAAATTATGTGATAGTGACAGAAATATATGCGTAGAACAGATCACCTGCTGTTTCCTGAAGATCAGGAAGTCCACTGCCGATGCAACCTGGTGACACCGGGATCAGAAAAGGACTACTTTTAAATGAGTCAGTGCCCAGCACTACCTGGAGCTTATTTATTTATTTATTTATTCATTCATTATATACTAAACATAGCAGCAGCAGCAAGTAGCAAATGTTAGCAGCGCATGCAGCATATGTAGATGCCAATGATATGAGCTTGATTGTTGCTCTTGGTATGGAGACATTGGTATGTTGTAGCCTTCAAAAGCAGCAGATGACTATTGTCATGATTTCTGAGCATGGCCGTGGGAACTTCAGGAGCTGCCACAGTAGCTGCACTGATCCCAGAAAAGTGGCAGTTGAAGTGTATGTGAGGCAGTGAGGCAGCCCACTGCTATGGCAGAGAAGATGATGTTTAGTACCGAAACAGGAGCTGAGAAAGTGTTCCTGGAATTGGTCAAGAAAATAGGCTTATTAGGAACTGCATAGTGAAGATGAAATTGCCTGCTATGATGACTTTGATAGAGAGAGTTGAATTTTATGGAACTGAAAGCAGTTAACCCTTTCACCCTAAGCATTTGTAGGAGAAACACTTCTATGAATTGTAGAATAGTGAGGATAAATAATTAAAACAAGTCTGTTTTAATAGCCCTCACAAGTAGGCACCAAGGAACGCAGGAGATATACATATATACAGTATATATTACCTTATGCAGTGATCAAATGGTGCAAAAGTATAATCAGTCTCATTAAATTAATAATGAAAAAATAATTATATCCTCTCACCAAAACATTATACAAAAGCTTACATGCTAACATAGCTTATATTGAAATTATTGAAAATAATAAAGCATTGCTATATCTCAGCTTTAGCTTTGTATGTTCAAGAAACCTACCTTCAGTTCATTGACCATTCGCCTCACACTCTTGGATTGTGCAGGTATGTTTCTGTGGTGCAGGTCACATGCTTCTGGCCCCAGAGTGCAGGTCCTCCTGGTGGAGGTTCCCCAGCATCCTGACCGAACTTGCTCTGAGCATTCCACGCACATTTCTCATTTCTGTCAATCTGTGGAGAATACAAAGGGGATTTGGTGGTCTTTCTCAGGAAATATAGCCAACAGCTTACCCCCAACCTGTTTTTTTATATTTTTTTTTTTTTTTTTATAGCAGCCAAGCAGAAGACTTAATAATTAAATTCTCTTCAAATCAAGATTTAAAATGACTTCAATGGTTGTCCCAGACGGCAGGCCACCGTATGAAAACGGGAGGAAAAAAAGGGGTCATTAAATGGAAACGCTGCCTGCCAGCTGATTTTGAATAGGTTGGCACATATACACTCCAATCTCAAAGGATAAATTGCTTCGAGGAAAAAACTGCAGTTGTTTCATTTTTCAAGAATTTGTTAAATCAATCTATCAATCAAACAGTTTCAATCAAAGGGGGCCCTCACACACGACCTGCCCCAAAGTCAGCGGACTTACCGCCCTCGACGACTCTGACATCCTTCATCATTATTGTTTGCGGCGGTCGCCACGGTAGTTTCCGCCAGCCAGGCGACAGTGGCGCATTTGTGAGAGGCAGCAGCAATCCCGTCGGAGCCTTCAGCAACGTACCGGTCTCATAAGCCGCAGTCCGCCGCCCCTCCAAACCAGACAGCTGCAATTTAAACCGCGAGGTGCCGTGGAAGGATTCAATAAGAGACACATTACAGAGTTATAGGCCGGCGCGGGCGATGTTATTTCATGCGCGGGAGCGGGAGTCAATAGAAGCCCACAATCCCCCCGAGCCGCGCGAAATGCTTGTGGGAGCCCGCTGAGTGTCCAGTCCATCCAATCCATCCAAACAGACACGCACGTATGAATATTTCTCTGTGGAAATCTGTTAAGATGACTCCGGTGATAGCCGGCTTTTCCTAGCGGCTCAGCCCCTCGTCTGACGGATTGCTGGAAGTGCTCAACTGCCTCCCAGGCCGGGCTTCTCGTCTGGATTTGATTTCCTGGCTGAAGGGTCGGATTAAAGCAAGCGAGGTTCAGCAGGGTTGACCTACGATGCACCTTTTGTATGGGGCTGATCGTATTTTCTGCCTTACGAACACAAATGATAATGAAGCCTAGGCTGCCCAAGAGCCAGTCTAATTTGCTGGCATGCCTGACATCAGAGTATCAGCTTGTTCCCATACCAGCTGCATAGTGTTGGAGTCTGCTTTGTCCCAGTAAAAAATGATTAAATATTGCTTCCTTGTATGTATTTGAAGGCTTTATTCGTTCAGGCAGTCCCATCATCATATTTCTCCCGTGGCTATGAAGTGCTACCCAAGTCATCCAAGGATTATTATTATTTTTTGTTAATCAGTGTTACAATAATTGTTCACTAAATTGAGGCTCTTACCCAAAGAGCCAGCTTTTATTTGCAAACAGCAAATAATTATATGAGACCATTAATGATATGTGATAAAATGTAACATTAAGTTTTCCCGGTTTAAGTTTTGACCTTCCTGTCAATCATAAATTCTAATCATTAGTGCTTTTAATGCCTATGCCCAGAAGGAATAATGTTCAGCAGTGGTGTATTTTAATTCAGTTCATAATCTTTGCAGACCTTAATTCAATCAAAACCTGTCCTTAACTTTGACTTTCAAATAATTGCAAGCCTGCTTTTTTCATAAACACAGGTAGGCAATATAATTTTTGTGATTGCTTAGCTTTCAAGATTTAATATTTGGAAGCCAAACTGAATATGTTGATTGACTGGTGGAATATTTTAGAAAATTCTCTCATAGTTAACTCACAAGATAAACATCTCATTGGTATCTCCAGGACAAATATTGAGTCATGCCCACATCTGGTTGCCTCTTCAGAAGTTGGGACTGTACTTTTTTGCCATGAGAATTGATCCCTTGTGAGTTTTGGAAGGGTCAGGGCAGTAAAGTGAATGGTCACATTTTGGTTTAGTTGTGGGTTGAAGGCAACTGTCTGGTTTGTTTATGGGTGGTCGTAATTATGTCTACCAGGCCCTTTTGCCGCATTCAGGATGAAGTGCCATCTTGTCTCCTCGGCAGTGCCCATCATCGTCAGTGCCACTGTGGAGGTTTCAGGTGATCCATCAACCCCATGGTGCCTCAGGGCATTGGTGTGGGACCTAGCTGCTCATCAGAGAGAGAGGCGCACCGGCACTGTCTGAGTGGTACCTAATGAGGGCCTGATGAAAATGGTGTGTGTGTGTGTGTGTGTGTGTGTGTGTGTGTTCATCAGAGAGAGCAAGAGAGAAAGAATTAACATAAATGCCCACGATGTATTTCTGACAAACTATTGTTTTCATCCTGAAAGCAATGCAAACATTTGAAAAGTGTGTCTCAGTCATCCTACGTTTGATGGTGTGGCATAGTTAGGATAGTTCAGTAAATAGTCTACTTTTTGGCATTGGAGGTATGAACTGAACAGTGCTTTACCGATTTCCTCAGTATATTTTATCACTGTGATTTTCTTTGAGCTTGTAAATTGTGGGGCATTTAAACTGAACTAAATCATATAATCCCCACCACAATAAAATACAACCAAATAGTATGTTTTGGTTGATAAGTTAAAACAGCAGCATTAAGTTCTGAGGAATGACCTTGAAATTCAAAATGTTCTGTTCTGGTTTCTATAGCCTGCAGGTTTTAAATCGGGTGTGTGATTGAGGTTGCTACATATAATTACCCAAATTTCTGCTATTTTCTGTGATCCCACCACAGTGCAGTTTGTTTTGAGCTGTTCCATTTAAAGCATAACTCCATTTCACTCAAGAAATTGCATTTCACTTTCTTATGATACTCTACCTCTGAGCTTTTGTGCAAATGGAGCAACCTTTGATTGCACAAGTTTCATCTCAATAGTATTACTTTGCATTAGCAGGCAGACCATGCCCAGCCAGGCTTCATGGATCTCGCCCTTACTTGACATTACCTACATAGCAGTTTATTCACAATTCTTTGTATTTAGTAAACATTCTGGTGAAAAGTATTTTAGCAATAAATGACCATCACAAAAGCATGCACCGTTTATGATGAAATTGATACTTAAAATTGGAAGGAATGAACATGCAGATTTTTCCTTATCTTTGAGAAGAAATTTGTGAGACTATGAACCGTCACTGAAAAGACAAAGTATTAGAAATGATCAATCATGTCATGTTTTTGATTTCAGTTGATCATGGAGATCCATTTGCCCCCGGCAACAGCTGGAGGTGTCTTTGTACATGTTTAATCACCCTTATCACATGAAGTGCACCATGCCACATAGGCCCAGAACACATCCATCTCCACTTGTTTTGCTACATTATATTTTCAATCTGACTAACCCTTAAAATAATAGTCGGCCTAGTTTCATTATGTGGTTACTCCTTCATGGTTCTAAACCTCTGGTTTGTGTGCACTAAATCACAA
This sequence comes from Anguilla anguilla, assembly GCF_013347855.1. Lineage (NCBI taxonomy): Eukaryota > Metazoa > Chordata > Actinopteri > Anguilliformes > Anguillidae > Anguilla > Anguilla anguilla. Next base: position 28,030,113 of record NC_049208.1, read on the forward strand.
TCAAATCTTGCTAATGAAGGATATAGAAAGCCTATAGTACTTTTATTATATTAAGAAAGAGGGCAGTATATTAACAGATTAACATTGCAAGGTGTATACGGGTAGCTAAGTAATTACGAAGCACATTTAAGATTTATCTTTCTCCTCATCTCCAGTCACTGAAACCATGAACTTATGCTTCCAATTGTATGTACATTTTCTGATCTGCTCAAAATTGCTTTTCATTCACCCATCCCACTCACCAAACAACAGATGCCAACTATTTCCAAAATACAGTTTGTTTAAGACAGACCCTCAAAAAAGAACAATTTTCTGCAAGTACTAAAATACCTTTCAGAAATCTGGGAGAAAATTTCATGAGGTGACATTCCCCTTATCATTTGTTCACTTTTTTTCAATTACTTCTTCAAATATACTGGGCCAAACTGAACACGCTATTGAGTTATGTGTCCAATATGTGAGGATATTGGATAAGATAAAATAATACATCTCGTCCCTAATAGTCTGTCCTTTTCTAGCCCTGTTTATCATTGTGACTAGTTTGCTGAAGAAGCCTTATAGATGGAGGGTGACCTGTGTTGTCGTGTCTTGTCTCTAACTAGTAACTGCGTGGTTGAAAGATGTGCTCATTCGCTTCACATGTACCCCAGTGATGGATGAAAGGAAGACAGAATCAGAAAAGGCTACAGATGAAATTGCAACAGCCTCTTTCATCTGCCCGAGTATGTTTGATTACAGGCATGTCAAAGTCACTTCTCCTTAATGATATTCAAGCACAAATATGGCACTCCTCCACACAGTGGCTCTCTTAGATGATTCGAATGATGAGGCATGGGATTCAATCAGGAACCATATGATGAGGGATGTTCTGTGTACTCTAATTTAGCTGTATAGGAAGACAGCGACACATGTTATCCTTATTAAACCACCAATATCGCCTGCCACACGGAAACACTGCAATGCTTCCATCTATGTGACAGGCAGGCCCTGCGTCCACCTCGCCAGCATGTTAACAATTGCATCAAAATTTTAAATGGGAAGCCATGAGGCCAACAGTGATTTTATCGGCCCGGGAAAAGCCAAGGTCACGGCAGTTGACCCCGCTGACTGGCTCGGTGGTGGAAGTCATCTGCACTGTTCAAATAGGTCAGGGGATGACGTACGACACAAGGCGCTTACCGTCAAAACAATGAGAAATGGGATCCGCTAAGCGCGTTGGAGGGACGGACGCATTGCTCCCCTGCACGTTGTCCTTCACGGTCAGCCACGGTATAAATCCTTGCCGATGTCTCACAAGGGAACGGCATTCCTCAGCGTAATTAGAGTGTCGCGCACGGGCGTGTTTAAAAGGGGCAAGAGTGCGATTGATCCTTCTTTTCTGACAGGTGATCTCTAGCTAGCCCACTCTTAGTAAGAGTGAATGGGGGCGGTGGCTATCAGTTTTTTTGGACACAGGTGGGGGGGCTTTATCATTGGTTTGACTGGCAACCTAGATTGCATTCCCACAGTTAAAGAGGGGCGGGGGTAGAGGGGGATATGAAGTCATCCATTTTTCTTTTTGGCAGTCTCCTGCAATTACAGGCACTAGCAGGTTATTTCTGGAAAAAAGGAACTGCATGTTGGCATTTCTGGGCACAAAGCAGCAATCAAACAGGGCTTAAAAAAGGATAAACAACTATAACTGCGCTCGTTGGAGATTGACTCTGCTAGCGTCACTCAGAGGGAATTTTCTTCGTGATCATGGCCTTACAGATACATTTGACAGATCTCTCATTTTCCTTCTCCAAATTAGACGACGTTGACAGGATTAGCTCAGCCTTTCGAACATGTACACCGCAGATTGCTGCTATCTGTTATGGCCACGGCTACATCACCATTTCTCTCCCATCCTCGCTATTGCTGCCTTAATCTCAGTGGAGACTGGCATCATTAGTGCTCAGACTGATTTGACACTTCCTTTATTACTGAGGCAAATGGAAAGTTAAACAAAGCAGAAAAACAATCACTTCAAAATGTTTAAAAACAGCCCCCCCAAAAGGAGAGGATTAAGCAAAGTCTTCTCCCTTGGAGAGATATCAGGCATTTTCTCGAATAATGAGAATAACAGCCGCTGACAGGGCTCCAGATAATGGTCGCTCATCTCCATTTTCCCAGCCGATTCATCCCAAGCAGTCCGTTGCTCCTCCTTGTACCTGCCATTGCGATTATGCTTGTTTGGGCCTGCCGCTTAATTACAAGGATTTACCTGTGGAGAGAGAATGGCAGTTGCTGTTCAGATTAGTTATATGAGCTTGTTGACTTGATGTCAGGCACAGCGGGGAGCGGATTAATCCAGAAGTGTTCATTTGTCAGCTCTGAGCCGGGACGACTCTCTGCGCTGATGGAGCGTCTGACCTTTCCCACCCATCCTGCAGGTGTTCTGGAGATTCATCAACTCGAGTGCCATATCCATGGATTCATCTAACAGAGACAGGTGAGCAACCTTTTTGCAGACCGGGCACATTAACTAGTAAATAGAAACAAAAAACATATCTGTTAGAGGCTGTTTTTTTCCTGGTATATACAGAACAGATTCCTAGTTCTCGCAAGTTTTTTGTGTATCTGAACAAATACAATTTTCAGATGCGATGCATTTGGATTTGAGTAGAAGCTGCTATACACATTATAGGGACTATGGACAGAATAATGTATGTTTATGCAACATACATTTACTTGAAGGCTTTCAGTCTTCATAGTCCTCACATATGGCACTACTTTGTAGAGTAGGTATAGTGGTATATCCACAATCAGGAATCTGGCTCATAACCATACATTTGGAACTTCAATAAGTTTTCGAAATGACAAGTAATAATTATCGAATATAATTAAATCAAATGTTTAATAATCAGAATGTTCAAAATAGACTATTTTGGCTTCCATTCTTACAGTTACACATCAAAACAAAAGGGGTAAGATAATTTAACAAACACATATACAAGAGTATAAGTAACATACACATACTGTACTGATGTAAAATGGGGAAGGGGAACTACAGAGCCTATGCTAGTTTCCATGTGGAATGAAATCAGCTTACTCACCGCAAGGCAATTCAAGTTGGCAACACATAGATTTCAGTTAGGTTCTGTTCTGTAGCTACAGCAGGAATCCAACACGAGAGTCAAAGGGTTACAAGACGGGGAGCAATTGAAACTTTACACCTGGCCACTGTGTGACGCAGGTTTTATGATGTCATCAGAGGCACTTGCATATCCTTATGCAATCTTCTGACAATCACTCTGCATTTGGATAGGAGCTGGCTGCAGCAGTCTGCTGTAAACACACGAGAGTTTGAAATAATCTGCGTACATTTGATTGGCCCACTTGTGATCTCAACTCGAATTGCAAATCAAATCTAATTTACTGGGGAAATTGAGTTTATTAATAGCTAGTTAGCAACAATCTGCAGTGCTCTCTCCACTGTATACACATCAGGAAACGATATCTCCTCACTAACTGTAATTATTGTTTAATGTACCAGGTAATGTGGAGGAGAAGGTGGTCATTTTGTAAGAGTTACTTTTCACAGAACAACACATATTGCAGATGGAGAGCTGTGTAGAGTGACTTGGAAGTCTGTTTTTTTTTTGTGTTACATGCAGTGCAGTCTGTATTTATTATTCCAGCAAAACCAGCACAGTCATTGAGGCTCTACAATATGATAAATGTACATTGAAATTAAATGCACAATTACATTTTTAAGGAGTGCGTCAGGAACACTGAACCACTTTCCTGTCTTGTTGAATTTGTTTTCTTAAAAGACTTCACAGTAATCATGTACAGTATAATTCTGAGATCTCACTTGAATTCAAGGTGTGCATTTAATCCATAAATAATACGTTTGTCAGTCCTTACTTAAAAGAAAACACTACTAAACTACTGGGTAAATAGCTGGCTTGAGTTTTCAGCCTTATTTCCTGGTAGTTTGGGAGAAAGATTTTCCAAAGTGTATTTATCTATCACTGATGGTCCTGTGGTCTAAGCTTATTACCCTTCTCCCCATCTGCAGGTTTTCAGTCATGGCTCAGCATGACTGAGAGTTAAACGGGTAATTAGTACCGTATTACTACCACGGTCAAAGCAAAAGGCCACGGGGGTAACAGCTGCTACAGGGTTCAATGAAAGAAATGGACTCCAGAGGGACACTGTGCAACATTCGCACTGTAGTACCCATCACCACGAGCAGAATTATCTATGTACCTGTTTCAAGTGAAATGGGTCCCCATGGTAGCACTTTGAGACAGGCCCCAAATTCCTCACCCTTGCCCAACCATGGCCAAAGAAACCACAGCTAAGTTTATGTTTTTCAGGGCATTCCTCACGCTGCAGCACTTGAGAGGCAACACTGTCTTTCATTCTGACTAAAATATGTTTCAGATCCTTACTGTAAACCAGTATGCTTAATACTGGTTAGGTTACAAAGTTGTGAGGAGCAATAAATGCTGGGGTGGTGGGAGGGTTAGGGGTTACATTAGCAAGGTAAAACAGCATCAGGTTATAAGTGTCCCAGTCCTGCTACTTAAAATCTGACAGGAAGAAAAAAATCCCCAGCCGGAAAGGTGGACTAGCCATTGCATGTCCCTAATTCCCTTCCCTCATTCCATACCAGCCTGTTTCCCATTAAAGTCTGATTAGACCACTGCAAGATAAAAAAAAAACCTCAAGGTTACAATGTCATATTCTCAGTGTTATTACACCAATACTAACCAGCAAGACAGTATCTCCTCCACAGGAATGACCCAACTTACAGTTGGCTGTCCCCTGAATGTCCTTGATTTTTTTTTTCTCTTTTCATTCTCCAGTTATTCTGTCCTACGGCCTTTCTGTACAGTCATGAGTACTTATTAATGTTCTTATTAAAGGATTCTATAGGTCCTCTAACCTCCAGGGAGAACCAATTCTCAGTGGAGTGAGGGCTTTTTGTGGGAGCTGAGTTTTTAGATTGGACAGGCTGAACATGAAGCACAGCAGTTCATTCCTATTTTGTTGTTGTCACTAGACTAAAACTACTCCCAAAAATGGTGACAGTATTTGTAAATAAAAACAAATATAGGTGCAATAATACCTCGCAGGAGAGACCTTGCAATAGACAAAAACCAGGATCAAACCAGATCATGAGAAATGACAGGGTCAGTTGATGAGGCAAAAGTGCAGATGCCAAATCTGGTAAAATCTGGTCCATTTAGGTAGTGTTCTGTTTAAGACTTTATAACTCCAGATGTGAGCATCACGGAGACTTGGAAAATGGCTTAAGGGAACTTACTAGATTAGGTTATTTTCATAATTTAGATCTAAATAAAGTGCCACAAATGACATTATGTTGGTATAATGAGGTTGTTCTCCTTTAGCTTGAAATGAAATACTGATAGCCACATTATGTAAAACAGTTAAAACTAAGCATGTCCTGGATAATTCATTCCTTGACCACAAGTGTACACAATCTGAGGGTGATATGCAGAACTACTAAAGATCTATGAAGCAAAATGTAAACAGTGTACCCTGGTGTCCTTTAGTGTGTCCAAATCTATCCAAAATATCTAATTTATGCATTGTTGTAAATCATAACATAATCATACATTCACTAAAATTTGATGCACAGTTTTGATGCATGTAACTCACTTTTACATAATTTTCAAGTGGGAATTATTATTTTACTATTTAATTACAAAGATATCTAGGGGTCCGAAAACCTGTCCAAAACATCTCCTAAAATGAAAAGAATGCATGTACATTTGCCCCTTATAATGGTTTAAGATGAAACATTGATGCCACATGCAAAAACATTGTGACACACTGTGGTACACATGCCTAAATATGTAATCATTCAGTCCTGTAGGTTTCCCTGTACTCTACAGTATGTAATCTTTTGTTGCATGGGGGTGGTACGACTGCTTACAAATGTTACTATTTATTATCTCTCCAAGGGAAATTTCATGTTAATCGAGCACAGATGTCCCCTATACGTCAGTCGCGATCAACCGGTCGATTGCAGCGGCCATGCTGATAGATTGCATGTCATTTTTAAAAATGCATCAGTTAAAATTCTTATTCTTCCCATTTTCACCCCTCTTCCCTACAGCTTCTGCCTGACAGACAGGCACACTTGACTGACATTAAATGTTTTCAATCTGCTTAGAAATCTGATACATGCATACACATTCATGATATAGACACAATTGTGCACTCAAAATTTTGTGGTTTGGTTGCGTGAATGTCTGATATTACATGAGAGTGACACAATTACTTATCTAATGCATTTTATGTGGGGCAGAGCTGCTGAGGTGACATGATAAAATTGGTTCATTTTGGGCAGGGGATTTCACTTTCGATAATTCGACTGATGATGGTGTAAATCTAAAGCTGGGATTTTATATGTGATTGTAACAAACTTTGCCGATGCATTTTATGGCAATCATGGTGAGGACATAATTTCAGACAGGAGTTTTTGCTTTCAGTATCCAATGGATAATGGTGCTTTAAATCTAAAGCTGGGATTTTTCTTTGTTCATATTTGATACAGCCATATACTATGTAAACAGTTGTGTAAGTAAGAGTGTATGCAAAATGCCTGCAATGTAATAAAGATTTTACTTTTATGCCAATTCAAGTAGCCTACCATTCTTCTTGATTTTGAAAATAGTCAATCTACACACATGGCACTGGGAAATGTAGTTTAGCTAGTAGCTCTGCCCAACACTGAATATTTAGAACACTACTACACTCTTTTTCACAACTTTTTTACATAGCATTTTACATTGTATCCATTTATACAGCTGGATATATACTGAAGCAATTTCGGTTAAGTACCTTGCTCAAGGGTACAACGGCAGTGTCCTACCCGGGATTCAAACCTATGACCTTTCGGTTACAAGTCCAGTTCCTTACCCACTGTGCTACACTCCGTCCGTCTGTTTATTTCACTATTCAGTAGCAGCAATGCAGTAGCAACCTTTGGGCAATTATTGGCTTGTTGCTATGCTAGAATACAATTTTTTTGTGATGAAAGAATATTTGGATGCACTTCCAGATAGATGCTATTGTCCAATATGCCACGCTAGTTGCAGATGAGCCTGGGCTGGGGGTTCTTATTAAAGGGGCAAACTATGCAACAATGGTGGCACTTAGAAGCTCTGTATTTGACATAGTTGTCCTGTATCATCTACTAATAAAGCTAGAATGCAGAGTTTGTCGTTTAGACTCATGGTTTTGTTGCAGTAGCACTGAATATCTCATTTGAGCAATCTCTGGATGCCATGGTCCAGGCCACTAGGGGGCTTGCGCGAAGGGGTTAAGTGCCTGGTAGTGGACAGCAATGTGTTAAATGTGGGGGTAGGTGTTTTCAAAGGTGCTGGCTCGCTTGTTGAAGCCTGGTTGATTAACATCACTCTTTGAAAGGATTTTTCTGCTCCCACACAAAGCTGGTCGTCATCTTGAGTTTGAGGTGTATAGGGTCACTCATTAGCCACATGTAATGTGAGTAATAATTGAATCGGGAGTTTGAATGGCTTTTATGCTCATAATGAGACAATACTAAATGAGTCTCTCTGTGGAGTTTTTGATTGCTCATGTCAGTCCAATCATTGTCATTCTCATTTACTTCTTGTAACAGCATTATAATAATGACCTTCAGAATGCACACGCACACACACACGCATGCACACATAAATACACACACGCACACTCACAGACACACCCACACACACAAATGCATACGCACCCACAGACACACAAAAAACACACACACACATATACACACATACGCACACGCACACGCACACACATACACACAAATTTGTGCATGTACACTTTGAGACCTCTTATGGCTCAATTAGACTAATCACTGTTTTGCTCAGGCTCCATGGCACACTATATGACCAAATGTATCTGGACACCCCTTGGTCTGGGGTGTTTTTCATGGTTTTGGCTAGGCCCCTTAGTTCAACTGAAGGCAAATTTTAATGCTATAGCATAAAATCACATTCTAGATGATTTTGTGCTTCCCCAACAGTTTGGGGAAGGCCCTTTTCTGTTTCAAAATGACAATGCACCCAGGCACACAACGAGGTCCATTTAGGAAAGGTTTTTTCGGGAACAATGTGGAAGAAATTGACGGGCCTGCAAAGAGCTCTCAACCCCATCCAACACATTTGGGATCAATTGGAAAGCCAACTGGGAGCCTGGCCTAATAATCGCCCGATCAGTGCCCGACCTCACTAATGCTCTTCTGGCTGAATGGAAGCAAATCCAGTAAAAGCGTACAGTATATTAGTTTTATTGTACGAATACCACAAAATATTGATTGTGGTTGTTGAGGATAAACAGGTAACCCCACCCTAAATGTTGCACAGGTGATGATGTGCTTCCCTCCAGCAACAGGGATTACATGCTGAGGGAAGTGGCTAAATTTTTAAATCGTATTAAAGCAAGCAGCCCTTATATTCTGGCAAGTTAGCGATTTATATGTTATTTGATTATATTGTAGCGTTTATGACATTATGCATGCAAAATAGACTGTCAAAATATGTTTTCTGAAAGATCGCTAAAACAGGTTTGACCTCCCTAACAAAGGGAGAAGTATGAAAAACTTAAAGTGTAAATGAATGGAACCAAACTAAAACCAAATGTAAAGTAGTAGCGATTCTGTTGCATACTGATTTTAAAAAGGTGTCAGTAAAATTTAATTTAGGGAATTATTTTAACTATTGTAATATTGTTTACCTGGGACAGTGTACTTTAAGTGACAGTGGTTATTACTTGAATTGTGTCATTATCTGAATCTGTGAGGTGAAGAAGCACTGTAAATAAAATGTAAGAAACACGGTCTACATGTTCAATGGAAATATGATTTACTGAAAATGTAACGGTTCATTAGTTGAAATGGTTCCAGATAAAGGTCCTGGTGATGAAACACCGCTAGTGTCACGATTCTGATCTTTTCTCCCTCAGGTGCTACAACAGTTACACAGAAACTGTTAGCCGTTTAGCTATTTAATGCTGGTTAGCTCCTAATGCAAAACCATTTTTTTTTTTTTTACTAAACTGATTACTAAACCGAACATACACATTGTAAAACCGGGAATACTGATTTCCACATTGAGATTTTTTTTCACCTAGGGTGCCAAACCGTATGCATGAATTGCAAAATTGAGAGTGGGCACACTGAAATACATTCAATTTAATGATCAAAATCCGCAGTGGAACAATCTAATTTTCTTTCCTATCCTGATTCAATAAGAATTCCTCATGTATTAGCCATTGTATTTCTGTTTCATTGTTTTTTTTTGTTGTTTGTTTGTTTTTTTGTTGTTGTATAAACTAAAAAGTGGTCAAGCATACCAGACTGATGGTCAGCATCTGTATTGTAAAGACAATGTAGTGAACAGTTGGCTGGCTCTCTTGCCTCAAACCCCTTGGTTTCCTATGAATATTGTTACAGCTGAGACTGGAACTGCCAACTTGGATCAGTCATTACCAGGGGACAGGACAGCAATCCAGGAGAGAGCAACCTGTACCAGCCTCTCAGGGTGAGGGCATCTCACAGTTGGCTAGGCATGCTGGAGCACTAAAGCCAATCTCCCAGCACTAAAGCTCACTTGTCCAGACTTTCCTTTTTAACCAGTTCTAATATGCATGCCTCAGAATTCGCATTTACTGAAATTGAATAATTCTGTGACTATCACAGTTCATTCTTCTCATTAGATTGAGCGTCATTTCAACACGTCGGCTTTCTCGCGTGTCTGAAGCACAAGGGTTCGACAAATCAATTTTCTGCAGAGGTGATCCTTTGGAATTATGCACATTCACTAGCCAGCTAAACTATCTTCCATTCCATTTAGCTAACAAATTAGCCACACATTTTATGGGGAAAAAATGACCAAGCTAAGTGTTTCGCCTATTGCGTCACTCCCATAATAAAAACTGCTTGCTGGGCACCCATTTCCATGGCACAAAATGGTGATTCACCCCACCCCTCCCCCTCTCCAGCCTATACCCCCACCATCCTTCAGTTTCCACCATCAGCCTAACCCACAAGTCTGGGGAATGGTCTGCTCCGTATATCCAGCTGCTGGCTTTTCAAAATATTCATCATTGTTAAATTGTATTTTCAGAGTTCTGAAATGTGAAACTTGAGTACTCAATTATTTTTTATTTTTTATTTTATTGGCCTTTCAGAAAAGTTGCCACTCTCTTTGAAAATACTCGTCCTACAATGATAAAATCAAGGACTTGAAATCTTTGCAAATTACAAAATTTGATTGACTTTTTTGAGCTTAAAAAAAAAACTTTAAAAAGCTCCATACCACAATTAGTTTTGAAATTTTCCCCAGCCTCGTATCGCAATTGTGATTCTATTCAAAATGTTTTGGGTATTCACTGGGATTGACAGAGCAGATCCAAGGACAATATTCATTTATACAAATTTAAGCTTTTTTCTGGCTTTAATGATGGCTGCCCCAATTATGATTTATCTGACGGTAGTTTCAATAGATCCTTGAAATTGTGGAACCGTGAAAGGACAGGGAAATCAATTAACTGGTGGCGTAGGTGTTTGAAAACCCTGAGAAATAGACTAGTGCCTTGCAAATTATGGGTCAATTTGAGGTTCCCACTCATCAGGCAGTAAAAACCTAATGAGGATGGGGTGAAAGACAAAATGCTACCAAGTTGTCTTTTACTATTCACCTCCTATCTTGCAAGTAGCGTTTGCAACCAAAATTGTACTGTACATCTGCATTGTGTTCCTTTGCTCGTCTAGTGTTCCAGACACTGTACTGCACTGTACTGTACTTCCACTGTACACTCAAGTACACAACTTTACTTGCATACATACATACGTTTTATTAATTTATTTGCATTTACCAGCGGTACTGTATGTTATTATATTTACTAGCATTAGTTTTTTTTTTTTTTTTCATTTACCAGTGATGTCACTTTTACTAGTTGGTGGTGGGCAACAGACATACATGCAAGATAAGACCTTGAGATTTTCTCCAGGCCCAATCTGATACGTCACGCATTCCAACAAAGAATCAGCATTTATTTATTTATTTGTAGGTTAGTGAATTGTAGCTTATTAACTGATTGCATTGAATACAGGTGAGTTTTGTGAATTTTGTGAGTACTGTAATGTATGTTCACATATTTGCATAAATATACTTTAGTAAAAGAGTCAGATACATACATTTAAACATGACCCATGGAGGACAATGTGCTGCTACTGCAGAGCAGTAAGAAAAATGAAACAACATTCTTTATGAATGTGTATGCAAAATGTTCCTGCAATTTAGAATGCACAGCATTTAGATATTTCACTGGGCTGATTGCATGGCCTGCTGAAGCCAGCATAACAGGAAACCTAATCTGTGAGGTTTCAGAGACGGCCCTGCTGTGAATAAATAAGTAAATAAATAAATAATAAATCTTGGCACAGATAAAACAAAACAGCATTTGCATTACATGAGTTTTATATTAAATATTCAGTTATTGTAGTTTATGGATGTAAGTGCACGGGTGCATATTCTTATGCTGGAGGATTGGGGTAGGGTTAGTTGGGGGTGGGGGTGACAGGGAGGTGTGGGTTATTGGCCTGTTGAAGGCTCGAATATGCTGTATATTTATGAATGCATTATGATGCACGATTACTTACCGAAGGTACGTCTAATACCTACATGAACATTTAATACAGGAACCACTAAGGCTCAATTGCCCTTGTCTTTTCTTAATAATGTAAAATTGGCCTGCTGCACACGGTAGACATATCCATTCCTCTTCATCCAACAGGGCAAGTGCAGCCATTGTTGTATTTAGTATACATACCTGCAGAGAAGGCATTACACCAGGAAACGCAACCCTTATATAATAGCAAGACTTATATGAGGCGCAACAGTCATGCGATTTATTTATTCTTATTACATTCCTGATGAATATGTTTTAAGAAGCATTTCAATAAATTTAGAGCACACACAAACCCTCCAGGGGGGACGTGTACATTAATATAAGACAACAAAAAAAAGTAGGGTGTCATTTTGGGTTATGCTCCAGAATAATTATGCGCCAAGTGTACAGCATCGCAGCAATGACCACAAGTTGCCCTTTCTGTTTTTGCAACCACACTGTCATCATCTCAAAGTTAATAATGAGGCTTTTTAAAAATTTTGGATCTGCTGCCAAAAACTCCAGTTAGAGATGATTAAGTGCAGTTGATTGAGCTTTCCTGCAACATCAAGACCGAAGGAGACATCTTATCATAGGGAGGTCCTGGAGGGAATGCATTTCAATCCTAGCCAAGTTGAAATGGAGGTGTTGGTCTGCCCTCCAGTGTGAGATGTCTTTCAGGCTAGGTGAGATATGAAATGAGGCCTGAGTGTCAGATGGATATGAATGGAAAAGCTTGAGAAGTATCATCACTTAAATGGCATTAGAAACCATGAGATATTACATGGTTTCTAATACCCAAGAGTTTGCAACATATTAGAAACGTTCTCGGATGCGTGGCGGTCATCATGACTTGCAGTACAGCGTTGACGAGGCAAATCAAGGCGATGCATTAATTACAGTAGACCCTGATGTCCTCTGTTCTCTGCTAGCAGATAGCAGGTGTGGGCTTTAATGAGCTAATCAAAGACAGTCCAGCTGTTTTCATTCGGGAGAGTTCTTTAAAGACCTGGCAGGGGTTGGAATAGGACTTTATTAACACGCCAAGGTATCATACAAAGACAGCTCAGCGATGCACAGGACTGAGCACAGAACCAAACTTCACCGAAAAGCAGACGCTAACCTGGCTGAGAAATTTCAAGTATAAAATGAATATGTATTGAGTTTTTGTGAAAATTCTTTGCTGACACAGAAGCATAGCACAGAAACAGAAAGAGCCCCTTATAAAAATGGACAAATAAATAAATAAATAAAAATAACCACAATTAATTAAAGATGCAATACAGTGAAATACACAGTATATTTACAGGATATGCTACATTATAACAACTGGCTCAGTGTAAGTGTCAATCCCTTGATTATTTGTGAAAATCCATAACACTTCATGCTATCAGAAACTCAAGCTCCTTTTGTTATGAACAATGGCGATCACAACAACATCGCTACAATGGCATTATGTGCTCAGAAATGTAGTGCAGACATGTATATTTCAGTCCCCCTGGGGTTTTGCCTTTCAAAGTACACATACTTCATAGTGTGAGGCATCAAGAGGTATAATTGTATATGGAGAAAAAACAGCCTTAAATGTCAAGTTGTACAAGTGAGCCTTAAAGAGAATGCAACTATAAAACATCATTTTATTCAATGATTATTCATCATTAAAACTTCCTTCTTCTTTAAAAACTAAATTAAAACTACATAAATTGACATACTACCCATGCACTGTACATAATTTGAGAAGAATCTGTGTAAGGTTACCATCTACAGGAAGCTGGCTGTTCTTTGTCATTGTGGCCCGGTTGACTCCTCTGTGTTCTTTCCCTCCTGTCTTATTTTAATGATGACAGACTTATGCATTGCTCAAGCACATGTACTGTAATTAAGGGAAATGGACCTGTGGTATGCATGGGCCATTGACCAATCTATTGACTCTGACTGCCACCACAAGCAATTAAACTTGAGCAGCTCAGCGTTTATAACCGAGCCCTCTTGCATCTCAGGCCCCCCAAGAGCTGCGCGTCGCAGGCATGAAACAGGCAGCCAGATGCCCTGGCACGTTTGCAATTAAAATGTGTAAAAAGTCAAATAAGCTTCCCCCCTCCTCTGCTCTCCTGCTAGCATATACCCAGTTTTGTTTTTGTTTTTACAATTAGAAATTACAGACATTGTTTTATTGCCTCCTTAAACTGTTGCGCTACAGTTTGGGACTTATGGAGCTTGGCATTATGGCTGCAAGTTTGATTCCCTGGGGATGAAGCAAGTTTGAATTCCTTGCCCTAGGGCAAGGAACACTTGCTGCAGTGACCATACAGGCCAATGAATTCAGTGCTATAACATTTGCATCTTGCAGAGAACACATTGGCAGGTAGACATTTTATAACTTCCGAAATGCCAGATGTACACGTAAAAAATGCTTTGTCAAAACTAAATTCTAGGGGTCAAAAGAGCTTTTTAACTACCAAAGAAAACTGCATCGGTCACTTTTTTGTGATCATAAATTGCATTATGTGTAGCTGTTTGTGAAACAATGGTTGTTTTGGTCCAAAAGTCTTTAATAAAATGTGCATGTTTCAGAGCGCTATCAGGGAAGTTTTATTTTGCCTTCAAAAGTCTGCTATTCCCGATTAATTTGGGAGCTCCAATGTTTTTCCCTCAGCATGTGCAGTACAGGCTTACTTGCAGAAATTCACAAGCGTAGGTACCTGCCTGTCTAGTTAAATATGCATCTCTATGGATATAATCGGTTCGTAGGCACCTTGTGGTTGACAGATAGTACTACAGTGTGACAAACGAACACAAGAACGAAAAAACTGACAGACCAAATTCTTTTTGTTGTTCAAACTTTTTTTCCCATAGAAAATGTTACCAAAAGTTCACCTGCTCAAGTGGCTAGTAAGAGTGAATGAGTTACATGCCACTGCCAAATTCTACTCGCATTGGGTGGGTGGCGGGTGCTATTGTTGAGCCCTGGACTCTTACACAATTTTAAAAGGGTTCAAAACAAGAATCCTGGCTAAAATTTAACACATACTAGCCTGTGATAATCACTCAGTGTGTTTCCCACAGGTCTATAATAAAATCAAAATAATACATTGTAGGTACTGTAAATGAGATCTATAGATCAAAAATTCCAAAAAGTGTAAAACTTGTGATAATGACTGGGAATGAAGTTGGTTTAAAAGTATGACAGAGCATTTGGTGATAATGTATTATTTATGATTGCTTTATAAACAGTTAAAAAAAGACCACCCAATTTAAGACCTGAACACGAACAATAGAAACATGGCACAAACCCAACCCAGGGCTAATTACTCTCCTGTAGGGGGTTTTCTGATAAAAGAAATACCACCACAAAATAAGTTCCAGAAGATTCTCGCCCATTTCTCCACTCCTAACTGACAGATGATAACGAAGCAGTGGCAGGGATGGGACCCAGCCACCAAACAAATGTATATTGCAGTACCACATTGATCGCTGCGCAGCGTGCGGCGCTTAAAGTACGGGCCATGAATTGCACCCAGCCAACACTCGATATCGGTAACAGCGCTCACTGCTGCTTCTCCGCCATGCTTTATTTTCTCACTCAGCAGGAAACCCCAAGACATGGCGACCTCTCACAAGCAAGCCACACGTAGGGTTTGATTCATAATGATACCGTTTGCAGATTTCATCTATTTGCTACTCCGCATGGTATTGAAACTAGTTAGCACATTATGCATCTTGGTGCCTTTTTTTGCGCAGTTGTGATCATGCTGTTGCGTGTGCAACCCCATAGTGGCTGCCTACTTGTGCCAACTCGCTACAGTTCCTATCCTCTAAGTATTTTATAAAACTTAATATGTTTCTCTGCAGCACTTTATGTGGGGGTAATTAGGTCTGTATGTATGTAGTTAATTGTACTGTTTTGAGTGCTTTCCTTAGATCCCGTGGCTCTTTGAGAAGCCCACTGATGAGGAAAATTAAAATGCAAATGAGGTTCAATGCCTTTCATTGTCAGGTGAACTTATTTAGCCGTTCGCCGTGTTGCCCGATATCAACATTGATGCTGACTGACTTATACAAAAACGCAGCTACTTTTCCACCCATGTCTCGCAGGGGCTTCCTCGAGGCAACGGCGAGAAACGAAGACAGGCAGCTTAGAGATTGCACACCAGTGCATTCCTCACCAGTCCTGTTGCACTTAAGTAGACAATTCTAACGTTGCGCATAGTTCAGACCTGAAAACCACAGATAAGGCATTAAAATGGTATTCTGATGACTCATGTCATTTGTGGCCATGCAACCGAGAGTTCGTGGGTGGGCAGTCATTCATTTGGACCACCCGGTTTTGTATTGCCATAATTGAGACGGTTACACGCACACCCGTCTCTGTGAGAATGTCGTGTGGTGTCGTGACACAGCCGAGTGCAAATGCTTGACTTTAGATAATGACTTTGTTCCAAAGACGTCTCTGCCACCCCACCCCTCTCCGCCTCCCCCCTGTGCGAACGCATGGCAAGAATTGCGAAGCAACTGTATGCCCTGCGGGCCAGTCTCGTCCCGAATCCACAGATGACACGGCGATACTGATAATCCCAGTCTCTGCCTGTGGTTCTTATTGATTTTTTTTTTTTGCCTCCTGACAGAGTCACAGGGATTCCGCCACCCTATTCCACTCCTGGAGGTATGAGCACCAACTTCACACCTCCTGATTACTGCCCTCTCCTACTCAAGCAGTGGATTAAAAGGTATCAAGAGATGAAATGGCAGTTTGGGTTTCACAGCAGATCTGTGTGGGAAGACATCTGATTACGCATATGCCTGGGCCAACATAACAAAAGACAAATAAATACAATAAAACTAGGACAAGAAACATCAAGGGGTTTCTTGGCCCAAAATCTTGGACTGCACAAAGTCCCTCACTGAATACTGTATACGGATAAAAAACCCAAATGGAAAAAGGAAGTGAAATCTAGTTCACATTTGCAGATTTTATGAACAAATGTGATGACTGATATTAAATAAATCAAGATAAATAAAAACATAATTAATATTGCATTGCAAATTGTCCTGACAAATGTGCTATTAATATCTAAACAGAAATAGTATGCCGCATGGTTAGATATTTCTGCAAAAACTACAACCACTACAAACCTGATCAACTGCCAATCAAAAATATGAAATAAAAAAATACATTTTGGTAAAATTTCATACAATTTGAAAATTTAAATCACTGAAATGGGAATGGTCTTACCTGGGGAAACATGTATTTGCAACTAAGATGTATAGATAACTTTATTATTTGGAGGCATTGACAATTATTATGTGGCAGAAGGTCCTCTGTAATATGATATTAGAACTGTCTGTATGCTTTGGCCCCACCCAATCCCAGGAAAGGTATAACTCTAATAATGAACTGACCCCATATCTTCCAGAATGTGAGAGTAATTAGAGAGGAGGCTTGTATCAAAGCTGATAATTGATTACTTTGATTTCTCAGTGATGAAGGTTAAACGCACGACTAAAATTATCATCCTGTCCCGAGATCTATTTTTATTCGGCTCTCTCCTTCTCATTACCCAGCTGAAGCAGTGGTGATTAAACCAAACCTATACCCATGGGCGGGCTCTCTCTCTCTCTCTCGCTCGCTCTCTTGCATCCTGTCTCTCTTTCTGTCTCTGTCTCTCTCGCATTCTCGTTTGCCCATCTACTATCATAGATGTAAAGTGTGGATTTTTATTTTCTTTCTCTCCTTTCATTAGGCATACCCTCAGAAGCACGGCACCCTGGGAAACCAGCCCTACTTTATCGGACACTGTAAGTTTGATGAGTGCTGTAAGTACTTATACCCTCGGCTTGGAGCAATGTGAGGTGTCCTTGACACACTGCACGGACCTCCAAGTAAAAACAACAAATGTGCTTGACACACATTTGGCGATGGTGAAGACCCTTGTCCATTAATTTGATAGTATACATTTTGGCAGTGTACCTTTTTTTCCTCCTATTAATTTAGAACAACGGTGGTGCTGGGAAATTCTGTTTCCCTGGGATGTGTATTCATCTTCATGCCCCTTAGTGATGTGGGATTGCAAATGAAGGGGAGTTGTAATCATGTTCTATTTAGACTGCCAAGCATGCTCACAATGATGGCTGTCTAATTCAGTGGCTGCCATGATAATTCTATCCATCTATGCTTTGGAATAGCAGCCCACCTTTTGAATCAGTTATCTTAGTTTAGAGGAAGCATGTCAGTCTTTGAGATTATGTCCTGCTGCCCTGCCTTGTTATCTACATCTGTCCATTTGATTTGAAGGAAGTTAATCATTGACATTTCACACACTATATGGATAATGGTTGTCTCAGAACATAATGCATAATTTCTAACTTGGAGGTAATTATCCAGACTTTGAAAACTGTGTTTATGTGGAATCATTTTACGTGGTGTATAAATTCTTTATTTTAAAATAAAGAGTTGAAATGTATCCCTTTAATATAGCCTGTAGTATTTAAAGGTGTGTAAAATCGTGGCTGTCCTTTGTGTTAATGATTTGATTTTGCTGAATCTGCTGTCAATGCTTACAGCATAAGTGGTTTGTGTGCTCAAGATAATGATAATGAATAAAGGAATATCTCAAATGGTCTTATTTTATAAATCTCATTACTGTGTCATTTCCCAGGATATCATAGGAACGTACTTATTAAAAAGATATGAACCTTGCTATTATTAATTTGCAGTCATAACTAATAGTATCAAGTTCTCAAAGCTATGATGTGTCAGTGTTTTTACATGCCTTTTATTTGCATGGTGTTTAATAACATGCAGGTTTGTTTAGATGCAATCAATTGGCATACAAGAAGGAATGACATGGTCTCAAAGAGATGACATGGACTTTATTTAACAGTGGGAAGCTAAGCTACTTACTCATGGTTGCATGTCTTCAAAGTAAATAAATAAAGTAAATAAATTAAATTAAAAAACACATGCCCATCTCAGAAGGAATCCACAAGGATAGCAAATGACTTGAAGACGTGAGGAATGATAAATTTAGCCGAGTGTGAATAAAGGTTCTTATCTCGAAATGACTAACTTGAAGCAAGGGACTCTTTGGCACGCTGAGATAATCTTAGATAACACTGTTTAATGAATATGGTGGAGACTAATTACATTTCAGCATTATCATCTTCATCCCTCACATATCTGTTTTCGTGGTTTTATAGTGTTTATCCTCTTATTTCTTCTTCATTTTCATTGAACAGCACAGATCTTGCATTCTTGGCAACACAAGAGCTTCAGATACAGCATAAATCATGAATATAGTCATGCGGAACAGGTAGTAATAATAATAATAATAATAATAAAATAATAATAATAAAAAATAAATAATAATGATACAATAAATAAATAAAAAACTGTCCAGTGTAAAATTCAACTCTGATATAATACATTTTATACTGAGGGTACATTGGTGTGGACTTTTATATATTGGCACTCCCGTCAAGAGCATACATTTAACGTATTTGCCCACTTGAAACAGGTGACAATATAGAGCAAGGCATTTATTTATTTAATTCTCAATTTCACATAAAATCTCTATTGTCTTTTAGCGATTTAAAAGGTGCTGTACTGATCAACTTCCCACATTCTGGAATCTATATCTATACCTTACTTTTTTCCGCGACCCTGGATTGGCACCATTTTGGAAATGCCATTTTTCTCAGTCCCCAGTTCTGGCCTAACCACATGGGTGAGACCTATGAAACTTGGTGCTGTGGTAACAGGTACCTCCCTTTGCCCACTGTGTGATTCTGGCACTTTTTGGCTGCAAGTGGTGTATAATTAGGCATCTGTGTTTGGACCCCGCATCTTGCTGCTTGCTGCTATTATTATTTATTTATTTATTTGTTTGTTTTCAACACATACCTAACAGTAGTCGATGTCCTTCCCCTCAATAACTGCTTATACTATCATTGGAATGCATTCCGAACATTATTAATCAGCATGTGTTGAAGAGGGTAGTCTATTTGGACAGAAATGCTTACTCACCTCAAAACCCTACAAATTGTGCTCTGCGCCTCTCCCCTCCACTCCATCTCCATTCCAGCTCAAAAAGGCAAATACTTCTCTGAATGTCAACCTACCGGGAGGCATCAGGTTTTCAATTTACTTCTGGTAGCACTTTTTTCTCAGGTATTGCTTTTATTGCAAAATTCCCATTCATCATAATAAACTGAGCTGAATGTCCATTCATCAAGACCAGGAGTAACTCTCCACACAGCCTTGTGTGCACTGAAAGGGGGAGGCGCTCTCCAACGCCATTAATAAGACTGTGTCATAATAAGACAAATTAGAAGACGAAAGGAGAAATACTGTGCTCTACCCACTGGCCCTCCTGGCCCATGCAGAATTATGTATGGTACACCACATGTGGCTAGCTGTGTGGTCAGTTCTCATCACTATTCATCACAATACAGTTTTGGAAGGCTGAAATACGACTTGTAATTTCACAAATCAGCAGGTTGTTTGTGTCTGTATTGAAAGGCCCATATGAAAATGAACTGCTTCAACAGTCTGGATTTGCTTATTTTCAAAATTGGATCTTTTTGGGGGGGTTTTCGGGTTCTGCTCGTCTCGTTTTCTTCTGGCACACATCAATCATTATCTTTTGGACCACAAGAATTATTTTACCTGATCAAATAGATGTGAACAACCACGTTGTGCTGTTTCAGATGTGTGGCAGATCTATATTTGGATTCCATGTGTGCGTAATGCAAGACAAAGCATGTATGGCCAAAGATGATTCATTTTGCCTGTTGCCTACAATATGTAATGATTTGTTGATAAATTGACAAATGTGTCATTCTTTCATGTACTATAATCACGTTGGAGAGCAGTATTGTTATTCAGCACTGGTAGTCAGAGTCAATAAGCATGAATCTATTGAAACCATTTCCTGCTAGGTATGGAAACAACTGCTGACAAGATGTCTCAATCTCAGCTTCTAGCTTCAGTGTGTCGCAGTGGTCAGGATGATTGCTGACAGGCATGCCAGGTGCATGTATTTATGGTGCGAACAAGAAACAAGTCTGACATTCCTTGTGATTAGTTGTTTCAAGATAGTGTTTGATCTGATTTTATTGAGCAACTAGAGGTGCCGTGGATCACCAAACTTTGGACCCTTTTCGAAGGACCCTTTTGTATTTCCATGGGGCAGTGCTTTCTTACACTATAGTGTTGCCCCTGGGCGAGAGAATTCCAGTTGGCAGTGCATTCTTTGCCTCACCATAATTCATCCGCACAGTAATTGTGATCATCTCAATAATAGCTGCTCAGCTTGGCTGATGGATTACAAGCTGATATCTCAGTAAGGAATGTGTGTTTACTGTATGTGTGTAGCCTATGTGGTACAGACCGCAGATTTCCTGTGGTTATGCTGAGGTGCCACAGCCAGCAGCCGACTGTACACAGCCTTTATGGGGCTTTGAAAAGTGCCCTTTGTGGCCACAGTTGGTTCTAGAGGGTGATATGCACAGTAAATGTATTGTTTATAGTTATGATTTATTATTTAATTTGTGTGTAGTGAAGGAACAGGCTGTGTAGTCTTTAGTAAGTGTTAACCACATCTTCAGTACCTAACCCCTTATTTTCCATAAGCCTTGTGGTTTTGCCAAGCACTAACCCCCACATCGTGAGGGACTTATACCAAGCCCTTTTGTGCTGGCTGTAAAACAATAAAGATGACCACAGGGATTTTATGATTTGTACGTGATAGAGAAAAAAAAGAGACAACATGTGTTACTGTATCGCTATTGCAAAGACGCAATCATGTGTCCACTTAATCAACCTTTTTTGCCCTTTGTGGGACATTGAGGAAATGACCCATATTTCTTCAATGGCCCATCCTCCAAAGGTGATCAAAGTCCCCCAATTTCAATCAGTGGAGCAGGATGATCCAACCTGCTGGACAGTAAGAAACGACTGCCATGGTTTGAAGTGCAGAGCAAACTCTCCCAGAAGTACTTTTAATTATCTGCTTGTTAGAGGTGCAGTCTGTCCAACTCTCATTCCAGTCTATTCCCATGCTTGGAGTTAAGCAGAAAGGGAATGGTGGTGGTGGGGGGGGGGGGGGGGGGGGGTTGGGGGCTGGTGAGGAAAAAGCTAAAGTCAGGAGATTGAAGTGGTGCAGTTAATTGAATCTCTTGTGAGGCCACAGGGCCTATTTCCCCAGAATCTCTTCCTGAGCCCGGAGGAAGACTTCAGAGTGTGATGGATCTGTCATCAGGGAAAGGTGCTCAAACCTCAGTGCCTAGCTTGTTTAATTAATGCTGCAAATCACTGAATTTCCCCCCACTATGTGAGTATAGCACGCATTTATTTTTTTTTCTGCATCTTTTATTTTTACAGCTGAGAGCAACTGTGAAACCTAATAAAAAGCAAGGCCAGACAAATATAATCATGTCCTACTCAGTGCCATGTCAACCACACACACACACACTCACACACAAACGTGCACACACACACACAAACATGCACATGCACACACACACACAATTTAATGCATTCATGTATCTACATGCACACTCACACAGCACACGAGTGCACACACACATACACACAACACACACACACACACACAAATAAATGCAATCATGTCAACTAGCTGAGACAGATGACTGCGGAAATTCATTATTGACAAAAAGAAAGAAATAAAAGCATGCTATCTTATTACACTAAACTGTTGCACAATAGCACAATAAAATCAACATATATTTAGTCTGACTTTTGCACTGTGCCACAAATTCATTCTGGGTGAGAGGTTTAGAGTTTATGAGAAAGAGAGGAATTGCTGGATGAGGCTAAAAGGGTTGCATTGATCACCTATAAAAGTTTGCAACCAGCCAGAGCAGCTACAAGGCCAGGTCATTCATCAGTGGAGTTCTGTATGAACGGTAGACATGGAAGTAGCAGCTAATGATAAGGCTGGTCTTAAAGTTTGTTCTTAGTATGGAGTTCATCATTGCAGTAGTTAAGGTCCAAACTTGAATGCATTCCAGCTACATGAAAAGAAATGGATAACTTCTGTTTGCACAGACTCTCAGATGTCTATCTGTGCCTTATAATCTGGTTTCTGATTTCATTTTCATGATGCATTTTAGAGATCCGCAGATGCTCAAAGCTGACACCTACATAATGAACAAACAAAACAAAACTGGCTTGTGATCAAAGGGGACCATTGTTGCATGACTAATACAACCGATTAAATAACAGGAATAGTCTCTGCTTTCAGTATCCACTATCGCCATGAAATTGGAATTTATAAAACAGCATGTTCCTTTCTTACTGGATCACTGGACTTTCGCGTAGTTGTTTCAATAATTATTTTCAGAGCTCTCTCTCACCCTGACGAAAGGGTGAACAGTTTTACAATATCAGTAATTCACAGTGAGCCGTGCTCCATAATCTCATGCAGACATGTTTGTGTTTGGCGAGAGCTGTTTTTCAGCCCTGCGGCTACAGTGTGAAACACTTTAAATAGCGATGCTTCCTGCTCAAAAAATGGGAATAGGACAGAAATATAAATGAGTAATATAACCATAAACTGCAAAAGGGGAAAAAAAACATGGGTACTGCTTATAAGCTGTTCAAAGAAGGAAAATATGTCTTTATTTATTTATTTTCTTGATTTCATTCTAACCAGCCCATTATGTAGTCACAGTCATATAGCCGGTGCACCCATTTAAAGCGCTCTCTGCCTAATGATGGATGCACCAGTTAGAGGAGCCATTACCTGCACTCATCTGCTTGGGTGCTCCTGAGTTTAATGGCTGCTCTCTGAGCTTCAGCTGCTTAAAGCCACAGTGTGGTTTTTGCATCTGACCATTCTAATCTACCCCCCCTGTCCTTTCTGTTTTCCTGATTGGGACTATGTTGCTCTGAGGAAGACATATAATGTCAGTAGAGTTTCGAGAATAAAATATGTAGTTTAGAGAAAACATTATATTATTTTCTTCTCAAGCTGTTGCTGAGATATATATCTACAAAAAGATAAGTCACTGTAATTCACATTTTACAAATAATTTTAAATTAAGTCCCACAGAAATAAATGCTTCCATTTGCTAGTATCATGCTAGTATTTTAAAGCTCATCTTAGTGTTAGGGAACTGTATTGTGGCCTTCCATGGTTTCCTGTTTCACTGGGTATATAAAGATGTGACACATTTAAAATCCATGGGTACATTAAATTTCACATAAATCCTGACCTATAATGCAGCTTTTCAGGAGAGGAAGTGAAAATTGCACTTTTAAGTGCAAATCTGACTCTCTGATTCATAGACATCCAAGAATGCTGCCTACTCAGCTGCCTTCATTTTCCAAATTTAAAGGCAGCATTAGATGATATTTGCTTGCAGGGTAGGATATCTCATGAAAACTTAGGAAAGCTTAAAAAAATGTTAATTTTCATCAACACTAGACCGTGCCCAGAGCACATTTTTTGCAATTTCGGGGGTACCAAGCATAGATGTATGAACAACAGTCCACTCAAAATATAATCTGTACGGCACTGTTAACTGAGTCAATGCCAAAATCACATGCTCCTAGGAACATTGTAGTGTGCCTCGTGTCAAATAACTGCCATCATTAAATCTTTGCATTTTCCAATTCTTGACATCATTGAAACTTTGTATTTCTCAATTCTCAACATTTCCTAAATATGAGGCAGAAAAAATAGTCATTGTTAAAAATTCAGAACAAAAAAAAATAATCTATCCAATCTCACCCAACCTTTTTAGCCAGACAGCAGCCACGGGCATTGGATTGTTCTGACTTGGGGTTCCTTTCTATGTGTGAAATGATCCTATAACCGATAGCTTGCTATCTACAGAATAATGAATCATAAAATGTGGCTCAACAGTATGAGGTGCATTTGTGGTTACATGGTTACAGACAAATGCATATTAAGTGAAGTCAAAGATTATTGGCTATTATGTCCGTAAGTAAGAAGTTTAAAAGCCCTGGAACAGTGGTAAACCTGCCTGGTGGAGGACACGTACAACGTGCCCTCTCACACAATGAGGGGGATGATTTGCGTCGAAAAAAAGAATCCAAGGGCCAGATTTGCAAAACCTTTTATGACTAGTTTCAGGTGCAGGCATGATGCATTCTGCCCTAGAAACATGTGTCTTATGCATCAAACAGGTACACATGGCTGGAAGTGCAGCATGCATGTAATCGCAAGGCATGCTTCTCGCCTTAATGTATATGCATTTAAAGGAAGACCATGTAAATAACGGACAGAGATCTTATAAGTGTGGCTGATTATATTTACTGTTGAATTTGATAAAGTTCACATAATTAACAAGGGTTGATTTTTGTGTGACCCCATTTCTCTACTGTGAAAGACCAGGCGTAAATCAAGGTGGAAACAAGACAGAGACACAGTTACTGTATAGGCCTCAAAGCTGCACTGAGAGAATCTTTGCAAGAAGAATCACACTCCCTGAGCATGAAATCATCAAGAGGTACAGATTAAGGAACCATGCAATAATTATGACTGGGTGTTTGTCAAGGAAAATATTGGTTAAAGTCATGGAGCAGTCATGGCAAAGTCAGTAAAAATCACAGAAAATTGTAAAAAAAGAGGCAGAAATCACAGAGTGTTTAAAATAAATGTACCAATAGATCTCATACGCAGCTGTGGGGAATGACTGAAATAGAAGGTACTGCTGTAGCAACAGTAACAAGTGCTTCAAGTATAACGAGTAGGGACTTGCCGCTAGTAAAAAAAGAAATATGAAAAATTAGTAAATGCATTTATAGGCTGGTGAATTTAATTGCTTTTGTCCACCACAGAAAGAGCATGCTTTTTTGCTTTTAACAAAACATTGTTAGAAACATAGCATGGTCAAATTGCATTAGGAAAATAATAAAAAAACAGGACTACTTTGTGTTTGTTTTTATTTATTAAAAGTTAGATTTGGCACATGTGAGGTTTGAATCTTTGATGTCCAGGGGCCCTCGAAAAATTGATTGCAACAACTGACTGCAGGTTACTATCTAAAACTGCCAAATATCATGGAAAGCACTGAAATATAATTGCCAAAAAAAGAGACAAAAATCATGAAATCAGTGGCACCTGCAACTTCTGTAACAAATACTCAGCCATAGGGATAATTACTTTTCTGGGAGAAATAAAAGATGACCTGGATAATCCCAAACCTTCCTATTCCAATAGCCAACAACATCTCACACTCTCACATCAGGACCCTTTCAATCGACAATTTCCGCCACAGCTGGAATATCACAGTCCACATTTTGTCCTGAGCTGTCCATAGTGCTGGATACGTTCATACATTGCATCAGAAGATACATCGTTTTCCCCACATTCAATCAAGATATTCAGTGCTCTGAACTGAAGCTGCTAAGCCCTGCTTCATTCGCAAAATGCAATCAGTAGGTCCCATTTGCTGACTGCGTAATTAGCTGTGGCCCTAGTAAATAAGGCTTTCATTTCATGCAGACTGCATACGTGCCAACATACCCTTGTCAGGCCGCATTTTGTGCTGCCAGTTTTATGTACGTACATCTTGTCCCAAGTTCCTGTGATGTCTCTCCAACATGAAAAGACCCACAAGGAAAACTTGGGAAAGCAAAAACCGACATTTTCTCATATGCACCACAGATTAAAATTGTCAGCTTGCATGGCACAAAAAAGTTGTAACAATTAGTAAGTAGATCTTTACCGCCACCCCCTTTTCAAATGTACTTTGAACACTCAGCATAATACTTTGATATGACTTCTCAAACCACAAGAATTTTTATTGTCATTGTCTCTATGGAATATGCGACCATTTCCAGTGTATTATTTATGCGCCCTCTGAACATTTTGGCTTGAAGTAATCCTGGCATAGGAAAGTGAAAGGCAATTATTGACTCCCCTCTGGACAGCATTGGTGTAAGTTAACCAGGCAGTCCTCACAAAAGAGCTTCCTACTACTATGAATATGACAGCAAAGGGTGCAAGCCGATCTGGTAGTTGAATGACTATGGACAGACGAGCATCGCCATTTATATATTCACTTTGAACAAAAAAAAAAAACATGCGCTCTATGCTCATCTAACAATGGTGTCATTAAACAAACCACATTTATTCAGTAACGGGTCATTTTTCAAATTGAACAAACCAGAGCACAGGGGTCCTTGGTTGCTGAGTGCATGCTCTGTCGACTCACAAATGCAAATATCATCTTTTCTCTGCCTGAGACGGGAGAATGACTATGGTGTTCTATTATTGGTATAAGTACTTGTTAGTGTGGAGCGATGACTTTCAAAGTAGGAGGTACTCCAGGTCATCTGAGTTCAACATAGTGAGCGCTAAATCAATACCAACAACACTTTCAATCAGACAGTGGGGCAGTTTATTTGCAGTTATCGTTCTACTGAGTTTCACTTTCAGTTCACATTTTATGGTATATATGATATGATTATGACAGTCAGGGCTAACCGGTTATTGACGGTGATAGCTTGACAGCTTTTGAAAAATGCGCTTTTTTTTGGTTTGAGTAACAGCTTGCTTAGCACAAATATAAGAAATGGAGGCATGCAGATCAAGAGTCCCAAGTGACTCTGTGGATCTTGTATTAAGTTATCCAAAACCTCAGAAAGCTCAGACTATACCTTAGAGGAATGTGTCAGTATAACAGATTAAAAGGCCCCTAAGTGTCATCTGCTATAGTCATAACCAAGGGAAGTGTTTGGTTAGGTGTCACAAGTCTCAGAAAGTCAGCCTTTGTGTGCTCTCCGTATTATAAATAAACATTTTCCCTGAGGTTTAATGTTGGATAATTGACATTCCCAAAGAGAGAGAGAGAGAGAGAGAGAGAGAGAGAGAGGGGGGCGGGGGGGGGGGGGGGGACACACAACTGCTTTAAATTAATTTTAAATCTATTTAAATGTATTTATTATTATTTATTTTTTTTTTTTTCTTCTTTTTTTTCCAGAGGACAGACCTAGGGACTCTTAAGTGATTGCACTGTGTGGGTGTAACAGTATCTAAACATTTACATATCTCCTGTACAAATTACTTGTTAACCCCTGGTAGGATTTTATTCCTCTCTATATCAACAGGGCAACAGTACAAACACAATATATAAATGGGCATTAGATATTTATCCTTTGGTGTTGGCTGGTGGATTTCAGAATTTGTGTTCTTATTTTCAGTGTGACACAGGTGTATATCAAAAGGTTGCTTCCTCGCCTTGTATCTAGCATTGACATGTAATTAGCGAATCACTGTAAACAATCCCACACCTGTTTGGCTACTAAGGGTAGTGTTGAAGTGTTCTCCTGCCTCGCCCAGGGAGAACACTTCGCAGCTTTGCAACAAGTGTTCAGAACTATATACTTTGGCGCATGATCTATAGGATAAGCAGTAGGAATGAGCACTAGACATGTGCTGATTCCCTGGTAACTGAGTGTTGACTCTGAGTTCCTCATCAGTGTCTAGGAGGATTGGGTTAGTGAAGGGGGCAACAGTGCTGCCTGTGCCATCACCTGATGCTGAATAATTGAATAATATGTTAAATAATTGAAAGTGACTTATCAACCTGGTTTCACAGTGCTGTATTTTTTATGCGGCATGCACGTCTTGTTTATGAATAAATGTTTCTGTCATTATCAAGAGGGCACCAGTGCAATGTTATGCACAGAAAAGATGCCCCATAAGATCTTATGATTCATATTGGGTAACATGGGATTAGAGTCTTTGCCTAAGGCTTTATACGGACAGTTTCCTCTCTCCGCTGTATCACTTCATATCTTATTCAGTGACTTGCTCTTTAATGAGTCCCTGAAGAAGAGCATATGCATTCAAAACACCCAACGGTGAAGGGATTTATTTCCCACCCCGCTCTTAACCTTAAGCCTAATTCCCCTTGTTCTGGTGCATGGGCTGCTTCCCTCTGTTGCTTCTCACCTTCCTGCCTGACGTACTGTCTTCCCAGAAGAAGAGGGTGGCCACCCTGCTGTCAGTGCGGAGAGGCAGCCAGAAGGCACCATTCACACATGGTTACTCTGTAGAAACAGAAGATTGCAGCCTAACAAGGAGCCTAAAAGACCTGACTGGGACATCAGAACTTTACACCCAAATTCCTTCTTTTCTTGTTTCCATTGTCAAAATGATCATCAGGCTTGATTAATAAGTCATGTGCCTTCCCTCTGCTACAGACCCAGTTCGACTGGGACTCTCAATGGAAAATCAATGGTGTTTTCCCTCAGTCAAAGCAGAGAGGGATTTCTTGTAGGCTCAAGTTGATTAATGTTTCAGGGACAGCTCTGAGAAACGATTGGCAATTGATTGCCTTCGAATTCCTCATAATAGGATTTGAAGTAGCCCCACATGAAATTAGTTCGGGAATGTGGCAGAGGTATGAGGGCAGCAAGGCCCGCGGGGTGGCAAGATCCGTCCAATGGCAGACTGATGGCCAGACGATCACATTCCATTAAAAGCCAGGAGGAAGGGAACTAAACATGCAGAGCTCTAAAGTCTCTGTGGATGACTCTTAGTGGCAGAGTTTGAGGTCGGGGGAAATTGGGGAAAGGTCAATTGCTGCTAAGCATATGATTTTTTTTTCCACTTATTTTTGCATTGAAGAAAAATCTATTTGAACAGTTCATTGAAGTTTATTCTAGCATTTATAGATCCATGGATAATTGCTTTTCCTTGACTGGGATTTCTCAGCTTCGCCCTGCAGAAATCCATTTTGCTCTGATTAAATGGAGGAATGCCAATACATCAAGGAGCTTCCAGCTGAATATAAATTAATAATAAATTAACAAGCAAACAAACAAATATATATATATATATATATATATATATAAGTAAATAATCCAGAGAAAAGCAGGCTGACTCACTGACTGCCTCTTGCTTTTAGTCTATTCCCTCCAGCTGTTCCCGCGGGGTTTGCATGACTGTGAAAATCTCTGACGGTACCAGGCAGGCCCAAGTGTATCTGGGAAATTTTATATCCATAGAGGAATGCACTCCTATTTTCTCAGTGGAAAATGGAACTGTGAGGAATGTGTGGTGATAAAGTAAGCAGGTGAGGAAACAAACACAGCACTCTGGAATAACACAGGGAGCTGTGGACCTGCAGAAAATGAGGGGATTGTCAGATGAATCTGAGCTCATTTCATGTTCCCTTTCTTGCCTTGATTTTGAAAGGAACATTGTAGAAACATGGGAGAGGAAATGAGGAAGTGTGATCACGAGAGAGGAAAAAAGAAATATTCTTCCAGTTTAACGCACGACAAAGAATAAGGCAAGTATTTAGGTATTTAAATAAATAAGGTATTATTTTATTTATTCTTTTTTTGGTTAAAGCCTTGAGGTGGCCAGATGGAGGGAGATGGGGGAGGGGGGAGGGACCAGGAGACATGGTCAGCACAGATCCTTGGTGATAGCTCTATCTCTGTGGGATGGCTACTAGAGTCTGTGACAAAAGGCAGAGCTTATATACTAATAACTCCCACAGGGATCCCCCCAATTACACTGCCTGGTAAAGCTACCATGTGAAACCCGAAAAATGAAGAAAAACGGAGCCTAAAGCCACCCAGTCTCTCCTTGTGATAGAGCTTTAATCACCTCAGTGTCTTCAAGCTGATTATAATCCTTTTTTGGTACCAAATGATATTATTTACCATAAATCATTAATAAATCAATTATAACATGCGCTAATGTTATTAACGACTTGTTTGCCATACTAGTTAAAAGCACCGTTGTGCTTGTCGCAAAGCAGACACATCCAATCACGTAACAAAAATAACAAACAAAAAATAAATGGATGTTATGCAGAATTATACGGTAGTAAACATGTTTGCAGTGCCTTTCCTAGTCTGTAAGCCTATAAAGATGATCTGAGGCTTCTGTTAGGACTGTCTTAATCAATTAATCAATACAGACATATGAAAATGTTTCTACTTTGACTCAAGTATACTGCCAGTGGAGCAAATGAGCAATGTCTATGAGCATAAACATATGCAAATATGTTAAATATTATTACTTATGCATTCATTAGGGTTTGTATAGCCTCTCAATTACTGTAGGAGCAAAACAAACATCCAAACAGAATGAAGCAACTTGACTAATGGAGATGGGACCGATCGACCCCCATGCAGCTCAGCATGAACTCAGATCTCTCATTCTTTTTCTCCGTCCATCTTCCCCACAATACTACATGGATTTTGCAATACTGGTGAGCCCTCTAGTGTTTCTGAATTTGAACAGACTGAAAATGAGAGGGACAAATTGCCATTCTAAAAATGGTTATGTCCATCATGATCTTCGAACATGGTCTCTCACCCATGTAGAGTGACATGAAAAAGTATTTGTCCCCTTCCTGATTTACCCTGTTATTGCACATTTGACCCACTGGATAGTTTCAGATTTTTACACAAAATGCATTATCAGACAAAGGGAACCAGAGTAAACAGAAAACATTTTATTTAATTTATTTAATTAAAAAACTAACCAATCACCCATGCAAAAAAGTAATTGCCCCTTCAAACTGAATAACTGGTTGCACCACATTTAGCAGCAACAACTACAACCAGCTGCTCCCTATAATTTGATATTGGTCTTCTGCATTGCTGTGGAGGAATTTTAGCTCACCATTCTTTGCAGAATTGCTTTAATTCAGACAAATTGGTAGGTTTTTTTTTTTTTTAGCTTGAACTGCTCATTGTAGGTGTTACCACGGGATCTCTGTTGGGTTCAAGTGGACTTTGGCTAGGCCACTCCAAAAACTTAAATTTTGTTTCTTTTCAGCCATTCAGATATCGACACCACCACCATGTTTGAATGTTGGTATGAGGTTCTTACCGTGAAATACTGTATTAGGTTTACACCAGACATAATGGGACCTGTAAGGGAAATTAAGGTAATTTCCACCACAGACCCATGTTGTCCGAGAAGTTGTCATTTTGACTCCTCTGATTACCCCAAAGGCTTGAAGATCATCCAGATGCTTTTTTTTTGCAAATGTGAGACAAGCATTGATGTTTCTCTTGTTTAGCAGTGGTTTCCTCCATGCTACTATCCCATGAATCCCATTTCCTGCCCAGTCTTTTTCGTATTGTGGAGCCATGAACATTGACCTCAGCTGAGGCTACAGATGCCTGCAGTTCTTTGGGTGTTTTTCTGGGATCTTCTGTAGCTTCCTGGATGGGTGGTCACGGCACCTTTGGAGAAATGTTGGCAAGCCAGTCATTCACCACTGTTCCACCACTTAGAAATGACTTTGTAACCCTTTCCAGACTGATATATTTCAACAACTTTTTTTCTCATCTCTTCAAGAATTTCATTTGATCGTGGCATGGTGTGCCCGTAGATACTTTGTGGTGAGGGTAAGTTACAATATGAGTGAGGTTTAGATTCAACAGGGCTGGCTGCACTCAAGCCTGGTGTTCAATCAGCTATGTCTAATTATCAATAAAATTTGGCTAATTGGTTGATTGAGTAACTAAGAGGGCAATTACGTTTTCACATGGGTGTTTGATAAATTATAATTTTATTTACTTAATAAGGAAGGGGAATTATGAAATGGGGGGCGGGGCTATAAGTGTTGTTATTTCAACATGGTGAAACCAAAATGTATAAAGATGCCCTTTTAATAAAAGCTCAGAATTTGCACATGTGAATTGTTTGATTACAAATGTTAACCCCTTAGCACACAAGCCAAATCTCGCCAATCCTTGCCCATTTAGGGGGTACCCTATTTAAAACTTTATAACTCCAGATGTGAACACCACAGAGACTTCAAAAATGCCTTAAATGAAGCAAGACATTTGTACAATTTATAATACTAACACAGATTAACAGATTAGTTTATATACATAATTCTGGAAGAAATAATGAATTTGCACTTTTTTTAGTTTGCAATGAAATATTGAGAGATTGCATATATACAGCAGGTTAAACTATACATGTACTGGATCAAAAACTTCTTGACCACAAGTCCATAAAATCTAAAGGTGGATATGTAGAACTACTATTGATGTATGAAGAAAAAACTAAGCAGTGTACCCAGCGTCTCTAAATCTATCCAAAATGTCTAAATTATGCATTGCTGTAAATCACAACATATTCACATATTTCACTACAAATCAACTGTTCTGACTCAAGAAACTCACTGTTGCACCATCTTCAAGTGGGAATTACAAGCTTTCAGTCAGTACAGTGGTCTAAAATATCTGTGGGTCCAGAAACTCTCCAAAATTGAATAAAATGCTTTTTGTCCATTACAAAGCATATAAATGAGCCCCTTATGAAGGTTTAAGATTAAACATTGCTATCAGATTTTAAAAACAATGCAAATATATTGTCACACAATGCGGGACAGTACCTACATGTGTAATAATTAACTCTTGTATGTATTTCTATACTCTCGTATGTTTTCTTGTATGGGGATGGGACTACATGAAAACTATTTTCAACCGTCCACCACGTTTTGGCAATGTTCCAACTCTCACGTCATCACTGTTGCATGATTCACAAAAACTATTACACTACTAACGCTTACATTACAGTGTGAAATATCCACATTATATAATACCACTAACCTATTCAAAGACACTCAATTTCAAAAATAACGTATATAACCGAAATATTTTGAGCAGTAATACTTACATAGCAATGATGTTCAGTAGATGGAGACAGAGACAGTATCAATGATACTGTTCTATTCGCTTCTGTTTTGCTCCAGAAAACGATGTCAGCTAGGTCTATCAGCAAACATATGGCTTAGCTATGCCCAGAAGTCCTGAATAATAATAGTATTTTCAAAGAAATTACGAAAAATCGTTGACCACGTTTTATCTTTTACTTGTACCACAGAGTGAATGCGTAATTGAATGCGATGATACGAAACGTTTTGGTTACACTGACCTATAAAACGCTATTCCAAAAGCAAAATTAGACATGTTATACATCGTTAGAAAGCTTATACTCTCACCTACTGAATAAATGAATTGTCAACCAAGCCAGACTGTACTAAAAAGGGCGACAACGCCGTAAACAACACATGTGGTATTACGCACAGCTATTTTGGAAGGTACCCAGGCACCACAAATGTGCGTATATTTCCCAAATTGTCAAAGACAATATATGACCGCTCAGTCTCAAAAGGGACATCTCTACGCATAAAGCCAACGGTAAGGTTGTATATTTATTTAATATTAGTCCCAGATATTGACTGCAGAATGACATGGTATGGTTTCATGGTATCAACTTTTTCTCGTTTATTTCATTATTCAGTGAGCAGTTTTCACTGCTGTATAGGCATATCTTAGGGCTATTGTCAGGTTTATCTTGTTGCTATGACGGAATACGATTTTTTAGTGGTGAAAGAATATTTTTATGAATGCCAAGATAGACAATATTGTCCATTATGTCATGAGTGGGAGGTGTATCCCATGTTGTGGAGCTCGCTGTATATCTTTTAAAGCAATCATTCAATCCTGTGCTGAAGCTCTGTGTATGAAGCGTATGTCGTTATACATAATCTACGCGATCAAATAGCTTCACTTTGATCATTAGATTTAGATCTCTTTGTAGGCTAGCATGGTTAGCTTGTGCAACAGATGCTGCCCCCTAGAATCGATATGAAAATGTTTTTGTTTTCTTTTTGTTTTTTTTTCGAGAAGTGCAAGTGTGGTAGTCTACACTGAAAAGCTCAATTTTTCCATGGGAAAAAAAAAAACTGACAAAATCAAAATGCAGATTTGAATGTGCTCTGTATTTTAAAACAAAGTCACAGGGGCTGCGGATCCACATGCCCGCTTCAGGGCATTTATGTCACCACAGACAGGTTACAGCTCGCTGGCAGGAAACCATTCCTTCATCAGTGGCCACAAAAGGCAGTCATAAAGAGCAAAGGATCATGGGGCAGGAATGGCCACTATCAGCAGAAAGCAGGCCCCTCTATCACTTCCTCCAAAGCCTCTGCGAACAGCCAGCTAGGCATAATCATTTATGTTCAGCTTGATAACCAACATGGCTTTTTAAATGACCTTTATATTATCTTGCCAAAGCTCATGGTTTAGGATAAACAACACAACTCATAGGTTGTGATGCTGCTGTGTCTATATCCAGGTTCTTCAGTCTCTCGAGGACTAATTAACAGTTAGTGTTTCTTTTGTGTGTCATTTTATGAAAGAGTGATTCCCAGTCCTTCTTTGTTCTAGCTTAAAGTACAAATTAATCATGCAAAGCTGATTAATAGACAATGAGACAATGTGTGCCAATATGGTGGTAGTATTAATTTATTTCATTCATTATAATCCCACAAAAGGCTTTACGGTATTACATAACTACAGTAAGAAGGAATTATAATAAAACAAATTATTTCCTTTATGTAGACTTTATTTTTGAAGTTGGCTGATGTTTTGAACACTCAAATAGTGCAATATGTAGATTAGAAAAAATGCATGACATTGTGAAGAATTTTAGGAATCAATTAACAAACTTCTAACAAGGCTAATGCTCAAGCTGAACATTCTTTATTCTTTAAAATAAGCTATTCTTTAAAATATTTAAAAATTAATGCACTATTTCAGAAAACATCAGTCAGCGTCTATCAATTAGTATACATTGCTTAGTTTCGGATCTGAATTGCTGTGATTGGAAGGCAGACAGATTTTTTTTTTTTTTTTTTTGGGGGGGGGGGGGGGGGGGGGGGGCCTTTCAAGGCACATTATGTGCCATATTGTTTACAGACCTGCATTGCAAACTCAAGATCATTGACTCAATCATTTCTATGCACGTGTCCAATTATGTGCTTGTGGTCAAGAGGTTAATATCAGAGGTTATGTTGACGCTGGATTCAACATTTTTTACGCAGATAATAAGAGCTGAAATACCGGGAGAAAATACACTGCATTTAATAAATGTACATATTGGTCTGACATTTGTGCCATTTATTAATCATAATATTTACACAGCCATTGGTAACATTGTGAGATTCAAAGAGAAAGCACTTAATTTGAATGGAAAGTGGAAAACGAGAAGTCACGCTTTCTAGCTAGCTTTTTTAAGATAATTTGTTCTCTGTGCATGTCATCATTGTACTGTAGCCTTTTAAACTTATGACGGGCTCCTGTGCAAGGTTTTTTAACTGACTCCCTCTTACCCTCAGACGCATGCAAAAACGTGCACACACTGCACCAGTAGGCCTGGATATTTTACAGTAGACAATGCGTCGGGTTCAGTTCCTACATGATGCAATGCTGTTATGCAATGTTCAAATTTGGTCCCTGACTGGAATTTCTTCAGTTACAGCTATATAAATGGGTAGAAGTAGGCTGCATTACCCTGGTCAACAGCATATGCTTAGCAAATAAATAATTAAATATAAAGAAGAGGAAACATAATCTACACAATCAATCAATTAATTAATTGCTGGTAGATCGGCATGTTATTTTTTAAAAAATGCATCAAATTCTTCCCGTTTTGATCCCATTTCCCTACGGCTTCTGCCTGACAGACAGGTATACTTGATCGATGTGAAATGTGGCCAATCTTCTGCTATTGACAACTTTGTTACATTAAGTCCTTTCATTTGTGATATGGTCATGTAAATGTCCAATATTATGTGATAGCAGCAACATGATAATTTGTATGCATTTTATGTGGCGCAGAGCAGTAGTGGTAACACAATAAATCGGGTTGATTTATACAGGGAATTCTGCTTTAATATGCGATGGATAATGGTTTGCATGTAAAAGCTGCAATTTTATCCAGATATGATATTGGTCTAATGGTTTTTATTTTATTTTATCGTCCCAACAATTTTATTTTATTTTTTGGTTGCACTACCACCCTACAGCCCGCCCCACCCCACCTCCCCGTGTTAGATCATGTTCTGCTGGCTTTTGAAAAAGTACATCGCAAGCCAAAAAAGTCTGGGCACCCCTGCTCTAGGGGTACATGATAAATTCAGTAATGGTAAATTATGTACCATTTGGATATTTTATTTTTTTTCTCTGTAATGTACTGCTGAAACTATTTCAAGTTCAAATTACAAAACCAATCATGCTCTCTGGAGAATATTTAAAATTTAGAAATGACAGCACATGAAAATAACATATGTCAGACATCTAAACTGTATCACCATATGGCCTAGCTTCAAAGTTTGCTCATTATTCTATTAAATTAAAATGAAATAAATTGTTCTTAAAAATTACATTTGGGAACAGTGTTCCAGAGCTCGAAGCCTTTAGAAGTTGCCCTCTAACTCCACAGAATGGTGATCAAAGCAAACATGCATGTACATGAATAAAGTATTAATACAGTCTTTCTCCCTGGAATTATGCATTTATATTGAATACTCTCATATCCTCATGTGTGCATGACATAGACAATCTCATTCATAATACAATATAGAGAATCTTTACATAGGAAGGCAATTATTATATATGTTCAAAAGAAAAGTTAAAGTGTGGCTTGTCTTAAAATATTTATCACAATTAATAAGCTTATTTATGCAGTTAAGGTCACTGTGTGGAACAGTGGTTTGCATGCATATCTGTGCCAAAGAAAGTTCAGTTCCTCAGGACAATACCTGTGCCGCTGTACCCAAAGGCAGGGTACGCAATATGGAATTCTTCAATAAATGGAGTATATGTCGATCTTTTGTTGCCTGCTGAGGAGATTATATTGGAAAAATAAAATTCTCCATTTAAACTGTCTAAAAACAAATGTAGAAATCATGTAAAATCATGTAACAATCTTCCAATCAATCCCAAGTGGTAATGTTCCCCATACAAAAGGCATAGGTTTGTTTGTACTCTTTTAACACAAAGGCTACATATGATATCCAGGATGTTGAGTTTGGGGATGACCGCGTTTCTCATAGTCGCAAAATGGCCGTGTCCTCACCCTTCTCATCCGCATGCTGCTGCCCACAGCTGGAGGCCTGGCCCAGGCCTCTCCACTGGGAGCCTTCAGCAGCCTGCTCTCTGCTGGCATCAAAGCGGCCCCTTACTCAACATGAAGAGGGAACCGAGGGCCACAAATTGGAACTGGATGTCTGTCAAAGAGCTGCTCCGACACATAAAATGTCTGGATGCACTAAAGCCCAGAAGCTAAGCGTGAGAGTCTGCTTTAGTTCTGAAGTGTACCACATCTTTTTTTTTTTTTTTTTGGTTGTTTCTTTCTTATGTACTTCACAGGGACAATGGTTCTATATTCTGGTCACCTGCCCAGCAAGGTGCACATCTGTGCTGAAAATTAGATCTATTTTGCTTATACGCTAATTACTTTTTGAGCCAGTTTTCCATGTTTTGTTTTACATCCCTTGCCTACCAAACAGGTAAGTCCCGGAGGTGTTCCTTTTTTCATTCTCCTTCCTTCGCTGTGTGTTTGGAAACTAAAGCAACTCACACTTCTGGGTTGAGGACCTGCAGCTTCATACTGTGTTGATGCTGTCACTGAACAATATACTCCAAGTGAATGGCTGAAACCATTCAAAGTGGATGAGAGGACTAGAAAGGCGTGTGAGCGAGCGTAGCTGTTCTGGATATACAGAACTAGGGGAAGCAAAAGAAAATTAAAGAGCTTAATTCCTTGTTATGCTTTCCTCTGGGACTTTGCTGTCACTGTCCCAGCCTATTCAAGATCAAAACTGTCTTCAGTTTCTCTAATCTCATTACCTTCCCGGCTGAACAAATTGCAGATATCGAAGAATGAGAAAAGAAACTCCTGTATGTGAAAAGAGTAATCTTCTGACAATACAGAAAACAAAATGAGTCAATGTTTTCGGCCGGGCGGGTGAACAAGGTCCTGTGTGCGTGTCATGCTGTACCTGGAGATTGATGTCTAACAATGAACGGCATGATTTGTTTTACAAACACTAAAGCCACAAGGTGCCAAATTCCATCTGGAATGGAGATGCCTACTGGACAGACTGCTCTTGGATACTTACTACTCTCCACCAGGATTTGATCTTCCAGGATTTCTAGGATTAGATCAACCACTCAAGCAGTGTCAGGGGATAAACAAGATGAAACATGTCTGTGTAATCTTGGTCCACGTTTTTCATGTGGTAATCTCTTTAATCCTGAACTGCTGCTTTGCGTTGGTAGTCACTTGCATCTCGGGATGCTGTGTCACCTCTGTCTCTTTAATTTCCGGTCTTCTCCCTTTGTTTTAATAGCGGTTTCATGCTGTCAGTACTGTTTGCTTTTTTGTACTGATCTATTTGAATAACAGTGTCTGATATTTTTTTCAGGTACCTAAAGATCAAACCTCCAGGCTTTTATGTCTCTAGCTCCTGATTTCACATCTCAGAAACCTAAAGGATTATGGTTCACAGTCCAGAAGCTGCACACATATTATTATTATTATTATTATTACATAACAACAATAATAATCATCATCATCATCGTATCTTGTTATTCTTATATATAGTTTGCACAAGGGCACAACAGTGACTTTGGATATTGAACCAGTAACCTTCTCATTTCAAGCACACTTCCTGAACTGCAGTTCCCTGTTTCATCAATACACTCCTACATAGTGTGAGCAAAGAAAACACAACCGCACGTACAGACATCTTGCAGAAGTCATCGTGGGGTCAAGTTATACCAGCACCTATTTCCCCATGTCTTGTAGAGAACACTGGATAGCCCTGGGCTGAAAGTCAATCCATCGCCTCCGTGTAACGTCAGATGAGAAATAACAGAATGAGGAACTCTTGCGGTCCCAACAGACGGAAGGTGACGGGTACAGATTGAGTTTGCCGGCTTGTGCGTCCTCAGAGCCAATCTCATCGACGGGGAATGGCTCTCGCAGTGAAGGCAACACCATTACAGGCATGACAAACACTGTTAATTCCATCACCGGCCTCATCTGGACAGACACCACTCTGGCGAGGAATTAAATAAATAAGGAAGAAATGGCAGCAGCCCCTGGCCACTGTGACATTTGCCGTGATTAGTGTTTGTTTAAGTGATGAATATATTTCCCCGTCTCCCATATGTGATGCAGATGTGGGTGACATTTAGCCAGGTCCTCTCCTTTTCCTATTAAACTTAAAGTGTCAGATTGCCACCTGTCAGGTTTTTGACAGCACCATTGAGCAGTGGCAAGGAGAGGATGCTTTTTTCGGCTACATGCGTGCTGCTTCATGTATTTATTTATTTAATTTACCTCAGCATGATTCAGTCCGGCCCAGCTTGACCTAAGAGAGCATCCCTCGGCATTTGGAAAAGACAGAGTAGCTCACTTCAGCTCACAGAGACACGTGGAGAGTGACTAGTATTATAAATACGGTAGTAAGTAATATAAATACGCAAATAAATAAATGAATAAACAGAAATAAAACCCGCATGCCCACCCACACCTGCCCACCTGGCACACAGTATGGATGGCTGCCGCTCGGCTGGTCTTTTTTCATCTGAATGCAAAGAGGGTCAATTTGGTGCCATTGTGTACCTCATCAGGGAAGATGTGCCGCCACTCTCCACCTGTGCTCCGGGCATAATCGGCCATCCTGCAGCCTGGTTGCCCCCCAACAGAACTGTCGCTTGGATGCGTCAGCAATGTTTAATGACCACCGGGTCTATTAGATGCATCGCTGTGAGAAAGCAAAGGTAGATCATGCTCAAATATCTTACGAATACAGCCATTTCAAAGGCACAGATTTTACCCCGATTAGTGCACTTCGGCTGAGAAAGGGTTAATTATCAAATATTTAGCATTGAAACTTTTTTTTTTGCTTTTCATGGTTTCCCACAGATGTAAATGCAATGACCAGACTCTCACTCCTTAATTAAATTCTATATCCTCTGACCTCAGCACAAAATTCAGTTACTTCACAAAGCCACACAATAAACCTGCAACCTTTGATTATTTGACGTTTCTTCATTTTCTTCTTCTGTTTATTCTTAATTTTTCTTAATTTTCCTAACATAGAGTAGCATGTCACTAACCCATAAGACAAATTAACTTTTGTTAAATGGTAGTACTGTTAACCTATGTGTTTAGCTGCCGCAGAATTATTATTTCCTTTGATTAAGAATTGTACAATAGTATTTCTCATATTATGCAAATTATTGTTTTCAATTAGCTTATCACATATTCATTATCATAGCCAATAAATATATATCCTTTATTTCCAAACCATTATTGTGTCTATGTTATTTCACTAAGCTGGGCTCTACAGACATACAGAATTCTGATTGGTTGTTAAACTGTTCTGAATATACCTGACCAAATCTAACAACATATGCATGCATGTACTCTAATCACATCCAAAAATCTTCCTGGGTATCCAAACTGTCGATGTCATTATGATGCCAGTTTTAACAAAACCTTTTGTTTATGTTTCACTGAGACAATACAAGGAATAAA
Source organism: Anguilla anguilla (assembly GCF_013347855.1). Lineage (NCBI taxonomy): Eukaryota > Metazoa > Chordata > Actinopteri > Anguilliformes > Anguillidae > Anguilla > Anguilla anguilla. Next base: position 28,071,185 of record NC_049208.1, read on the forward strand.
CAGGCATGCCAAGGCAATGCTACCCCTGCTTTTCCATGTGCATTCATGTAAATGTTGGTGTTCTTTTATTTTGCTGTTTGAGACTGAAGGGTGGAAACAAGTTTGACTCTCATTCTTCCAATAAAAGGGGATGCAATCACGTTGGCGTTACAAACACTTTTATTCTCCCAGCTCACAGCAGATGACGGTGGCATTGTCTCATGCTTTGGGGCGCCGCGTGGATGAGGGGGGCCGTGTTGGATACGGTACAGGAGAGAACCAGGTGTTGCATTCTTCCGTTTTTGGAGACATTACTCATGAGCCTCACAGTTAGAGATCAAACTTGCAGGAAGATCAATGGGAATAGGGGGTGGGGAGGAGGGGGTGTGGGTGTGGGGGTGGCAGAAGGCCCCGGACAGCTGGCTGCCAGCCTGGAGCGGGCCTGTCTTTCCTGAGTCAGGGGTCGTCAAACAGATTGCAGCAGTCGCTCTGATGTCGGCGCGGTCTGGAAGCACGCGCAGATCACACCCGCAGCCTCAGCACTCGTGCGAGAGCCTTCTCCACCAGATGCGCTTTTTTGAAGCTGCTTGGTAAACTTAGATGAAAGAATGTTAGACGCCTAGTAGACTTATTTAAATGTCTAATGATTTTGACGCCGGGTTCTATGTAAGGAAAAAAGACGTTGGCACCATATAGAAAAACCAGGTGCTGTGCTTTGGTTTTGGTTGCAGTGTTACATAGTGTTTTTCCGCACACCCAAGTCTTATTCTACATAGTGTTATTCTACCCAATCATGTTTTTGAACAGCTGAAGAGTTAATGAGCTTACTCCACAATAATGCTGTGAAGTATTTATGCTTCCGCTCTGCTGGTTTAAGCTACGCTGACCAAAGATTTACAGCAAATGGTGTTTATATTACAACAGTGAACACTGTTAATTATGCACTAAGCGAGTCAGCCATTCTCAAGCCCTGTTAAATTGCCAAAGGTGAATTTTCTGAATCTTCTGATAAGGTAAATTTGCTGTGCACATTATGAGGGAAGATGCAGTAATTATATGGTCTGTATAAAAATACGACTCTATGAATGATGTCTGTATTCTCACTGCTTGTACAGAAATGATATTGTGCAGTGGCCTGGCTTGAATGATGGTTCCTCTGATTGAATAATACAATTAGAGCCTTGGGTATAGGAGAAGGGAGATAAATCAAGAAGGAAAGGGATATAATCTGTGTCTCTAATTTAACAGGTGGTAATTAAATCTGTTTGCCCGTTTTGCCCCCCTTGACAATTAAAGATTTAATTACCATCTGCATTAAAAGACTCAAAAAGAAACACTGACCTAAAAAAATGAAATTGATGGCTCTGTTTGAAGCAGTTATGCCAATATCCGTGTTGAATTTGTTACAGTTTTCTAATGTGTGTGTGTGTGTGTGTGTGTGTTTTAGTTAACCATGTCAAAGGCATATCACTGTATCTATAACATCATAATTATTCTAGCCACTCAATCTACAGTGAAAAAGATGCTTATTTTTTATTTTGTTTATTATGTTTTTACATAACATGAGAAAGCAAAAACAATTTGTTTAGTGATTTACTATGTGACCCAGAGGTTTAACTTTTTATATCACAAACAGTACAGTAATATAACACATGGTTATTGCCTTCCAATCTTTAAACCACAAAACCAAACGTGACAAAATGGTGGAATTATTATAAAGCCTTCAATATGTCAACTCTGAGAGAAATATCCTTTGAAAAAAGTCATCATTAAATGAGAATGGGGAAACCACATCTTAACACTACTAAACATATGCTTCAGATTTTTATGCCATGTTTCCCATACAATTTTGTGGGTGAGACAATTAACAAAATGTAATGCAACTGTGAGATACCCCCTTATATATTAAACAGTAAACTGATAATATAATATGGGGCACCATAGTTCATGTTTTTCATAGTATAATATGACAAACGAAGCATGGAAAAAATGTATTTTGTTTATTATCATTATTTTTAACCTCTTGGTTAGCAGAACTGATGATTACAAAACAGCCATTTCAACAATGGCAGCTCCTGGTCATCCAAAAGGCAGAACTGTACCAACTGTCCAAAAGGATGTATTTGCTGGAGGGGAGTTAAAGTTGATTTTCCAGGATCCGACACCATTTGTCTCTCAGCCATAAAGCTCCATTATAAATAATGAGCAGAATGTGTTCTGATCCTCTTCGCCATTAAACGCTGCTCAAAAGGCAGACATCTGTGGAGCGTGAGCCGGAGTCACTGCCGTCCTGGCATCTGCATTGGAACTTGTTAGGGTCGCAGTGATAAATAATCAGATTTTTCCACATTTTTTTTTCTTTTCTCCTGGGTTTTAAAGGGTAAATTTAATGAAGCGGCGGATCTGGTGGGGGCCAGCGCAAGACGGCCTGGTAAACGCACTGCGCTTTCGCATTCACCCGCTAATGAACAATGGCTTTTTCAAATTATTAATGCAGTGCACAAAAGCACGAAGGACGCGTGTATTCCGCTGCTATTCCACATAGTGTACTTTAATCTTCTCTCTGAATTGCACTGAATTCTAATTCTACACTTTACACTGTTATGTTTGATCAAATAGAACATTCTGTTCCATGTTACTATAAGTGACAGTAGTGAGGAAATCATTTTGGTCTTCATTACCAGCAGTCGATCTGATCCATATGAATTTACCTATTCGATATACAATACATCAGTTACATGAAATATTCCTATGTGTTAATATGTAGTTATGTATATCCACATCAAAAACTGTACTTTGGATGTTTACGTCCATATTTTATGCAGACTATTGATTCTGTAATGCAATAATATGCCGTCTTTAATACCAGCATTGATACCAGTACTGTTGCCAAAATAACACTGCAGAAAATATATTTGTATATATATATATATATATATATATATATATATATATATATATATATATATATAGCAGAGTGAACGGATGGCTTAGAGAATAGCACTGGAATATGAAATGGTTGCACATTTCAAAACAACTTTTGGATACGATGACTGAATTTTGTTTTTATTATTATTGGATAATATGACTGAAATTGAATTCTACATTCATAGAAGAGAATTAATACCAAATGACACATACAAAAATGTATAAGTAGAGGAAATCACAGAATACCACAACAACATTGCACTGAATACGATTTTAAGTTCCATTAATCATATGGTTACAGAGGGATGTAAATTATCAGCATTTCTAGCCAATGAAATTTAGTGTGACATATTAAGTTAATTTAGTCTGCAATGTTTTACAGACCCCAGTTTGAGACATCTGAAGTGAGCCAGAGGTGACATTGAAGAGGGAAGCCACACGTTAATAGAGATGTCATGGAAATGCAACTCTAGTTAAATTATCACCGAAGCTCATGGGCACACTTTAGGTGCTGAGTCTCCTAATTACTAGCCTCCTTTACATTAAGACTTCATTTAATATGTCCTGGGTATAGTTAAAATAAATAATCGACATTCCCGGAACTCCTTTCAGAATATTTAAACAGGCATCTATAAACTCTGTTATGAATGGGATAATTTATCACTTACCCTAGGTGCAAACATTGAATGGCAGCCAATGGTGTAAATTAGTCTGTGAAAAAGATACATCTGGACATATGACATACATTTCTCAAGCTTGATGCTAAAGTAGCACAAAGACCAGCATTCAGGACCTGTGCTTGATTTATGAAGCTAAACAAGCATTAAGCAAGATAGCCCAAAGTTTATGATGTGGATTTGGCCAGAGTGCAACAACTGCAGCTACAGAACTGTGTCTGAGACAAAGTATTCATTACCTTTAGTGTGAATGTATGTGACTTTAACATGTTGACGCTCATTTTTGTACCTACATGAAAATAAATTAAAAAACCATAACGTGGGACATGCCCAAACCATTTAATATTGTTTTTACACAATGCACTTGGAAACATTAACCTTGTGAAGGAGCTCAGGAGCTCAGGAGCTGCAAATAGAGATGTCTTACCTTACACTAATACAATACTAAATAAACTAATAGGATTGTTTGTTTTGTTTATTTACAATGAGCAATTGCCCAGCTAATCCACACCAATCATTAATCCACCCATTTCCTATACCGTTTGTTTGTTTGTTTATTTTATTTCAGTGTCTTAACCCTATAGGGTGCCCAGCCCATATGAGCTTACAGGACACTACTTGTTATATACATGTGATCAAATACATTCATATTTTACTATTACAGTTACATAAGCAGGACGAGAGTCTAAACACAGTAGACATCCAGATTTCATATAATACCTGGTGCATCATTGCGCACCATAGGAAAACAAAACAAAAACAATACTATATGATAGTTCAAATGTACAATACACTTTTTCTACAGTCCCAGGCTTTATAAATAAATTGAGCAATATCAAAGACGGCCTTTCTGAAAAACCATTCAAGCCTGTGTTCATCAGCTAGCCAAAACACTTCAGGATGCATTTCAAATATTTTACCAAAAATAAGTATACCCACTAATCCTGGAAGGGGGGGGGGGGTGCACAATGTAAGTGCACAATGCTTTGCATCCTGTCTAACAAGGCCCTTTAGCCTTGACTATGTTCACAATATAGCATGGCCTTTTGTGCCTTATTGCTTAAGTAAAAGACTGAATTTTGAAGCCTGTCTACTAGACTTTACTTTATGTGAGGCCCAATGGTGTAATTTTCATGATATGAACACATATTTATTTAAATACATATTGTTTATTATGATTACCTTGATCTGACCAAATTACACTTTGTTATCATTTTAATTCTCTAATGTGATGTGAAAAATTAGAATGCCAATGTATGATACTTAATTAAAAGAATGGGGATTAGCCTACCTGCCAGTGGGTTTCAGATAATTGCTTGTTAATAAAGAAATAGAAAACTGAGACCAGCAGTTCATTTGAAGGCAATATTTCAGACTCCTTGTTTCAAGCTCACAAGCCTCCACATATATGTACTCACCTCAGCCATGACCTATGTGTAGGACACACCTGGCTGATGTATGGCAGATGTTGGCCCAGAGTGCTCAATTCTTCAGCTGAATTAGAGAGGGAGGGATTTATTAAGCCAGACAGTAGCTCTTACTACAGTGTGGCCATTATTGTCAATGTCCAGGGTCAGATGGCAAGACTAGATGGAAGACACAGGGGATCACATTTGTATTTTTATTGCAAATTAAGGGCAACGATTAGGACAAATGTTGACTGAATCCAGGGCATTGGGTCTGGGCACAAATATATTCAAAGAGAAAGTGAGCAGACATAAATTGACAAAGCATTATGCTCAGTCAGGAGTCAATCTGTTCCAGCATGATGATAGCTAGAGTGTACAGCACTGCAGATGTGGGTTGAGGCACATTTTATGCAAGCTGTGAAAGGGAACAGCTGGAGGTGTGATTATAGGGGCTGTGCCACTGTAGGGATGGAGAACACAGTGTTTATTGCACAACATTATAAACACAGTACTGGTCCTGGTCCTTTACTATGCACAAAATAATGGCTTTGCATTTACACATGGAAGCATTGGTGTAAATTGCATACATTTGTCAGATGTCCTTGCACAGGACCATGCACTGTTGATTGTGAACAATATAGATTGGCTAGCCAGTTTGCACAATGAGATGGTATGTTCCTAATGCCCATGACTAGAGTTAGACATAATGGGAAACTCCTTACCTTTGGTTAAATTTGGAATATTTTGTTCGAATGTACATATCTAAGCATTGGTTGTATATTTTTTCAATGCAAAGATAAGCAGGAAATTCAGTGTTTCAATTTTTTCTATTGGAATATATTATTTCAAAAGAAATAAAAGTATAGATAATATTACCACAAATAGTGATTGCAACATGAAAGCTGATATCTATGAAAATGTTAATTAAAAGCTGATTATAAAGTATATCTGAATGGAAGTAAAAAGCTTCTCCTCTGCAATTCCAAGTGATTCAAGTCAAAGTTTTCTGTTTGAATACTTTCATTAAGCAGGTATGCCAACTAAATGCTTGCAACTATGGAAGGCATAATGGCAGTCTATAATTTTTTTCTCTGTCTTCGGAGAATACCTGAGAATACTATACTAAATATCAATGATAAAAAACGTGGTTTATTGGCCTCAGCTTTTACCAACCCTTGCTCTGTAAATGGGGACCCAATTTAAATTACTTAAATTCCCCTTCCTACCCATACTATTTTTCTTGCTTTGTTTCCTCTCTCTCTCTCTCTCAAACACACACACATAAACAAGGGTCTAGCATCATTCTGTTAAAAAGGAGGACTTCATCTTTGTCAGTGCAGCATTTGGGGGGACAATTACTCTGTCAAAAGCATCAGAAGTTATGGAAAGAAGTGGTTGAAGGGATGACTCTCTACACTTGACACATCATAAATTCCCATTATTTTTTTTTACCCTTTTCCATCTCCTATCAAGTTCAGGAACCTTTCAAAAGGCAGTTTTAGCTATTTATCCAGGCAATATTTACAAGATGTTGGAATTGATGGCTCTGTATTAAGCCAGGCCTTGAAGGGACAGGACATGCAGGGGGGGGTATCTGTGCCAATCATACATTCAGACGCATCCTTGTTTCCCTGAAGGCCCATAGAATATGGATGCTTTGGGCTAGAGAAGCAGTAAGGCTGAGGCATATACAAGGCACTCCAAGGAAATGTTCCAGAAAGGCCTCTCTCCCTCCTATTTGCGATGCATACATCACAGGTCAAACATTCCTACAATGCATCAAGTCAGCCCTGAGGCAAAAGTAAAGGGATGGTATTTTGTGCCATTGCAAATGGTTTATCACTACAGTGTAGTTATCAGCAACCGTACACAATTTACCTTGGTTTGTTTATTTATATATTTATTTTATCTATCCCAGCGTGCATTGGGTGAGAGGCAGAAATACACCGTGGACAGGTCGCCAGTCTATTGCAGTGCACACACCATTCACTCACAATTCACTTACACACTCATACCTATGGACAATTTAGAGTCTCCAATTGGCCTACCTGCATGTCTTTGGACTGTGGGAAAATAAAAGTTTAAATTGAAGAATATAATATGTATGCGTAGTACATAGCCTGCTGCTGTTATACAGCTTGCAAAAAAGTCTTTCTCATAAACACATCAAGAAAAAATGTCTTTGTTCAAAAGTCACTGTGTTTGTGCAGATTGACAATATATGAGTGGGTTGAAGTCTCAGTAAGTAAACAGGCACACACACACAATAGACTATATCCTCAAAAAGGATACCAAGCTGAAGAATGATGCTTATTGAAGCTGCCTTCATTTCTTCTTTAGGGAGTATCTCACAATCAAGAGCATTGAATAATTAATTAAGCAACACAAGTTATTCAGAAACAGAGGAACAATTGAGTTGTTCATAAATGCAAATAATTTTTGGGGCTGAATATATTCATGTCAAAATGCTTAATTATTTCATGTTTTATATAATGCTTAATTTGTATGTTTAGAGTATTGTGAAGCTGTAATTATAATATCAAGCTCACATTAGGGCATTTTGAGGGAATTTGGACATTTGTATATCATGGTTTTGGGTGATAACACCATTTCTTTTCCAATCTGCCGCATTCTTTCGTTTATTACGGCCATTGGTTTCTACCAGTGGCTTTTTCTTTAGTTATTACGGCCATTGGTTTTTTTCTGCCCCTTTTCTTCAGTTATTACGGCCATTGTTTTTTATCTGCGCCTTTTCTTCAGTTATTACGGTCATTAAGTTTTCTTCATTTCATTGATTGAAATGTACGCGTGCAAATCTCTTTTTACAATTTGCACCTGTTGGCTTTCTATTTAAACCCCTAGCAAGCCGATAAACTTTGCTTCAGTGTCACTTACGTTACACGGGAGCCGGTAATCTGTCAAGTGTGGTAAAGGTATAGGATTGTTGCAGCTACAAAGTTAGCGCAACAGTGTTTAGCATAATGGGTTAGTGCCACAACCTAAACTAAACGAATTATTCTTTTGGGTGTCACTTTTTCAGCCTCGCTTCGAGGTCTGTTTTCTTTGAATTACCCCGTTTTCTACACGGGCAGTTTTGTTTTATTTTCAAGAAGTTCATACTCCTTAAGCCTTTGTTTTACCCAGTAGCTACGCCGGGGGGCTTTCCCTTCGGAATATTGTTTTTCTTTTCGTTCTTTTTCCCCTGTCCTTTTGTCTCTTGAGATTTAGTGGTTATTCTGCCTCAGGTGAATAGCTTAAATAATCCCTGTTCAGTTGCGTTTGGTTTCCCAAAACCCCCATTCCCTCGCAGTATATTTTCAACACTAGCTGTGTTTTAAAATTCTTCCATTTAGAACTATGACTGCAACCCAACAATGAATGTGTTGTGCTCCTGATGGGACCTTATCGACACGTTGTGCTCTTGATGTGGCCACATAGTCACTATATGAGAACCATCCATGGGCCCAAATGAATTCTGCTGTCCACATCTGTCTGTGGTGATTGTCCTTTAATAGTAACATTCTATTTGTGTTTGTGGTGGCCTTTAGGTTTTAAATTACTTTGGAATATCCCTTTTAGGTCACTTTACACCAACATTTTTATTTGTTGAAACTTTTCTGGTAGTATTTTCTATTTTGGTAGTAATGTCTTACTACAGAACAATTTCCCAATTTAGGAAATCCACACTACAATTTGAAACCGCATTGTCACTGAATCTCAATTGCTTCAACACATACCATGAATACTTGGTTCCAAAAAAAACAAAAACAAAAAAAAACATCAGCTGACATTACACACAGATGCGTGAAGGCTTCACACCGCATTGATGCAATGTTGGGAGAGCGGACAAGTCTCCAGTAACTTGCAATAAACAAATTAGAGCTCATTCTTTGATAAGTCAAACACACCTTTAGAAAAAGTAGCCTCCTCAGTGAATCCACAACTAAATGTGAATGTCAGCAGAAGGCATGTGAAGTCAGCAGGAAATGCTACAGAGAAACGTGAAATGTGCAATTAATTCCCCGGCAGCGTGTCGTGAGGTGAAGTTATGGCCTCTGTGGAAAGTGCCGAGCTGCAGGCAAACACAGCGCCGCCGTGTAAGAGGCCGTATTAATGAGGCTGTCTCACCGCCGCTGTCATCGTCTCTCCCAGTCACGCTGCAGTGGCCATTCTAGCATCAGATACACGGGAGGAAGAGCCCTCATCGCTCCACCTGTCTCCCTTCCCTCCAAGACCGATACGGGGGGGGGGGTTTGTAAAGACAGGTCGCTAGAGGCATCGGGAGATAGTCGGCCGCAGACGTGTGGAGAGAGAATTCAATGCAATGCAGCTTTTTGCCTGGGGCCCTGGAAATAATAAGAATGCCTAATTAAAACGACAGACGCAGACAGGAGAAAGGAATGTTTGCGCATGCCAAACTAGCAAGATGTGGCTGTGTCTGGACTGCAGGTGACCAGTCTCAACCACGCACTCGCTGAATGGCGATGGCTGCAATGGAATGGGAAGATGTGACCCCAGGGCTGGTTCAAAGGTGCCCAAGCTGCATCAGAATGTGCTTGTTAGAGTCATTCTCTCCTGTGCCAGAAGCCACATTTACATCTTTGCCTCTGGGTGGATGGCATGGAAGAGCAAAGTAGATTATTCCTGTCAGTGTGTTATGGTTCACTGGGTTTCCCGAAGCTCGCATAAATCTTTCATTTTGTTTATTTGCAACTCAGAAATGCCTTATTGCATTGTCCAGGTCCATTTTTTTTCCAAATTGTCCATTTTTTATGGGACACATGAAACATGAAAATGATAACAAAGATGCAAACAAGAAATAAATTCCCTAGAAGATGGCCCATAACCAAGCCTTGTGTAAATGGTCACTAATTGCATGCATCAGTTGTATAGTTTGGTGTATATGTTTTGTAACTAAAAGGTTACATGCAGAACTGGGTCAATTTACGCATTTGTTTTGTATTCAAATACTTTTCTGTGCTCTATTGATCTTGCCTGGTGCAACTGAGCCTGCCAATATGACCAGAGAGCAGGGTTTGCACTTTTTGCGAGTATTTTATTGGTTCCAATACACCAGACAAGATCAGTAAAGCGTAGAAAAGTATTTGAATCCAAAACAAATACATATTTGACCCAGCTCTGGTTACATGCTTTAAACAACTGGGAGGCATTATTGCTCTTCCCTTGAGCAACATACTTTATCTTTAAACAATATTTTATTCCCTTTTCATTATCTCCTCACACAAAGTTGTCATCACATGCTAACATGCGTGTCCTTGCGGGCAGCAAATAGCCACTCCCTTCACTCTGAAATTCACCAATGAGCTCACAGATATTGCAACAAAGGACTGTGCAACCGCCACAATTGCTGCTTACAGTAAGTGTAAGCAGTTAGCCAGATGGGTTGCAATGAGATGTAGAAATGTAATACTGGGGTCAAAATGGCACATGCAAACCAGAAATAGAACTGGTAATACATGGCTTATTGGCCACACACTGAATTAGCTAAAAAAGGACACCTGGATGAGAAGCAGAAGAAATGATGCAGAATTAATTTCTGCAAAATTAAGAAATTAAGTATTATTTGGGATGGGAAGGCATGGTCCGATTCATCAGTTATACTTTAAAAATGTAATATTTTATTAAATTCCATGTCTACAGGACAGATTCTATCTTTTTTATGTTTGATGATAACCAATGAGATTTATTTTCCTCTCTTTTCAATTAGACTTTCATAAATCACTTCCACATTCAATCAATTGCCTGGAAATGTTACATGGAACTGTTCTGGAGATGGATTTTTCACTTTGATGGCTCGTCTGCAATTTCTTCTCTGTGCCTCCGGAGACAGTGAGTCGAGACATCTCAGCTTCCGTTTCTTGGCCTGTCTTCTGTCATTGAGACAACCAAGTGCCAATTTTTTCAGGTAACTGATCCCTTCAGCCATTCTTCCTTGCACACCTTCCCTAATCGGACTCTTCCCCTCCAATATTATATTACAGATTTGCTGTGAATTGGTTGCCAACAGCACACATGTTGTGCCATTTACAATAACTCTGCCTTTGTAGCCAGTGGCATGACCATTGTATCATTTGCTGTATCAATCTTCAGGTGAGCTTAATTTTGATAGCTGGCAATATTGCCTTACATCGACAATTTGACAAAACAAAAAAAACTTTGTTCCTCCCTATAGTTCACATTAAATCAAAACTTTGAACCTCCTAATGGTATTCCAAAAATTATGGGTTGGAGGGGTGGATTTAGGGCATTCCATCCCTCTACATATGCCAACTTTTCAAATTATACTGTGTGCTGGGACACACAGTGCTGACTGGATCGCTGTTATTTTTCCTTCTTACTAAATCACGATGTTGACCCTAGCACTAATCAGAAGTAACAAAACTGCAGTGGCTTGCCACCATGCCAGACAGCTCTGAAACAGCGTGAAGCCACCATCTGGTGCTGGTTTGTAATGTGAGATTAACGGGCAGGTCCAAAGTCCAGTCAAAATGCTAAATTTCATCTACCATCAAACAGCATGATCACAGACTAATGTGATGTTTATTTACCCTCTTCAGTGCACTGGTACATAAATAAATAGATAAATAAAATCTATTTAGCAGCTGCTGGATGGGTGAATCCATTAAGTACCAAAATGTTTCCGCAAGTATTGCAGCGTGCTGCTTGAAATATTTCTGCATCAGAAATAAGTCTTAAACCTTGGATTCTCAGAGTATGAAAATTACACGTTGTTCTTCCTCTCTTTGCATATAATTTATCCACTTATTATTTACGTGGTTGCAGTTATGAAGTATTTAGTGGTTCTGCACCTGTGCTGATGTGAGATGTTAAAATATCCAGCTTTTCAAATGTAAAACATATGAACACATGCTTACGTAGATTTTAAAAATTATTGTCAATTAAATTTAGCTTCCTAGGTCAGTTGTGTCGTCATACGTGTATAAGATGAGGAACTGCCAGGAATGGCATTTGTACCACTTATCCTAAATTGTCAAACACTACTACTACTTACGTGGCTATGCTATAACCAATAAACTTGTAAAAAAATAATAACAAAAAAACACACAATGGCAAAGAATTTATGAAGAAAAATAGTTAAAATTCTGTGTATTTTTGAGTGTGAATGCACAATTCTTTATCATGTAAAGTGTCCTTCATACTGTGTAATTGTGTCTGGCAACGACATAGAAGATATTTTCTGCACACTGTCCTCACTCCAAAAGCAGCAATTGTAACTGCTTCAGTTACAATAGGTGTTCCTTTTTGTATGAAATTCAATGATATTATAGCTCTTCTGTAGAGAGAGAAATATGTATTGGCCGTGCATATGTCAGGAGGTGAGCCTGTCAGGCCGCCGGCCTCGCTGTGCTGGAATCACGGGGAATTGGTTGATTGGAATCCGTGTGTGGCATGCATTCCAGGGTCCGTCTGGCGGTGGCTTACTGGAGGGCGGTCCTGGGGGGAGGAGGAACGCTGCACTGATCCTGTGAGGCGCTGCGCTGGCCCTGTGAGGGGAGACGCTACGCTGGTCCTGTGAGGGGAGACCCTACGCTGGTCCTGTGAGGGGAGGCACTATGCTGGTCCTGTGAGGGGAGGCACTATGCTGGTCCTGTGAGGGGAGGCACTATGCTGGTCCTGTGAGGGGAGACCCTACGCTGGTTCTGTGAGGGTGGTGAATGCAGTGATTCCCCAGCTTGGCAGTACCAGCCAGGGTGCGGCGGTGCAGTCCGGGATATAGGCGAAAGCGGACCAGGACCGAAACCAGTGCCTGCTCCCACCTGAGCAGTGTGAGGTGCAGTGAGATCCTTGCGTGGCGGTCTCTGAGACCAGGATGGAGCACAGCGCGCAGCAGAGTGTTCCGTGACGCAGCCCAGAAGCCTACAGGCAAAGTGTGGACAGGCGGGAGGCAGTGTGTTTTCGTTGTGGTTTGGTTTTAATTTTTTGGGATGTAGGAAGGCCCGGCATAGAGGCGCGGGCCGCACTACATCCCATTTCTTTCTTTTTGTTATTGTTTAATGTGTGTTTGTGGTGTGTGTGTGTGTGTGTGTGTGTGTGGGAGTGAGAGGTGTGGAGCGTGTGCGAGAACCCCTTTTTTTGTGTTGGTAATTTCTCCATCCCCCCCACCCCCACCCCACCCCCCCAAGATGGCTGAGTGGGGCTCCCCCCCCTCCTGGAGTGGGACCGCGTGCAGGGGAGCCAGATTGGGGAACACTATTTGGTGTGGAGTGAACACGTGTGAGAAGGAAACCTGCAGTGGCCTGTGTGTGCTGTTTGAGGGGAGTGTGCTCTTACCTGTGCTGGGGCTTCGTGGGAGGGAAGGGGGGCCATTGGCGGGTAGCAGGGTGTAGGAGTGGGGGGGTGCAGGAATGGGGAGGGGAAAGCAGTAAGGGCAGGGGTTAGTGCGAGATCGTGGCGTTACCCTACTTGTCCAAGTTGTATAATGAAATAAAGAATTTGCCTTTTACCTACCTCGTCCTGGTTTCCTTGTGGTGGGTGGGTTCCTGTGGGAAAAGGGAAAACCTGGTTACTGTTGGGTGGCAGGAGTTAGCATGTGCGACTCCTGACATTTGTTACTTCATACACAAATTAGCGATGCACCTGTCTTTCCCCTGGTCTGATCTTGTGATAAAAGATTTAGCAGATGGGGTGTGCTGTTATTTTATTATCTTGGAACAGGCTCCATTGGTTTTACTGTATATTGAAGTAAAACGGGTTTTCCATCATGTAAATCCCCCTTTTTTTTTTTTTTTAGTTTGCGCCTCTGAATTCATGGTGATTCTTTTGCCTGACGATTGATGGCTCTTATTAGAGCAGACCACCATGTTATTCCAATAAATGTTACAGGTTTTTACATATGGGACATATTTTCATTTAAATATATGGCTGCTCTGTTACTCAGCTCAGCAAGAACTGAGATGGATTTACAACCAAAAGCCAATATTCAGTAATATGTGTCCTTTCCTCAATACAAATTTTATTTTTCTTCCCCAGATTACAATATCCAGTCCTGATTATAGGACTGAAGTGCCATCCCAACATTCTTTTCAGGAGTCTGCATATTATTAGTCATCTGCCACTTATCACTGTGCAACACTGCAACTGTGAACTTTACAGAAATTGTTAACAGGTAGGTATAGAGAGGCTATTATGCTAGTGTTCTTGCATAACCCAGCTTCTGGCTGTCTCAGATCATCTTAGCTTCTAGTAAGACTAAATAATTGATCCATAAATAAATCTTGTTGTTTTACACAAGTAGCGCTGTTTTTGTATCATTATGCCAAAACTTGGCACCAACTGGGCAGATTTTAGCTGGATCCAACATACTCTTAGTGAGGGATATATATGTAACTCTTAACAGTGCCATCCTTCTGTCTTGTCCTCTTTCAATATTTTTTTTTTTTTAACTCTCCACATTTTATTTTTAAAGGGCAAGGATAAAATTCAGGACTGAAGTATTTCTGTATATTTCATGGCGAGTTTGTGACTTTAAAGTGGAGGGAATGCTTGTACTGTGCGTACATCTATGTGTTTGGTATAAGCACTCGCGAGGGAAAAACAACACAAGCTGCTGCAGTGTACATGGCAGAGAGAGAGTAGAGCAGAGAGAGCAATGGATCATTTATTGGCAGTTGGAACATGATACGCTGTTTGTGGGAGCATGATAGCTGCACAGTGATGAGTGGGAAATGGGGTGGAGCAAGGAGGGGAGAGCGTGCGAGCTGGGCGAGGAGGCACATCCCATCAGGCAGTCTGTGAGAAGTTTCGACTGTGACAAGCAGATGGAGGAACGGGCAGAGAGCAAGGCCACCCCTGGCGAGATCTCATTTCATGGCTAAATGTGAAATTAATGGCCGCTGGAGAGGGCGTAAAACGCCACGAGCCCTCAGCCAGAAGAGCGGGCGTCTTCAAGCGCGGCCCGCCATTGCGTCCTTCGGTCCGTGGCTTTAAATCACCAGACCCGCAGCCGGGGAGGTGCCTATTTGTCGGTAGTCATTCCATTTGTCTATTACCGGAACGCAAGGCCATTATCAGCCCCATCATAGTTTGCATATATCCCGCACGAGTGCTGTGACAATGCTGCTGAAGGCAGCAAGCCAACACGTAAATTAGAAATCAATTATTTATACCCCGCAGGACCCAACAGCAAAAAAAAAAAAAAAAAAAAAATGCTTGTAGGTATTTTACACAGCTACATTATTCATGCTTACAGCTTGTCTCCTGGAATGGCTGTGTTTGCAGGAGGCAGTCCAAGGCACAAGGGCTAAATCAGGTCAGAGTGTGATATAACATCGGGGGAGCTGGGTGTCTGTTAATGTGTCAATCTACCTTAATTGCTCATAAGACCACGCCCCCTTTGTTCACTCCAAACTGCCAGACTACAGGCTTCCACATTACATTACATTACAGGCATTTAGCAGACGCTCTCATCCAGAGCGACTTACACAACTTTACATTGTATCCATTTATACAGCTGGATATATACTGAAGCAATGCAGGTTAAGTACCTTACTCAAGGGTACAACGGCAGTGTCCTTACCCGGGAATCGAACCTGCGACCTTTCGGTTACAAGCGCAGATCCTTACCCACTGTGCCACACTCCGTCCCACATGCTTCAAGCAAACTGCTGTTCGGACCATTGAAGACCGTTGGAAAGCTCCTTTCTTTTTGTAATTAACCAACTTCCAAAGTCCGAAGCGATTGGCCAGGCGTGCAATGGGCAGGGTTTCAGATGGTCTGCAATTTCTCAAATGTTGTTTGCCAACCACGAGTAAACATCAGAGAAAGAAGAAGCTGAACTGCACCATTAACACGAACAACTTTGAAGAAAAACTGTTTCACCAATATGCTCATTTGTATGACTTTTTTCCCCATTATGATTATAAAGACACACGGGGCATCTCTTCTCCATCCTTTCCTTGCTCCTTAGCTCCACCCAATGGATGACGCAAGGAAAGGACGCGAGAAAGAGATGAGGACGATTGGAATGAGCCGGAGGATGGGTAGAATAAGCGATTGGAATGAGCCTTCAGAAGGTGAATTGTTGCATAACATCCCACCCCTCTCTATGACCGCCAGCTTCTCACCCCACCTTTGGAAAAGACATGCGCAACAACACTGTCTGACGTGGTTGGACAATGCGTCGTATGCACCAGTTCCCAATTTCCCATTACCACAAAGACATCCGACTATGGCTGCCCTCTTTCAAAATTCATGATAAGCAGTGGTAGCTCATGATGTTGAAATAAAGGACGATAAAATCTTTCCAGTACACCGATCACAACTCACAAATTTTTTTTAAGCTGCCATGTAACTCAAACCCATTGGCAGGAAATTATATTTTTTCTTTTGTGTTTTATAGCATTCTCTTTCTTCACAAAGCATTTAAGAAACACAATTATATATTGGCTGGTATGGATTACTCAGCTAATTGCTTGTTAGATGTTTCTATACAAGCACAATGAATGAAAATGGGTTGAGAGAAAATATTAATGCATTTCAATGCATATTCACCCATTGCACAGAAATAATTGCCATAATCCTGAAATACAAAGCACTTGCTTTGTAACCACTTCTGACAACTTCCAAAAGTAGTAAAATACTTTTTTTTTTCACAGACAATGGTTGTGAGATCAGGCTTTCTTAAACATTAGCCTCTAATCTCCATATATTTGACCTCTTTACCTTTTTTATCTTTAGGCAAAACAGAACATTTAGATGATCCTAACAAATTAATTTCTATAATGTGTGTCCATGGAAAGGAAGGGGCAGTTTTAAACCTAAATACATGAGTGGTAAGATCTTTTTAAGGCTACATTTATGTGGTCTGATATGCATTATAAATACAGGAGATATGTCATGCATGCATTATTTTGTGTAGTATATGTGTAAAAGATGCAGATATCTTCTGTATTTAAAAAAAAAAAAAAAAAGTTTTTATTTTATTTTTTATCCTGTCTTATTTTAACATTGCTGTGTTTAAATACCAATAATTACACAAGTGTGCCATAAAGAAATAGCATTTGCAACAATTACATGAACATTATTACACAGCAGTGCACTGCACCTACTGTTGTAGTTATAGCACAATGGTATACGGTGAAATTCAGGCCAGATCATGTACCAATCTGGCTTACTCAAGGAAAATATGTAGCACTTCATTTTCTGGGAACCTTTACATGCAACATGCTATCAATGATGTTCATGCTATAATAAAGAAGACATACTGGATTTCCTATATAAGACACATAGGAAAAATAGGACCACAATATGCAATCACAAATAAGGATAGAGGGCAAGAGAGAAAGATGTATCACAAGAAATATTGTGAGCAAAGCACATACACACATATTGGATATTAAATGGAATCTGTGGTGGACCAGCTAGTGGGCTATAAATTAAAATCATATTACAGAGCTGTTAATTGAGTGCCAAGTCAAGTTAAATAAATCTGTGCAGCCCTGTGAGACCGTAATATTGACTTACTGAGAGTTTTATTTATCTATTTACTTATTTTTTTTATTATTGTGACTTCCATGTGAAAGCAGGATTTGTTGAATAACACATGCTATACTAACCTCTGGATTTGCTCACAAACAGGATACTGTGCCAGGGGATAATTAAAATTCTTCTCTGGTGTGTGAAAATGAATCTGAATGCTCGCAGTCACCTTGACACTACACACGTACACGTGCACACACACACCCACAAAAACACACAGGATACCAGTTCACTTCATCATCACTGAAACATTAAACCACATATATGTTTAGGAAAGAGTAGAAAAGAACACACGTGCAAAGGATGGATTGACCCCATGGTGGTTGATACTATTCCAAACTTAGTGGTTACAGTTCTGCCTTTTGTCCTTAACCGCTTCGGGGGACCTGGGGGTAGGAGGCACAGGCTATCCCAAAGTGCTATCAAGGGGTATCACGAACAGACACAGAACGATGACTGACTGGCTTTGAATGCCCTACTGTAAGTTAATACAGTCCACATTCCTGCTGAGGTATGAACCATGGCATCAGTGAGAGAGATGTTCATTTACATTCTTGAAAAATCTCACTGACTATATTCCAAAATATTCCTCATTCTAGATCCAGTGATGTTTCTCAACCAATACGCTGTGTGGTCCAAATACAACCCTGGCCTGTGCCAGATCTGCCTGTACTGCTGTGTTTGTTTATTCTGACTGTACAGTTCATCTGGTGGGTTGCTGTGAAAAGAAGCATTGGCTGGCTGTGCTTGTTATGGAGGATGTCACAATAGCAGCTGGGTCTACATTTATAACTTTGCATTCTGAATTTTGAGAAGATTTGTACTTAAAAATTCCCTCATTGCTGGTTTGCAGACAAACACATGGGCCTGGTGCTGATGATTCTAATTTAGGGAATGGACAGGGGGCACACGTCCCTTCACATGTGGCCAGAGCCAAAATAATACCCTGTTAAGTCTATGATGCTACAGGGAAGGACAGAAAAAATGTAAATCTATGATCTTTGAAAGATAATACTTTTAAAAAAAATAAAAAAGGAATCTATTAATCCATCTTGGAAACATTCTTTGTTCCAAGATGGATTCATTGACTAAATGATTGGTTGAAAGAGAACATGATCATATCATATTAAAAGATAGAAATGTACCAATTTAATTTTTGCATTGCCATTGTGAAACTGATAATCATGGTATTGAGGAAGCTATGCATGGATCTGCAAGATTAGTTTTGTTTGGTCTATAATTTAATTTGAACATCAGACTGGTTGTCTGTTACCATGTACTGACAGCTTCTGACAATGCCTGTGAAATTAGACATGTACAAACTGTGCATGGATATAATAATTGAAAACCCAATATAGCCCAATAAGGAAATAATTATTGTATTCCAGTATTTCATTTTTTTTCTTTAAATTCGTTTGAACTTTTTTAAGTCTTCTTAAAGGTCTTGACTTAACTTTTTGGCTCACCAGCCACTGTAGCTTGCGCTTTTCCAAAGTCACTACCCACACTGCATTTTCACCAGCCAAACAAAAAAAGTTATATACTGGAGACTGTAGTTGCATGCATGCACTTGTTTGGACATAACATTTTATTTCAACAAACTATTATAGCTACCCAACCTGAGTAAACTCTGTGTCTGTGTGTGTGAGAGAGAGGGAGAAACAGTATACAAATCAGTTTTAATCACTAGCCTATACTTAGTGAAAGCACAACCTGCAATAAAGGTTATCTTTAACAAAACATGCACTTCAAGATCCTTCATCTTACTAAATCTGTGCATTGCAGATCTTTGGCACGAATATTCTCTGCATGTCAGGGCAGAGATCGAAGAGTACACGTATCCACAATTTTAAATAATGCCAATGAAATGTGCAGTTTTGTGATGCAAATAAAAATTTTTATTACTAATTTTATTACCTATAGCCTATGTGTCCCACGGGGTTAAACCGAACACTGCAACAAGTCTACTTTTTCTTTTCTTTTTTGCAGTGCTAAATAAACTAAAGCAACTCTGAAATCATGGACATCAATCTGTCAAAGTTTATGCTCCTTTACTAAGCTGTTGTTGTTTTCTGTGTTTGGTGTGGCAATCTTTGTCAATTCTGTGTTTTCCAAGCACAACTGCAGAATCTGAATCTGCACTCTCCACAAGCGTTGTGTGTCACTAAAAAGTTTAAAGCAGCAATGAGTAGTTTGTATGCGGTGCCATGTTTGGCAGTATTTGAATATACAGAGGGATCAATGTGTTAAAAATGATGGAAGTTTCATTTTAGCAGTATCAAATTAATATCATTTTCAGGGAAAGCCCTTCCTTATTTGTGTTATGTTGTTTATGAAATGGTCTTTCTGCATTGAACGATATGGACATTGTCAGGCTGTTTCAAGGAGATGTTAATGACTGGCTTTCGAATGTGTTTATGCTAATGTGAAACTGAGACGAAACATGCTGTTCCCTTGTGCACAGTTTCCACACTCCTAAGCCTTTGAATTTGCAACATCACTGTTTCTTTATATTTACATTACTTTTATTTATGTTTTTCCTCAGTCCCAAAGTACACATGAACTGATATACAGCTCATAAAATGAGCTATTAAATAATAACACAGTTGCCACGTTTATTCTGATGTTTCCAATCATTGTAAAACAAGAAATATTAGTTGACATGCTGGTGAATGTGTTAAACATTTACATAACATACATTTAAATAAACTGGACAACGAAAACAACATTGGGACAAAAAGAACTTGGACGCGTGCGTTTATATTTGGGTCGAAGGTGAGAATAATCAAAAGAATGTTGTGTCAAGATGTTCAATTCACCTGTGCAGTGCCTTAAGTCTTACGGTACAGTAGAAAAAAAAAAAAAAAACCTGACGGTGTTATAAAAATTGAAGTGGAAAGCTGCCAAAGCAACACTGTACTGGTGCAGGGACAGCGTATGGGATGCATCCCATCAGGCCATGGACCTTAAAGCCTTGGACCAGAAGCTGAAAAGGTCATTAATGGAATCAGTGACAGAGTCTGTCTCGACCCTAGCGGCCTGTGCTTAGCTGCGCTGTCTGACTGATGAACTGCGCTCAGATCAGTGCCTTGCTCTGTGACACAGACAGAACACAGACTGTGTAATGATCCTGGGCACCAGCAGACATACCTGTGACAACAAACAGCCAGCCTGCTTTACCTGAGCTTGTTTGTCATTGGTGTGAAGCTGTTTGGCATTAGGCAAACATCCTTTCACAATGGAGTCCAATGGGTGAATGAAATAATGACTTTCAGCCTGTGTTTGCAAAGATGTTTTGTACAAAGCATGATGCAGTTTGCCAGGAGAAAGGATTTTGTTGTCTTAGACCTTAGTGTAAATGAACCAATAATCAAAACCAGCTGTATCTCAGAACATTTTTTTTCAACATCTGATTTTCCTAACATCTCTTTTCCAAAAATATAACATGTGGTGACTTTGAAAAAAACTACCAGTTGCTACTATGACCTTGGAGCAATTGTATTAAAGAAAAAGAAAGCGGCCAATCTATAATTGGCTACAATGCACCAAAACACCTCCCTGCACATAGCCTCAGTAGTAAAAACAGTATTATAGTAGCTACAGTAGAAATAAACATGGAATGACATGAGGTATGACTTTTCTGAACTAAAGCCTGTTAAAAAATTGACAAATGCTGCATTATTAATTTCCTCTGATGCCCTTCTCCAGGGAGACTTGCAGAGGGTACATTTATGCACATTATCCAGCTTTACAGTTGATATTTACTGTAGCTGTCCACAGTAAGTACCTAGCTTAAGGGTACAACAGTAGAGCTGATGACTAGTATTCTTCACGGCAACTTCAAATGGTCATGGCGCCAATGAAACTGCTGCAGTTTCAAACAAAGAAAGAAAGCTCGCTGCAGTTCAAGAGGAAAATAAAACCTGCAAACTTCTCCAGCCTACGGCAGAGAGACACTATTACCCCGCAAAAAGGACTGTGCTCTCACAGTGGAGGGTGCTTGACTTCTCGATCATATGCTAGAGGGAGATTCCACCATCCACAGCGGACTCCAGTGCACACAGACCCCTGCTCCACCAAGTCAGGACGTTTTCAGCTCTCCTGCGACAAAATTATCATGTTTGTCTGCAGGCCAAAGAGGGGAGGGGAGTTTAGCAACAAAAGAACAAACAACACAAAGTTTGTGCATCCTTCTCAATATTCAAGCTCACTGCAAGGAATCTATTTCAAAGGGGTCATTAACTGCAGATTGAGAACATTCAGCCACTGTTTTCTACTCACAAATCCTGCTCCCCTCAGGGCTATTTGAAAGTTAACTCATGGGGGATCTGCATAGCTTAAAATACATATTACATTATGTCTCTGCTAATATTGGGGGAGTATGCACCTCATTATCATTCTTTATCACCTTTGCCATTTGTATTTGGTGAAGGTACAGTGCATGATGTCGAGCTGTGGAATCGCTTAACAACATTCCCCACACAAAAACACAGTACCTCCTCTGAGGAATGCTACTCCTTGCTACATATCTGTTGTCAGTTATTGGAAAAAATGTACCCATTATGGATTGCAAGGTTGCACAGGAAATATTTTCTAGAGCTCTTCTGGTTACTGCTGAATTAGTTTCTCTCAATGGCAGTACAGACACCCACAGATTACCACTAGTCAGTGAAAGGTTCACCTTTTCCCCAGTTGCTAGCTTCCCTGTAGAACTGTTTAGTCCTCATTCGTATGCAGGCAAGTGCAACAGAGTAAGGAACATTTTAACTACAATGCTCCTGATGTAGGGGGTAATTAGCAGTTATTTGACCATTTCAAACTGGACAGATGTGTGGTGGGCAGAGGGTCTGGTTGAGGTGGAATTATTAAATGAATCTCAGACATTAATATTCTGCTGAAGTGCAATTGCTGAATGTCTGTCAACTGTGTAGTGAGGCAGTCACAGAAAAGACTGCAGCCACCTTACAAATGCAATGTCAATAGTATAAAAGGAGAAGTTACAGCCAAGATGACAACCAACTTAGTAAGTATGATTTATGAGTGAATCAGGCTTGCAATGACTCCAGACAGCCTGCAAAGCAGTGTGCTTGATTGAATGTGCATGGTCAAAACTCCAGCATTTATTTAATTAACTGCTTCTAAAGCATTAGATCAATGTACACATTGTGATTCAATTATTATTTTAACCTCAATGAAATGTATTGCAGACTACAATTGACTTACATGGGGTTTTAATGTAATATGTGCTATAAATTTCCCCAAATTTCCATCAAAAATAACATTAGAACCCTGACAGAACCAAAAACCTATTATTATGATTACTATTATTATTATTAGAGATTGACATAATGGCAGTTTCACTTTTACATTCGAATGAAGTAACATAAAAAGAAGTTTTTATGAGTTAGTGCTCTCTGCCTCCACAACATTTAATACTTTGTATTCCAATACATTTCAGTTTATGTTCATAGACACTATGAGTGTGGTGAATCAGGTTAGCCATTGTTTAATGTCACTGTAGATGAATGACATGACCAGAGGAAAATCCATACTCAGAGGAGAAGAGGAAGAGCAAGGGAATAAGGAAGAGGGTTAGGGAGGGAGGGCCGGAGAGAGGGGGAAGAGGGAAGGAAGGAGAAAGATGCTGTGCATCGCTGAGGTGAGAAATTGCCGACAGCTCCTCTAAGCGGTGCAGATGGCACTCTCTCACCTTCATCGGCCGCCCGTGCCATTCGTCTTCTTTACCCCAGCGCTCCTGCCACTTAACGTGTCCTTCACCCCGCCGTCTGACTGACTGATCGCTCGCAGCACAATCAAGTGTGCCGAGCATTAATTGCAACGAGCGTTCGCGGGGGTCCGCGGCCGAGTATTCCGGGTTTTGTGCTTTCACATTTATTTGTTTGCTTTCATCGTTCGATCCCTTGTTGCGCGCTTTCGTGTCCGTATTTTATTTGGCTCCGTAGCCCGCACTGAAACACTCTCTCTGACGATTTAAGTGTGGCCAGTTGGCCAGCTGACCAGTGGCAGCAAAAACAAAATCATTGCTTTGCTTCTTCAGTTTACCTCCCTTCAAATCTATATATCAAATGTCAAATTCCATACCCTGTTTCTAAATTGGGGGGGTGGGGGTTGACAAACAAATGAAACAATGGTGTGCATGTGTGTCTGTCTGTTTGTCTACATGCATGCATACCTGTACACACACAATACAAGTTTATTAATTTTGAGAAGAGAAAATAGCTCAGTTTGAAATAGTTTTCAGTACTTTTACTATAATCACCCAGAATCACGACAAAACACAACAAATGATGAGGCGCAACCTTAGCACCTAGCACGATGTGCATTATGTTTTCACTACTTCCTTGGAACAGATGCATCACAGCATAATGAACCATCTGGCGACTGTGTTTGCGATTTTTAGTGTTCCCAATTTGTAGAAAATTTACAGTAAACATCCATTTTATGGTTCACAGAGGGCCTGGCATTAGGGCTGCATTCTGGCTTTACTTCCATTTTATTCTGGACACTCAAAGGACAATAATCAAGAGTCATTACAAATGGAAGCATATGGGTGAGGACATTCAAATAAACATGGCAATGCGTGTGATGTTGTTAAATGCAACATCACATGCCATGCCATAAAAACACCAAAATTATTATCCTGCTGTACATGCAGAGGACCTTTGCTGGAAAAAATGTATTTGTTTAAACACATCTGTTGAAAAACAAACAAACAAAAAAAAAAAAAAAACTTGCATGTCCTGCTCTTGCATGTGTTAGGAAGTACTCTTAGGAGTCAGTTCCAACTTTTAATTTATTAAAATTTTATTAATTTATTTTTTGATTTATTTATTGTACATGGTGATAAAGAGTCCAATGGAAACACAGTCCCAATACATGTGAAATGCCTATTCAAGTGTAAAAGGCTGGTTCCAGAATTTACCTTACATGTGGAATTGGGTTCAGATATGTTCACTGGAGAGGCCTTGGCATATAGGCAACATCAGTGTCATGCTTATTAAACCAATGAGCAACTACCTGTGGTCTGTGGATGGGGCCATCTGTAGAGACTCAACTCACATTCAGTGTGATTCATTCAGTACAATTAAGTAATGACTTGTGTCATCCTTCCCTTCCAAGGGTATGAGTGCACCCAAACTATGCTAAGAAATTGTGCCCCGCACCATTACTACTAAAACTTTGGGCCTCTTGGAACAGTGTTGTTTTAAGTGTAACAATAAAATTATGTTTCTGTATAATTCGGAACTCAGTATTTATTTTTGATAAGTCTGACTTCAGGGTTAATTGTAATATTGTTATATAAAGAAAACTCAAGACTGAGCAAAGGACTGCTATCCAGCATGTCACCATTGATTTACATGTCTGTTAACAAGCAACAAATTCAAAGGGAGTTTCATTCAAATGCTAGGATGGCTGAGTGACAGTTGTCATGGCAGGATATTAACCATTCTTTACACATCAGGCATTCAAAGAATTTATACAATAACAAAACATAATTTTAAAAAGCCAGACTGTTTCCCAGCTTGCACTGCTATATGTGGCTGACCATGCTTTTTAAAACAGTCATGTTGTCTGCCCCTCAACTTGAGTTGAATATATTAAGAGACAGGCACGTCATGTTCACGAAACTGAAAGGAGAGCAATCTTAGACAGGATGAAATAACATAGATGAGGTTTCTTCATTTACATTCATGAGCAAATGTAGAGAACTTCCTCAACCTGCAACATATCTGTGGCGTGCTTCTTCGGTCGGGTGAGCAAAGTTGCTCAATCGGTTCCTTAAAGAAAGTGGCAGATCCACCCACAATCATTTCATTTGCTTGGTCACCACTGTACCATTTACATCTTTTTTTAAGAAATAGCAATTCCACAGTCTTTGCCTCCCACTGCATTTCATTATTTTTTAATTTTGCAGATGTCAGATGGACTCTATTATGGCCCTGTATATTGAAATTATAATATTTCTCTGCGTGTGAAAAGTAGAATTTTTACACCCCATAGCCAAATGAGGAGTCAATGAGCCACGGCACCAATGGAGGCAGCCACCACGGAAATGAACTCATAAGAGCTTTTCATACTTACTCCCACCACAGCCACAACCTGTATCCCCATTACCCACATTTTATTTTATTGGCTGTGTGCTGTTCTTTTTGTCAGCCTCAGGGGTGAAACAGATATGTTAGAGGGTTAGAGACTAAATCCCGAACACCAGTTTATTGAAACTACATCAAATCTGTGCTACAACATAATGAGCTA
Organism: Anguilla anguilla; assembly: GCF_013347855.1. Lineage (NCBI taxonomy): Eukaryota > Metazoa > Chordata > Actinopteri > Anguilliformes > Anguillidae > Anguilla > Anguilla anguilla. Next base: position 28,096,975 of record NC_049208.1, read on the forward strand.
AGGCTGAAAACAGTGTCTTTGGTGACATAAATACTGCAGGTTTTTGTCTTTTCCTTTAGGATGTCCCACGGGCATCAGTATGCTGATAACCCAAGACCCAGTTAGATAGGAGAAAAGCAGGGGTGGCAGCCTGATCCCAAGCAATCACAATTGAGTGCAATGCATCTCTTAAAAAGGTTATGTAGCAAAACAACTGCATCAAAACAAAAGACACATTAGCATAATTGTAGCATACAACGCAAAGAGTAACAATGATCTGTGAGGAAGAGTAACGTGTATTCAACAATAAAGGGAAATCAGGTCAGAGAAAAAAATGTGTGGTGAAAGAGATGGGCTGGGAGATGTTGTGTGGGTCAAACTATGAGATTCCCAGCAAATTATGAAACTACTGTTAAAACAAAGATAAATCTATGATTCAATTTTTGAAACTATTTTCATCTATGGTTTTCTGAATTGCCTAACTGAATGTCTAGTCGCAGTTTTAAGCATATCCCATTGCCATGTCCAGAACATGAATTCATTACAATTTACCGGGCCATTTATTCCCATTAATGATATTGTCTTGTCGGCACCAAAAACCAGAAATGCACAAATAATTTTAAGTCCGGACACTCCAGTCGAAGACCGGACATCAGGAAACTTTACCCTGCCCTAAATGTGTCTGTCTCATAATGGGGAAATAAATGGGGAAACACATTTCTGCACAATGTTATTGGCCCATTTATTAATCAACCAGCTGAGTTCAAAAAAAGCAAGCTACCATGGAGATGACAGGTTGGCAGCAGGCCCTACTGATTTTTCTGTTTAGGGTTCTTCAGAGGAAGACGCCTTGCTAAAGTAAGATTAGTGCTCGGTTTTTTACTGTGACACTACTTTACGATTGCTCAGGTGCAATGTGAATGTGTACAAAATGTGAATAAAGGTACAATACTAAATGAGATTGTCATGAAGTGTTGTATCCAAAACTTGAGATCGTAGAAAGAAGTGTTTGTTAGCCTTGCTAACTTCCGACAACAGTAACACTAGCAAACGTTGGCTAGTTTATGTAAATGACAGATCAAAGTGAAAACTAACTAGCTAGCAAGTTAACATTTGCAACATCAGCTAGAACTTGCACCAGTCTAGTAATTAGCTAGCTAATGTGGTGACTTGGTAAAGGCCTATCTGTTTCACAAAGTTGATGCTTTAACTTTGTTATCAGCCATCAGGTTTATTCCCATGGATATATTTTTCCTCAAAACTTTTTAGTCAGATTTACATGTTCAATAGATACATTTTTCTAAGCTAGTTGACATTAGTAGCTGTGACTCATCATATAGAAAGGCAATTTGGTTTTTAAAATGTTTATTCACACTTCAACATAGCTAACTTAATAATGTTTGTGACCCCAATTTTAGTTGTGGACCCCAAATATCTGAAAATGCCTTTTAATTATGTACATTAAAAAAAAATCGTGCACATAAACGCTTCCTATTGACTGCTGATAGGCAGTCACTTTAGAAGCAAAAGAACATTGGAATACTGTGAATTTTAACTAAATATGGGTGTTCCCTTAGAGAGCAAGAGAGTGGAAGCCCTAATTTTGACCCAAAATCAAACAGAATTTAAATACTAGTTATGCAAGTGGCAGCTAGCATAATGCTGGCTTGTCTGATTGCATCGTCATGTTTATTATGGGAAGAAAGTAGTTGTTTTCCAGAGTCTGACCCTCATGTCTTGCTTTGGAAATGACACCTTTAACCTTCAAATACTTGTGTTTAAATTTTTGGTATGTGACCATGGTAAAAATAGGATAATTCACTCTGAGGTATGCGGTTAAAAGACGTTAAGGCACTGAGCTTTGCAACGGGTGGTTCTTTGCCTCCCTGGTGCACATTAAAATCATAACTTTATTCCTAGTTGTGGATTATTTCATGCATAATAAATAATGTTACACGTGTAGCTGTAAAAATAGAGGGACGTTTTGGTCTTACAAAAAACAAAAATAAATCGGTACTTGCTGCTGTGGCCTTTGATGTCATTTGCTCTACTTTTTTTTCTTCCTCAGTAAAAAAAAAAAAACACAAAAACAAAAAAAACTTCCATAACAGTTGTTGACTACGTTGACTTTACTCGTTGTGAACTTGTGAGACATTGTGAGGTGAGCAATCATAGGTGGCATTCACTGGCCAAAGGCAGCCACGGCCCTCTCGTTGCCCAGCCAACCGACAACCCAACCCTCTCCCCCCCCCGCCCCCCCATTATTCAGCAGAGTGCCAAATGTGCCGGCAGCGGATCAGAGAGAGTGCTGGGTCAATAAGCGACCGGCAGGATTACTATTTCCTGATGATTGTGATATTTTTCCCTGAACCTTGTGGGTCCACAGACAGCGTGGGCCCCTGGACTTCAGCCCAGGTAACCCCCTGAATTAATCCAGACTTGGCTTCGTCTTTAATTCAGGAACATGCATGCTAGCAAGTTGGTCAAAATATCATATAACCAGCACTTTTTCACTGAAGTCCAGCTTCAGTATTGAGTTTTATGACTGCACAGTTGATACACCAGGCACAGACAGGCCTCAGACACCAGCTCTCACTATTGAGCAAAGAGGATGGGCAGGCTGTGGCCTTATGCACAACCCACAGAGCAGGCGTAGTCAGCGGGGACGTGATCAGGATTGTGGGCTATGGCACACGTTGTGCAGAGTACCAATGCTTTTCATTCAAATGGAAAACTATACAACTATATTAGCAGCCAGCCCTTAGGGTGGAAGACAGGTAAAGGAAAGGCGTAAATGGACTGTATTCAAATTGTCAGGTAATGAAGAGAGTTAATGCACCTTGTCAGCTCTGTTCACATTGACTGTTTTTGCACTCAAAGTATTCCCTTTCCTATAGTGTCAACAGTTTCAGGATCTCTTCACCAATATTATCCGAGCCGTGTCTAAGTCTCTAATGTCTCAAAGGCGAGAAATGCAGAAAGTGCCTTCTCATGACTTGCATGGGCTGGGAAAAAAAATAAGAAAAAGTCCCAGAGCCCCTCACTGAGTCACAGCCTGAACTATAAGACACAGATTTCACCGTGTGGCTGGAGTGATTCGTTCGCAGGTAAACAGAAGAAGGTGAGAGGTCCAGGCCTTCTCGGGAGATATGGCTCAGCCTGCGAGCCTGACAGACAGCATATCGATCGGCGTGGTGTCAGGGGTAACGAGATGGAGGATGGCATCAGGCATGCAATCTCGCAGCGGACATGGCGTGAGGAGATCAGTGTGACCATCCATCTCTCTGCATTACACTTGGCCTCAGGGACATTAAGCCTGGTGAAGAAGACTGTCCAGGGCATTTAGGACAATGCCATGGTTTTCAAGCTGAGTGCCAGATTAAAAACACATTTTTGCACTCCAGCTGCATTCTCCATGGAAATCTTTTTTTTTTTTTTTTTTTTTTTTAGCAGGGAATATTTTTTGGACAGTGAACGCAACTTAAAACATTGTTTGGTTTGTGTTTCAGATCCATTACATTTTTAATCAAACAATTCCCATGTGATTATTCCCACAGTGCATATTCACAGCTTTTATTTAAGGGCAATTTTATACTTGTTGGTCTCACCATGTAGAAATTAGTTTTTTTTTTTTTTTTTTTATAAATAGTCTCCCCATTTCAGGGCATCGTAACGTCTGGGACAAATGGTGTCACAGATGTTTCTGATTAGTCAGGTGCTCAAGTTCTGCTCCAGTACAACCAAATGCCTCCAGATTCACTGTATTTTCATCATAGAGGTCTTCCTTGGCTTACCAGGCTCTGTGGTTTCTGAGCTCACAAGGGCACTTCTTTTTTTTTATTTTTTAATGATATTCCAAACAGTTGGTTTGGTTTTTGGTTAGCCTAAGGTTGGCATATATATCTTACTGTTTTTTTTCTTATTTCTCAGCCTCATAATGGCTTTTTTGACTTTCACAGGCACAACTCTGGTCCTCATGTTGACAAATGCCAACAACGTATATTATATATAACATATATAAAACATATCCTGCCGCAGCCCAAATAGTTAAGGTTAGGAATATGGAATAATTATCTCCATAACCATAAATCTAACCCGAACCCGTATTTATAGCCCTAGGAGTTATCATGAGTATGTGATTTTTATGCGGAAACATTGTTGCTTCACAGCAAGAAGGTCTTTTGTTCAAGAGGCCAGGGCCTTTCTGTGTGGAGTTTTTGTATGTTCTCCCCGTGTCTGTGTGGGTTTCCTCTGGATACTCTGGTTTCCTTGCACAGTCCAAAGGCATGTAGGTTAGGTTAATTGAGTCTAAATTGCCCCTAGGTATGAGTGTGTGTGAGTGAAAGGTGTGTGTGCCCTGCGATGGACTGGCGAACTGTCTAGAGTGTATTCCTGCCTCTCGCCGAAGGCTCCAGCACCTCCCATGAACATGACTAGGAATAAACAGGTATAGATGTATGAATGATTCTCATTCAAAATACATATGGCTATAGTCTTACATCAAAAAAGATTAAACCTTGAACTAACCCTTACCTAGCTCCTACCTCCCTAATTTTGCTTCAACCCCTTACTCTAACCACATTTGAAATATGTGATTTTATCTATTATGCACTCTAAATGATAGCTCTAAGAAACAGAGTCTGCTCTCACTGAGTCCAAACCCATTCTCATAAGCCTGTCTATCTCTTATGCCCAGCAAATACTGCATATAATGTTCCACAGGAGATGCTATGGTAGTGATAGTTGTTTTGTCAGAGTGCCTTTTGCTGGGTGCTGAGTTTCAAATTGAAATAATGGAGAAAGTTATTCAGCACGCAACACAGTAGCAAACACGCACCACAGCAAATCCATTTTGATTGATTGAAAAAGGTGGACAGCAGTCTCGAGGGGATGCCAGGATGCTTTCAAGCATCAATAAAAAACAAATTCACCACATCATTCCACATCATAGATCCACCTTTTCCATTACTGAAAATATATTTTATAGATTTTTTTTTCTTTTTAATAAAAGAAATGGAGTCTGGTCATGTTAGAATGTACAAGCCGCACAGCAGCACCCGACTGTAATAGGCACCTGAAATGACAGAATGAACTCCGAGGCTTCAAAGAACTGGTTTACTAAGCTATTTCGGCAAATCATTTCTTGGTCTTTAAACCACAATCATTAGATCTGTCTAACAGGGTGTGAGTAGGCTGAATGTTACGGCCTCGGTGGCTTCTGCCTCCATGGAGTCCAGGGCTGTCAAACTCCAGTCCTGGTGGGCCGCAGTGTCTGCAGCTATTCGTGGTTGAGGACAAGGTGGACTCTTAAGCCAATCAATGGCTTCAGTTAACAACTCCTGCTAAAACTCATTGAAAAGCAATAAACTCTGCGGCCCTCCAGGACTGGAGTTTGACACCCCCGACGTAGACACAGAAATGACCGTGTAAAGCAGCGATACACAAATCTGGCCCTCAGGGATAGTAGTCCTGCTGGTTTTCATTCCTCCCCTCTAATCACAGATTGATTTATACCTGATGCACCAGGTGGGTGTAATCTCTGGCCAGTCAGTGACGTTATTGGACAATGGACTATCAGGCAGAACAGAAAATCAGCAGTGCTACTAACCTCGAGGGCCAGATTTGAGTATCCCTCGTGTAAAGTTCAATCACTTTGCAACTGGGTACTGTGCATCTGCCTTCAATAGACTTTCTTTGCTTACTGTCTTCATTGAATCTTACTGGCCAAGTTTTGGCACAACTGGTAAAAAGAAGAAAAATTATTGCAAACAAGCTATAGACGCTTTCAACGGTAACAACATAAACAAATGTTACTGTGCATGTGCATTGTTCTGGCCCGAACTTAACTTCCGGCAGACTTCCGAAAACAAAACAACAGTGCTCCTAGACTATTTCTGATAACAAGCAAAATAAATAAGTAAATTACGTTAGCTAGCTAGTTAAAACTATGTCTAGCCAGTATTATTTGACGTTACCAGTCGAAGAAAAGAACCGTTGCTTGGCCAAACTCAAATGCGATAATGTTACACTACCAGAAAAACAAGTGACAGAAACAGATAACTGTTGACAGTATTGCACCTTGCTGAGCATCATACATTCCTTGCATAACCCATAACTGTTCTTGGTTATATGCACATTCCTGTGTAAAAAGTGCACTCTTTCTATGATATTGCTTAAAAACCATGATTAGGGACACAAACTGGGGTTAGTGGGCAGCATGTTTAGCCAATACAATTACTGTAGGTTATTTATTTGTATAGCATGCATTGATGGAAAAAAATTGTGGCTCTTAATAGTGGGTCATCTTGCTAGGTTACCACAACAAAAAATGATCAGGCAATGTAACACTGTCAAGTCATTGGAAACCGGTATCATAACGTTAGTTCAAAACGTAGCTAAAACGTATCAACTACTAGCATTGATCTAACGTTACTGTGCATAATTTATACAGTGTTAGCTACGTTTAGCTAGCTAGCTACAATTAATTTAGTTGGCTAATTCATAACTATTGCAGGCCTGTTATTGGTCAGCTAGCTATTAGCTATCGCTCATCATGAGTTTGTTACCTGAAACGAAGTCAGTGCTAGAGTGAGAGCACCTATTTGACCACCTTCGTTCGACAGACAGGAAAGCGTAAACTGATTTGCAACTATATATGAAATGTAGGAAAAATGTCCTTGTTATCCTCCTGCGGTTATTTTTTCAGTACTTTCACAATTTTTTTTTTTTCTGTGCCGGCAAATAAGTCAAAGGTGGTCTAGCGCTAGCTTTTGGTTGCTAAGGGGACATGTATCGATCACCCCATATAAATGAATGGAACTTGACATAAATTTGCTAGTATCCTGTCGTGCGTATTTGAGGTTTATATGAGAGAGGGTGGTCTCTATCAGCACGTCTAGGAATCCGTACATATTCACTGTTGTAACTCAAGTCGCAGGACGCAAAATAGCCGTTAGGAAAGCAGTTTGAAATTACGAAGAAACATCTGCGCCATTGGCTTTAATGGGTCGCGATGAGATAATTACGAGCGTGTTGCTTGTCTTAAGTTGATATAGTAAATAAGGCTGTATTAGTATTACTAAATGTGTATGTATGAAGTTGATTTTTTAAAATACAATGTATTACGTGTATTTTTACAGGACTTACATTTTAATAGGTAACGATGCAGCTATTTCTCAAAAATATGAAGTAACAACGGGCAAGCACCAGCTATAATAATCGCAGGGATTCAAGCAATTAGTTTCACAATTCCCTAGTGGGGTTACAAAGTTAAATTATGTATTTTTACAAATTTTCGAAATGTAGTTTGTTCCTGAGGTCAGGTTGCACCCCACAGTACAACAACCTGAGCCCAACATCAGTCTGCTCATCAGTTTAACGGGTGTCATATTAGCCAGTAAACACAAACCCAATAATAAAAAAACAGAGCGGAAGTTAACTTAGGGCCAAGCGCATAACCTTGGCAATGTGCGTGCGTCCGATGAAAGCGTCTATACTAGACAGTGCTATGATTTGTAGCTAACTACCAGTAGTTTCAGCATTTAGCAAATGGTGTGTGTGTGTGTGTATATATGTATATATATAGTATAGCTGAACTACTGCAGAAAAACATTTTTTGGATAGAAGTCAGTTCCAGAATTTCCATCACCCATGTGGTCAAGTTTTGAGGTGGTCGATTTTTGGGGAAGGTAACAGTTTACCTCTGCTGTGACCGCCACATCAGTCTCTGTGGGGGAAGCTTTCAGCTCACAGTGCCTGTTGGAGCGTGAAGCCTAAATCCTATACACACCCCCCTGAGTCTTGTGCGTGTGTGTCGCCTTTCAAGAAGACACAAAAACGTGTTATGTTTGATTGAGGATCAGTGGATAAAATGCAATTCTTCCCTCTCTTTTTTTATCCCCCCAGGTTTATGACATTTAAGGTAATGAGGTAGACACTGCTGGGATTGCTGTTTAATCCAGAGGTGTAGGAGACAGAGTGTGGAGGATGCCGGATCAATATGTCAGTAAATTACGGTACAGGGAAGCTCGGCCATATTCCTCTGAACGGCCATCAAATTCACAAGCACCTCAAACTGACAGAAGCAAAGGTGAATGAGGGATTAGATTCATTTTTGGTGTCCTTTTTTACTTGAAACGAAACCAAACATCAGAAATGATAATATGCTGTAATATGTTGATCTACTGCACCTCTATTCAGATTTATTTACATCTGTGTGCTTAGTAACACATTATAGTGAGGTCCCATGTATTAACTAGTCAAGAAACATCATCCTTTATCAATGTGGCATATCAATGCAGTTAACAAGTTGACTGTTTTCCAGCACATACTGGCCTACTAATGCAAATTATTTTACAGAATTACTTATTAGTATTACTCATTACTTGACTTGTTATATAGCATTTCGGATGTCATTTGTTATGGGTGAGTTATACCTAATTTATGGCAATCACAGCAATATATAATATTAATGGTATAATGTGTGCATGAAACATGAATTGATGGTGAATCTGTGTTCATTTATTTTCTGTGTGATGTTTTTAAATTATTATAAAATACATATAATATTATTATTATTGTTGTTGTTGTTGGTATTTTAGATTAAGATTAAGAACAAAGCTTCTAGGATGCCAGCTAGTGATTCTATGCAGATCTGTGGTTGCTGGGCTGTACTGTCAGGGTAGGCAACATAGGCAAAGAGCCATTCCGTGCACAGAAATGAACTCACACGCATTGGGGGGAAAACACAATGGAAAAAGCTAATGAAAAGGCACACAACTTCTTAAGATTTTACCTAGGATTTAATAGCAGCCATCCCTAAACAGATGGCAAGGACAGAAATGCTGGGAACTGGATTTCATGCAGGATCTTAAGACTGTTACGCAATACAGTTTCCAGCACTTCTGTCCTTGCCGTCTGACCAGTGCCAGTAGTTTAAAGAATGTGAAATGGTGAATAAAATGTTCCAGCTTCACTGAAAACAAAGAAAGTGTGTGCATCATGGTTTCCTTGTGTCGGGTGTCTGCTCCAGGTCCCACTCCACAAATAGGATGTGGCATTTTCCCACAGCAAAATCCATCCATGCTTTGCTCTATTTTGCTTGGCCTTATTTCCATTTTGATTTTATTTTTTGAGAATAAGCTATTTTCTGGTAGTGAGTTAAATCCACAGAGAGATAACTGAGATCATTGGAAACACTACAAAGGGAAATAGTTTATAAGGTAGTTCGCTTTTTTTTTTCTGAAAAGAAAAAAAAAATGCTGTAGTTTATCATACAACTGCCATAAACAGAAATTTGAGCTTGAAATGATTTAGAGGAATAAGGTCAATAAGAATTTGAAAATGAAGGACAAAAGCAGTTTCATTGCTTTTCATTGGAAATCAGTACAGAAAAGGCCAATAATCAGTATATGGCGAGAAAAGTCTGTTTACTACTGAAAATCACAAGGTTTTTCTTTGAGACTGATCTGTTCTCTGGGCCTTTTAACAATAAACAGTTGACAACCCATGCTTTGATCTCATTGTTATAAGTCGGTACCTTCTTTGCCACTTGCCGAGGAGCCGGCAAACAAATTCACAGCATGTAATGTATTTTTAAGATGGGCTTCCCACTTCATTCTCATCGCATTTAATGCAGTCAAAATTATTTAATTATTGTCCATATAAAACACACATGGTTATATTTAACTGTGTTCGAGTGATCTCCAGGTTTGAGCTATGAATCATGGGAGATATTTGAGAGAATTAAGGTATGATGGTGTATGAGGGTTATGGATGAGCAACAGGTCTGCAGTAAAACATTTGGAATGTGTCTGTCTCCCTGTTCTCTAAGCATGGATGATCTAATGTAAATTTTAGTGGCTCAAACCAATGTGTTCCAGTCTCAAAAGCTAGTGTAGTCTTCCTGTAAAGACCCCCATCTTACAGTACCACGCCCCATCCCCCCACCCCAGTCGAGTTCTTAGCAATCAATTACGCTCACCATCAGGGTCTCCCCATTACCGATTAGGAGCTCCACAGAACATACATGGCTGATCAGGGATATTTTTTTCTGCAATTTCTCTTCTGCTACGAGAGAAAGGAGGAGGAAGGAAAAAACCGAATCTGACTTCTCAAGGCAAATCAAAACTGAAAATTGCTCCCCACAGGACCGGCTGACCATTTCTTTCTAATTTGAGGCAGAATGAAGGAGCTCCCTTGTCTAGCTTCTCTGCTAAATCAGACACAATGGCACTCTGTGGATAAAGTAAGGACTCATCGCTTATGGCAGCTATCAATAAGGGAATAAACTGCATCAATGCACGTTAACACTTTTTAGGACGCTCACCTTGGAGTTACGAGCTGCCGTTATTATGATATAAACCTTTGCTGTCACTTGCCTGGCTCCAAGGCAGCCTCTGGAAAATTGATACCCTGTTAGTTTTGCCTCTGAATAACCAGAGAGACCAATGGTAAAATAGGGCACTCTAAGCTGAGATCAGCATTTTATTATTTTAAAAAATTCAGCCAGCTGTTAATTGGAAATTTAATGCAGTTACTTGGACATGACCTGCTCAATATCACTTCTAACTTCACTAAAAGAGCAGGAATAACAGAACCATAAATAAAACTGCACTTGAGTTCATTACTAGCTCTCAGAGCTTTCCAGTTCTAATGTTGCATGGCTGTTTTTCAGTTCTAATGTTGCATAGTTGTTTATATTTACTTAATAAAGTAACCCAGTTCTAACTTTATTCATTCAAATTGTACATCTGTCATGGCCATGAACACACTTAAGTGGATTAATGGACACTTTTGAAATGCCTTATATCTGAACAATTTATTGATAGATTTTTGTGTTGCCAATATTCTGACAACAAAACACTCTTAATCATTAACCAACCAACCAGTTTAAATGATTTAAATACATCATACTGATTTATCATGCAGGGGGCACTTGAGGATGAATGTCATAGGATGCTCACTGATGTTCAGTGGTTGACTGAACCATACTGGCATATGATTCATGGAGATGAGTCAGACTAACTAAATGGTAAGTCTCTTTGAAACAAAAGTATGAAAGTCTGTTGAAAGATGTTAATAAATAGTGGTTATCTTCCGTACCAAGACAAAATGATTTATAGTGCTAAATGATATGAAAACAGAAAATAAGACTTGCTTCAACATTTAAAAATTCCCAGTAGAATAAAAATATTATGGGTTAGTACTGACCAAGGTTAAGTTTGTTTGAAACATTCTTACATGTATCAGCAAATCAGTGTAATCATTATTTTAAGCAGTTCTTCAGCAAGCTAGCTGGACATGATGAGCACTTCCTGAAATTAAGCCATGTGAAGAACAGACAATGAGAATTGATGGACTCTGTATTTTCTTGGCTACATCACTTTCCAATCCACTGCCTGCTAAACATTGCCATGTAGCCGGTGCACATTGTAGCTAAACTTGGCCTGAATCATTTTCCATTGAATAACAGTATTATTATAATATTTGTATTGTTGCCAGAATGCTCATTTATCTATCTTTGGTTTCTCTGGTGTTCAGATTTTGTTGAAGGAAAGACCCAGACTATCTTCTCCTCACTGGCTATTCAGGTTAATGGCCATGGTACTTCCAATGAGAGTCTTGACATGTGAGATGCCTATCTTTTTACCCATTCTTCTGTTGGCTTTGTGAAAGAGTTCTCCGTATTTATTACTGCCCAGCCAAAAGCTTCTCTACTCGACTTGCCTGGCAGAAGAGAAAAGACTATTCTCCAACAGATAACAAGATCAGAGAGCAGCACAAAAAAGATAAGTGTTGATACAAAGGAGAGAAATTGTGACGACTATAGCATTGAACAACTGAGTCCTTCTGTGTGACCACAGGCTAATAATGTTGTCCAAGAGAAGGATGCTTGTTCTTAGGAAACATCTGATATTTACCAACATGTAGCTCTCTTGGGCCAAAAATAGATGTGCTTGGAGGGTGGACAGACACTGCCCTCGATAGGTAGTGGGATGGCAAATTCTGCTATCTATGGTAAAGAGAATAAATCTGGTGTGTTTTCCCATACTTCTGAAGGAGTTGTTTTGTTCCCCTTCAGACATGTTCCTGTTAAATCTGGTATTCTGGTAAAAGCACATTCTAAATGTGTCTGTCAGCCAGAGAAAAGGCTGTGCAGACTCACTGATCTGTAAATCATCTCAGTAGCTTATCAGATGCTCTGGGGCTGCTCTCAGGCATTCTTGGTATTGTAAGGATCAGTGACTGTTTGTAGGCACCAACTGTATTCATAGCACATTTATTCAGTGTATCTAAGACCTGGGGTGCAGAACTGCTAATTATGTAAAAATAGAGGACCCAGCACATTAGCTTGGAGCTTTTATACAAGCATGAATATACAAAACATAGAGACATACAGAAGATGATTTATATATATATATATATATATAGAGAGAGAGAGAGAGAGAGAGAGAGAGAGAATGAGTGCACATTTTTTGCATATTTTTTATATTTCTATACTTTTTTACATTATATTTTATTAGCATTCCTCCTAAGCATGTATTATGCGTGAATAATGTCAATGTGTGCCTTATCTGCTTGAACAGTGAAAGTGAGGTGCTCAAGGCCAAATGTACTACGGTGCCTTGGTGTACTGTGGGATTTGAAGGTCTCAGAGATCTGTGCATGCGATCTCCTGCGCTAATATCTACTCATTCGATATATGGTATGGTGAGTGAACGAATGGGCATTACCCTAGGCTACTAAACAAAATGAATGATAATCGCAACTCTTTGGGGGCTCGAGAACAACAACTCTGAAGTTCTTCTAATTGGGTACATTATCTAGTTGTGTTTGCTATCAGAACGATGCATTGTGATGGTTTACCACTCATGGACCAAGTTAATCAATCATGCCAAAAAACGGCCACCTCCACTCTACTGAACGAACGAAACATATCTGAACGAATCATTCGTGAATGGTAAAGCAGGCTCTGAATGAGAATCACAACATTTTTGTCTTCGTTTGTCAGTAGGGGGCTGCCTATGCGCTCTGGGGAAGTGGGGATTAATTAAGCAGGTGAACAAATTGAAGGTTTTGTTCTATTCACTGAAAAAAATGTTCGGAAACAAGTCAGGAAAAATAATCAAACTTCTCATCGCTATTTTGCACTACATGCTAAAAGGTGATTCATACTTAGGCTCCTCTGATGGAGTGTTCTCCTCTCCTGCACCACGGGTGCTGGTGAACACACACAGCTAGACTCATACACAACGCTCTAGTCCCCTTTCCATGTCCTTACTTATTTAGCCTTCAGTGATTTTAATTTAAATGTTTGTTTGTTTATTATATTCTATTTTATTAAACCTTGTCATCGGTCTGATTGTTATTCAGATATATTCTTGAGCCTATCACCTCAAAGAACATATGCATGTTGTTACATCATTGGTAATTATTTTAATATTGAAATTGATAATTAATTAATTTTATGCGACTGATTGATTATGAGACTGATTATACGTTTCCACCATTTGATCACTGCATTAGGTAATACTGTATATATTTATATCCGCTGCATTCCTTAGTGACTACCTGTGAGGATAATTAAGACAGCTATGTTTTAATTATTTATCCTCACGGTTCTATAATTCGTAGAGGTATTTCCACATACACTGGACTGCCACTTTAGCAGAGCTAAATGAGTAGTGAAGAATACTCCCCTGACTGAAACTCTGTCCACATGGTCAACGTTATAGCCTGTTATTGTACTCTGCCAATTATGGATGACTGGGTACATCACTGTATGAGGCAAATGGTCATCCAATAAGGGCGAAGATGCCCTTTGCGACCAAATTTGCATATGATGGCTAAAGCCCACAATCTTCCTTCTCAAATTTTCAGCATACAGTAAACTACCTCGCTGGTGTCTGCTTGTTTCTATCAAGCCAAAGTCACCACCTGCAAGCAGAAATGCACTACTACAAGCAAGGACCTCATGAGAAGATGGCGGGCTAACTTTTTCAGGCTTTCTGATGAAGCAGTGTGAAGGGTGCGATGCAGCCATGGAGGATACGGATCCTCGCCCTGCTTGTTATGTGCCTTGAAGAGGATCACGCTCTCGGAGTCTTAACTAAGGTTACCTGCACTGCCTGCGATGTTCTGGGTGCGCAGGAGTTGCTGTGCCGAGCGGGATTGCACCACAAAGATCCCAGCTGGGCAGAATTCCCCGGAGCCTTATGCCATGCACTCTCAGGAGCACATGCCCTACCTCCGCAAAGTTGGGGATCTGGCTGACAAGGAAGACGTCTTATAATTAGTCATAGCAGTGATTTATATGACATTGTGTAAATGAAATTAGTCATGTTAAGTACTTAGTCGCATATCCTTTGCATGCAGTGTCTGCTTGAAGTGACCCAGAGACACCACCAAGTGTAGTGTATCTTCTCTGGTGATGGTCTGCCAGGCCTGTACTGTAGCCATCTTCAGCTCCTGTTTATTTTGGGGGCTAGTTGCCTTAAGTTTTCTGTTCAGCATAAAAAAACACATGCTCAATTGGATTCAGTTTGGGTGAATAACTTAGCCAGACAATAACTTTCCAGTTTCTGGCTTCGAAAAACTCCTTTGTTTCTTTAGCAGTATTTTTTGGATCATTGTTTTTCTGTAGGTTGAAGTGCTGTCCAATGAGTTTGGAGGCATTTGGTTTGAACGTGAGTAGATAAGATGCTTATGTACACTACAGAATTAATTGTGTTGCTGCTATCAGCAGTTACATCGCCAATAAAGACAAGTGAGCCAGTATATGTGGCAGCCATACATGCCCAACCCATAAGTCTTAGGTTTGCTTATGTCACTGAATGTCTTTTCTTATGTCACTGAATGTCTTTTCTTATTTTTCATTGAGAATAGAAGTGATTGAATCTTTGGAGCTTCCATCTTCTTCACTGCATCTGTCACCATATTCATTTAGTGCAGCTTTGAGTGATTTTGCCTTCAAATCCTTTCCTTCCCATTTATTGTGCTTGTTTTTATTTCTCTTTGTAATTTGCTCAGTTTTGTCATATTGTCTAGAGTTTTCCTAAAGCCACACACCATGCCAATCCCAGCGTTCAGTGGGTGAGAGGTAGGATTACACCCTCGACAAGCCGCCAATCTATCGCAAGACGCACACACCATTCACTCACACACTCATACCTATGGGAAATTTAGTCTCCAGTTAGCCTACCTGCATGTATTTGAACGGTGGGAGGAAACCGGAGTACCCAGAGGAAACCCACACAGACATGGGGAGAACATCCAAACTCTACAGAGAAAGGCCCAGGCTGGGATTCTAAGCCCTTCTTGCTGAAAGGCCACCATGCCACACCAGACCATGCATAGGAGTTTCAATTGCAACTTTCATTGTAATGCTTGATTATTAATGTGATCAATTTATCCTTGTTGATTTACTGGAAAACTGCTTGTGCTGATATTTCAGACTATAACATTTTGTAAAGGTCAATTTTGCTATGATAACTAACATAAGCGAGTTAAATAAAAATGCTACCACTGCTGATGTGGAGAAGCATTAAACACAAAGTACATGAAAAGACAGGTCTTCACTGCATGTTCAAAAATTGGTGCTTATCCCCACAGGCTGGTGCTAGGCCTGCTTACTGGATTAGTTACATAATTAGTAGTTATGCAATTAGCTGAACTGGTTGATGGCTTAGCATTTCAGATGAAGCAGAGTGACACAGTCACTTTCATCTAAAAGAAAGAGCTGCCCTTTACCTAAAGCACTTATTTCATGGAAAGTACAGAGAAGGAAGCACATTTTCCCCAACAAATAATACACTTTTGCCTACCAATTTACCTACCAAATGTCCAGTCATACATACCACAGATATTTGTGCACAGCAAATCGATGAAATCCAAAACATAGAGCTTGAAAGACATTAAAGAAGACACCTAAAACATGCGTTACTTATTTGCACTGTTCATTTTCTGTTGTGATAACTCTTCATAGATAATTGATTTATATTCCACCTGTTTATGAACTTCAGCAAAAATGCATATGCATTTTTTGCCATTCCAAAAGGAATGTAAATTGAATACCAAAATGGCAGAGAAAAGGGAGCAGTTAAGAAATTGTGGTTTGTAGACTCAAAAGTATTTAAATAAAATAAAGTTCTCATAAATAACACAGAGCTCTGTTTGCTGCCTGACTGTACAACTGAGAATGGCGGAGCTGATGGATCTAGCTTGCTCATTTACAAACCCATCGTTAAATATTAACTGTGTGAACAGACTTGCCTGGCCTGTAGTGGAGAGGCACATGCTGCTGTAGATGTCATTTCCCGCTCCTCCCCCACTTCTCTGTGATGGCGTGCGGGTGCACACGCAGTTCCGCCACGTCCTGTCACCACAGAGCGGTCTCATGTCATCTCTCAAGCGCGGGCATTCAGAGCACAGCTTGTACCGATTCATAATACACACTGTTTTTCTTACATGCATGATGGCTATTCATGGATTTTATTTTTGGCTGAATGCCCATGTTGTAAATATTTACTGAAGACATCTGCTAACCGTGTTGTGCGACTGTGTCAGTGAATTATATTTTGACAATGATGCAGTGACCTTGTTTAAAAATGCATTTTGATTTCTGTAATCATACGTTTTGACATTTAAATGAAAATGTGTGCATTAATCATAAAAAAAGGTGCAAAGCGATGGAGAATTTCCACTCAACATGCCATCATTTTATCCCTGGGTGCATTCCAATACTCAAAAAATGTATCCCCCTTTCCTCCACTACCACCTCCTCTGCCCCGGAAACTGATCTTAGTGTCCTCCTTCTCTCCGGCTCCAGTGTCCACTGTGAACACTGAACATTGGGAAACTATAACACAAATATGAAGTGACATCTGTTTCACTGATATATGGAAATGTTTCTGAATTAGCCTGTGTGAGATGGAATGTACTGAAAAGTAGACTGTCACACTATAGCAAGGTGAATTAGCACACTATGTTCAGACACTGGGAACATCGGGATTTGGGAATTACAGTAAATTGTAATGCTTGTAGACTATGAGATGTTTACTTTGATCTTATGTTGCCAATTACATATTAATTTGTCTCTCGACGTGAACTACAATGTCGGGTTCATGTTTGTAGGCTACTTTAGCAATTATTTGTACTTTTAGTTTTAAATGGACTGACCACGTGTAAAATCTATGATTGGGTATGGGACTATTTGTGGGCTCGGTGCAATATAACAAAATATAAGGAATGTAATTATATTAATATATGAATATTATTACCTATTATGAATATAATTAAGTTGGTATTATAAATGGTGAAAGTGGCTTTGTTCATTTAAGCCATTTTCCCAGTCTCTGAGGCTCACATCTGGAGTTTATAAAGTCTTAAATAGATCACCCCCTAAATGGGAAAAGATTGTCAAGATTGTCGAGATTAGATTTGCACAGAGAGGTTAAGATGCACATGAAGTGTCCTCCTTGTCTGTGTAAACCCAGGTTAAGAACTGCTTTGTGACGAGAAGTGGCTGCTGACATCAAGGAGGGCGTGTGCTTGACTGCTCTGTCCCAAATCAATAGCAGAGTTTACAGCAGCGAGTACTAATATTGATATGATTGGGCACTTCAAATTGGGAGGAAAAAAATGGAAACGATAAGGGTAATAAAGAAATGGAGCAGAATATGGCCTTGCTTTGCTCCGTAGTTTTGACTTGCACATAACCCTTTTTGACCCATGTTCTGTGTACTTGTTTATAAGTCTGAACTGCTGTTGTTAAACTTGGCCTTAAGGCCCCAGAGTGATGTGACATTCACCATCGGCACAAACATAACAAGCTTTGAAAACAGGGGCAGGCGAGCCAAGCAAATCTGTTTCAATTTTAGTATGCATTTCAGAAAATGACAAGCTATTACTGTACTCTGCCACAATGCTGTGATTTGCTGCTTAGCCACCTTTTGTGTATTTTAAGCCCCTGGCTAAAGCAAACAACAACAACAAAAAAAGAACATATTAAATGCATCTGTGTTTCTACCCAAAAATACAATAAAATATCTGAGCGTGTAGGCTATATGCAAACAATCTCAGAAAAGGTAAAAAGTGCCTATAAAGATATTAATGCTTGTCACTGGGGTGGTACCCTATAGTTAAGCTAAATAAAATTGCACCCCTACCCAGCAATGCACAATTTGCTTTTTTTTTTTGCTTGTAAAAGGTACCTATTAGTACCCAAATAAAACAGTGAGGTACTTTCAGGGTATATTTGTGAAATTTGTTCCTAAAAGAACAAAGATGTACCTCCACTGTACCTTTATTTCAGATTTGAATTGTCCTTTAACAGTGGCATTTAATTATTTATTTAAAATACTTCCGGTATAAAATTCACTTGCATATAGCCAAAACAGCCTTTTGAGAATCTCTCACAATATTTACAGAAATATTTCTGTTTCTCTTTCCTTGGAAACAAAGGGGGTCATTTGGAGTGTTTCACCTGAAATACATCGGTCAATCTCTGATGCAACCACATAAAAAGTGTGTTACATTTTGCCCTGCTCTCTGCTAGGTCTATTGTGCATACACTAACTCATTAAAAACACTTGCTGTAATCCATTTAAAAATATAACAAACACTTTAATTTATTTGTAAGTAATGTTAAATTAAAAAGGAATGGTTTTTTATTGTAAATGGAAAAAAAATCCATGCCTGTGTTTCTTTGTGTTTTAGGCTTTCATCTTGGTGTTCATAGTCTGTATTTCTTAATGCATACATGTTAAGAGTAAAAATAGTTTTGAAGCTTTTTAACTGATAAGCTAGCATCAGAGTTTGGAGGTAGCCAGCTTGTCACGTCACACAATCACATTAACTGGTTTCGTGGCTACACGCTATCAAGTTTCATACGATTTTATTCAAAAACAAATCTATGCTTTCTGATGCGGATTACACATATCTGATATGGATTACTGTTACACATAGCAACTACAATCTCACAACTACCGTAAAACTATTTTTCTCAAAAACATGGTTTCATGGCACTCAAAATGTAATGGGACATAACTCTTGACATCTGGAGTAGAGATATAATTTTGGTATCATTAGAAGGCTTATATCTGTCTTTTGAAAACTGAGATGTTAAACCAAGGTCCTGACTCACTGTGGTCATTAAAATGTATTATTATTATACTGATGATACATCCTTTACCACAACAATCAGGTTAAATTTTAGATATTTAGATAATGTACATTTTCCCACATACACTGCATTCACAAAATGATGTCACCTGTTTGGGTGTACCGGCAGCTGGAGGCTTTTTTTAAAAACAGCGGAGACTCAATTGAGGAACACTAGTAGTTTATTTACAGCAGGAGTTAACTCCATGTAGAACATATACATTGCCATATTTTCAACACAAAAAAAAAAACTAATACTAATATGCAACCAAATCAAAACTAGAAGGCTATGTCAAGTAAGACCCTATACACACCAGGCATACCTGCAGTGGTTAAACACATCTCTGTCCCTTGAGGAGCTGTACCTCAGCCCTTAAATAGCTGCGTGTAGTCCCTCCCTCCAGACAAACCAAAAACCAATTTTATCAATTAATACATAAAGGACATACAAGTACAAACAACAACAATTTTAACAGAAGACACAACATTACTATATTATATACCAAGACAATAATCAAATAACAGAAAATAAGGCGGTATTTCACTTCACCTGGTATTTAAAACATTCGGACGCAAATCCCCCCTATTGCTTCTAAGTAGTGGTTGCGCCTCCTGGTAACCCCATCTCAAATTCCCGCTTGGTACAGACCGCACTCCGTTTGCCAGTTTACAGCTGTTCCAAGCGTAACCGTAAGTTCAGCATTTTTTCCTTATTAAAACAAAAGAGTTCAACACAATTTAACGCACGGCTTAATATAGCCTAATTGTGTCATTTAGGAAAAAAATATATGCAGGTAGCGTATCCCACGCACTCGTTCCCCAAACACACAGTTACACAAACACGTTTTACAATCAATGCCGGCAAGATGCGAATACGATTGCTAAATTGCTAATAAGATTGCTAGATTGCTAAATACATTGGCTGTGTCCCAAACCGCATACTTCCATACTCCGAGTGCGCATAGCGAGCATGCCTCCATCTTGGAGTGCGAGTCCAAACCGAAGTTCGGTAGTGCGGAGCACGGATAAAGTACCCGGATGCGCACTCCATTTGATCAAAATTTGAAGTGTGCATCCGTGCATGCTCCGGCTGGGAAAAATCCCACAATTCCTTTTGCGAAAACGGTCAAAAACAACGGTAATGGCGGATGACAGTCTAGTGTAGGCTACTCTGTCGAATTGGAAACTGAAATCATGTCATAGGAAAATGGTACACAGGAGTTGGTATATAAATAAAGTGGTACAGTGTTAATGAATAACGCAATATGCAAAGTATCAGTTGTTTATTTTAGTTTAAAGATATGTACTTTTACGAGCTATATTGAATGTTAATCGTCGGGTCCTGTTTTGAATTATAAACTGCCGTTTTATCCTCGCCACTGCCCATCTTTTCATTTAATTTGAAATACACCCCTTGCCTATGGAGTAGCCACCACAAACATGACCGGCTCCATAAATGTTGCCTAACTGAGTACCCAGCGCGAAAGTATACAGCGCGAAAATAATGAAAAAACAGACACGACTGTTTACAATTAAATGGCAACTTTATTATGGGGTTGACAGTACACTGAAAGCTATCCAAACTGCAATTAATATTTTCCAAGCTATCGTTGCCTTCCACTGCTCTTCTGACAGCAAAAAGGAGAATTCAATTGAAGTGGCTAGCTCGCAAAAAATTGTTGATATTAGCCTACTGGTTAGTCTAGATCATAATATTTCAGTAGCCTACTACTTCAGTGTGAGCATCTATCGACCGGGTTCGTTTGGTAGACAGAAAAACATCTGATTTTCAACTGTAGTCTATATAAAATAGGCGAAATATAAGTAACAAACTGTACCTAGTTATGTAGAAAAAAACGTCCTTGTTATCCTCCGGAGGTAATTTTTTCAGTACTTTCGCGATTTTTTTCTGTGCCGGGAAATATGTCAGAGGTCGCCCAGTGCTAGCTTTAGTTGCTACGGGGACGGTATCGACCACTGCATAGAGATTAATGGAACTTGTCTTTACTTGAGATAATATTGTAGAAGTGTCCCGTCTTGTGTATTTCAGGTTAATATGAAAAAGGCTGGTCCCTACTAGCATTTCTAGCGATCCGCTACATATTCACAATTGTAACCCAAGTAGCAGGGAGCAAAATAGCCATTAAGAAGAAGCGACATTTGCACTACTTAATGGCCTACTTAAAGGAATTAATTAGTATATCAATATAACTAAATTGTGTGCACTAAGTGTTTGAGTCCAGGCTGCTCTTCCGGCATGGCTTAGTCCGTGACCAGTGGCGGTTCTAGAATGCAGGGCGCTGGGGCGCCGCCCCCCTAAATGCGAAATAATTATAAAATAAAAATTGTTTACTCGTACAGTGCGCCTGGTAGTCTGTCAGCGCCTGCCAGCATTCATTAAAATTGTTTCCAAAATCAAATTGTATTTGGTTAATTTCTGTGTGATTATAGCCTACTTCCTGGGTGAAGGGCGCCGGCCAAATGAGTGTGTAGCCTATGCAAGTCTTTCAACTTTTGGCAAGCAGGTGACCCGAGGCTGCTCTCTAAATGGTTGCTTCAGATTTTCCACGGGGCGCAGCTCTTTTATTTACTTTTATTGTCAGCGAATTGGTATTGTTTTTATGTTGATCTAATTTGATTGGACAATTCTCCATGCTATGTTTCATGTTCACGCCCGCCATTAATATAACTACGGATGTGCGACTGTCACTCCTGCTCCTTAGCTAGCTGACCGGTACTTTCAGGAGATGTCAACTTCAAGTAGAACCGCGGAAATCAAAGAAAATTTGGTTATTTCCTTACAAAAACGCCCTTTCACAAGGCGTTCACTGGAAGAAAAAAAGAGGATAAAGGAGCTTTGACCGGATGGACCCATTTAACAAATTCAGCAGCAGGCAAGTGATCGAGGACGAGCATACACTCGGAACGGGCTCTTGTTATGACAAACGGAGTTGGCTAGCTGTGTGTGGTGTAAGTAATGCCTTTAACATCTTTCTGAAAAATGCAAACGGCACGAAAGCAGCCGCAGCCGTCTAGACAATTATAGTATGAGGCTAAATTTTTTGGCAGGTTTAGCACTGCTGAACAGCTAGATGAAGGCTACAGGATTGGCATTAGAAGGCACAACGAAGAGATGACAAAATCGACACATCCTGTCCAGAATAATAGACTGTGTTAAATTTTGTGAAGCCTTTGAGTTGGCTTTGCGTGGCCACGATGAGAGTGAGAGCTCCGATAATCCCGGGATATTCCGTGGGTTGGTGAATTTTGTTGCCTCCTTTAAACTTCAGCATTCACATTCACATTTTGTCCAGCAGATGGCAGCAGGAGGCTCTATAAATGACTTTGGAGTTAGCTAATATTTCCTACTCTTTTTATGACTTCATAGAATGTAACAGTGGTAGTAAAATGACTTTAGTAGTTCTATATTTAGAAATTGAGCTGTTGCCTGTTGGTAACTTTAGGTGATGTAGGTGAAATGGGCATTTTGTCATCTTTACATATTATTTTTATATTAAGGAGGGAAAAATATGTTCAAGTAGTGCTACTGGCCAGTGTTTAGGCAACATTAGTGTGTTGTGTTGTTTTTAGATTTATTTATTTATTTATTTATTTCATTTGCTGAGCTATGAAGTGCTGCTTCAGTTTGTTTGTCCCCGCCAAAACTGCACCCCCCCAAAAAAATTATCACCAGCCGCTACTGTCCGTGACAGCCATAGTTTGCTCAGTACATCAAAAGTGCTGTATAAAGTTCCTCATTAAATCCAGCACTATAAAACTTTCTGAGAAAGCAGCACATTGTAAACATGGCAGTGCTTGCAGTGGGCATCTGGATCATGTCAGCACAGAACAGGGTCCTTCCCTGGGAACACAGACAAATTACAGAATGTAAAGAGTTTGAGATAGCAGTAATTTATTCTTAAACTCTATTGCAAGCAGTGGGGTTGCAGAACAGGAAGAAGTTTGATCAGAAAGAGGAAGCTGAGGAGTCATTT
The DNA here is from genome assembly GCF_013347855.1 of Anguilla anguilla. Taxonomy (NCBI): domain Eukaryota; kingdom Metazoa; phylum Chordata; class Actinopteri; order Anguilliformes; family Anguillidae; genus Anguilla; species Anguilla anguilla. The sequence continues at coordinate 28,120,110 of NC_049208.1, forward strand.
GGCTTTTACCTCTGTAGTAGCAATTTGTTTTTAGATGCTATAATTCTTTTTTATTTTTAAAAATGCTTTATTCTGTTTAATTTTTACACTTAATTTGATTAAAGCAAAAACAACCGGGCAGCAGAAGTAGTGCAGTGAATAGCACTATCACATCTCAGCTAGAAGGTACAGTTATCAAACCCTGGCTGGGCTTTTCTGTGTGGAGTTTGCATTTTCTTCTCGTATCCGTGTGAGTTTCCTCCAGATACTCCTGATTCCTCCCAAATACTGGTAAAGATAACTGTGGGCGGTGTTAACGTGACTTGAACCTTTCAGTGTTAAATATGTTTAAAAAAAGAATGGCTGTGTAGGCAGGGCAGAAACCCTATTCTTTCCCTGCACTGAGCTCTAGTCAGCTCTAAGATTTACATACAGTACTCTGGCTATTGTGATTTTTATAAATGTTTAGGATTCATAAACAGAGCTTGTACCTTTTTTTCCTGACCGTTCCCAAGGCACGGATCCAGGTATGAATTATTCAATTAGTGCTAAGATTCCAATGCTATGACAATTCCTTAGTAGTCATTGATTTGTCGAACCACACGATTGTACATCTTCCAACCATCAAGACAGAGCGAGGTGAATGCTGGCACCCTGAATAACCAGGAACATGACCGTTTAGTACCCCAACTCCATCACCCCCTGCCCCATGAAATACAAACCACTGGTGTGAGTAGAACATGCAGCTATCCTCCATGACACTGATGACCACCCCCCTTCTAGGTAAATAAAAGCGTGGTCACAATGTCAGACTGTGCAAAAATGTCTCCTCAAAAATGCAGCGAATCAAAACAAATTAGTTTTTGGAGCAGGAGATTTCCTGATTCGCCTGAAAAGGTTTTTTGGCCAGGGAGAGGGACCCAGCGGGGTGAAGAAATAATTGAGGATGTTTATCTTGTCACTGACTGCTGCCATTAGCAGAATGGGCATATCTCCCCAGCCCACCCTACGTCTGTCTCCGCTCCCAGCAGTGACAGTGAGACAGATCTGCCTGTGTGACACTGACAGCACAAAGGTGCAGGGGCTAGACAAGCACAGAGGAATCATTAGTGAATCAAAGTCCTTTGCTGCAGGTGAATGCCACATGCGTCAGCGTAGGTCTTGTTATTAAGCCAGACAAGAACCTCTTTCCTGCTCATTAGGAATGCATTCCTGTGCAAATGCAGGTTCTTGGATTTTCTTTTCTTTTATAGTGAAGTAAAACTAATGATCATGTGTGGTCATGGTGATTCTTTTTAATGGCAGCATATAACTACTTTTCAGGCGAAATTCTTCTCCCATTGGCCCCATATCTAGTTACAAGAAAAAGCCTTGGATGGAATTAAAATGATCAGGATCTTGAGATTCTCAGTAATTTTAAACTGAAAACTGAACCTATTAGTAACAAAAAATAAAGAGAGATGGATGATGAGATTCTCAAAAAGTGCAGTCATGACAACTGACTTTCAATATTTTCAACTGACAAAAATAGATATGACACACTGGTCCTATAACACTTAAGATGTGCACTCCTGATTACAAGACACCTTCTCACACCAAGCTGAATGCCCACAAAGATGGATTAATTAACTGGATACATTTCAGGCTTAATTTTTAAAGTAAGGGCCTTTTCTTAATTGCTTGAAACAAGATTATAACAGGCCTGCATAATTTCCATAGCAACGTATCCTATTATTTAAAATGTGCTCTGCAGCATAATGTTATCCTGAATTTCTCCATGAACTGTCTTATCTTTGAGGATATCAATGCCATTTGTGTTACCCTTCAAAATACTGTATATATGGAATGAAGAAGACAAGCAAATCTTTATTACAATGATCTTGAGGAGGAATGGGAGGGAGAGAGGGAGGTTTACTAAAAATTATTTTCCAAATGATCTTTCAGAATTAAAAAAATATAATTAACTAATAAAAATAACAGATTATATAGTGTAATTAATAAAAAATTAAACTAAAACTTTGAAGATATCTTCATTACAAAGATAATTCCAACTACCCCTTCCACCACCTACCCATGGCCTTGATCCCTTATTTCAGCTTGCTCTCATGAATCTCCATCACAGTTTCATCCAGCAGAAAATTAATCCGCTGAAATTTCATTATTTTCTCTTTACATAGGCTACTTAAAAATAAATTTAAAAAAACATTCCCTCCCCCAACTGGGAGAGCCAGGAAGATATGGTCTGTGACAAATAATAAGGAAAATACTGTAATGCAATAATATTGATCATTATGACAACTGAAATTTTACCCATAATTTTGCAGTTAGCTTTCCCAATTTGTCTTATTCCAGTAGAACAGGTTGACAATTGAATTTGTAAAGCTTTTTTACATAAAAGTAATTTCCAACATTGCATGTTATCTTGATTCCTTGTGCTGAGCTGCCTCAGTTCTACTTGACTTGTATGCTTCACTATCCATCTACATATATATATATATATATATATATATATATATGTGTATATATATGATTGGTCAGATTTACCATCTGCGCAAAGCAGTTAATGTTCTTAAGGGCTGAGAGTCAGTGGTCATTGCGGTTATTTCAATAGGAAACCCTAAAAAATGTCTGGGCATACAGACAGGTGACAAATTAAAGGACAAATCTGAATAAAAGGTGATGCTTCCATACAGGTGAAGTGTACAGCATGGTACAATTAAGCAATTAATATCTTATCTTGCTCTGTGGCATATATAAAAATGCTGAGCAGAACCAGTTGATTTTGGATTAAGATGGCAAGAGGAAAAGATCTAAGTGACTTTGAAAGAGGGTTCAGTATTGGGGCACGGATGGCAGGAACTTCAGTTACAAAGCCTGCTCAACTGGCAAGTGTTTCAATAGGAACAGCGACTAATGTGACATCTGCAGGTAGATCTATGGGAAAGACATTAGTAAATAGGGTCGGAAATGCTATGCTCGTGCAATATATAAGGAGAAACAGAAGAGTAACTCGGGGGACTGAGAATGTCAGTGCAGGACGTGATCAGACTGTCAGCAAGAACAGTCCGTCAACAACACAGAGAGGCATATTATAGTAGGGTTGCAGTGCATAAACCCCTCATTACAAAGACAAATGCACTTTTGAGAGTTCAGTGGTGCATAACCATAGGCTCTGGTCTGCAGTGATGTGGAAAAAAGTGGTGTGGTCAGATGCGTCATCCTTCACCATATTCTCGACAAGTGGACGAGTCCATGTGTGGCATAGACTAAGAGGCCTGAATGCTTGACCCCTATAGTGAGGGTGTCCAGTGGCTCTGTAATGCTGCGGACATTTTCCTTGCATGGTTTGGATCCACTTGTCCCCTTGTAGTGAATGTATGTATATTCCCTCTATCTCTACATTATTTGTACCATAAAATGATTGACATAAATGTGTGCAGAATAACATCAATACATTGAGGCCAAGCTCTGTCGGAAGCCTGAAAACTGTATTTATTACATTCCATTATAGGGGAAATAGGAAGAACAATTGTCAACACACACAAAAAAAGACAAAATCATAAAGAAGAAAAATAACGAAGCCTTAAAGTCTGCAAAACAAATGCTAACTGGAGATTAAGGGAGAGTTAGAGTCCCTCGGCCTGAAGCAGTTGAAATCGGCCGCAGTTTGGAGTCTTCGTATGTGGCGTGATGGCACAAGAGCACAACAGGGTGGTTTCTCTTCATTAGGTGATTCTTGGCAGTTTCCTCTGGGTTCAGGCAGAGCAGTTGGGCTGATTACTCATTCAAGCCGGGTAAACTGCAGGGAAACTGTGGCCATGAATGAGCCCTCTGTCCAGCGTCTCTGAAGGCCCCAGTGCATGCTGGAGGTTGATGACTGCTGTTCATGGCTCTTTCCCTTTTGAAAACAATAGCTTTGCGGTCTCACTCACCCCTCTCAGACAGACATTGTATAATTATTTCTTATTTTCTCCTAATGGTTGATACATTCAAATAAACAAATACACATTTTTAAAAATACTTTGAATGAACTCCACACCACAAATGCAAGTGGAATCTGTAGCTCAAGCTGTATGGAGGGGAGTCATTGTGAACAAGTTAAAGTTCTCCATTGGCTTCTCATGCATAATGAAGGCTGTTTAGCTGATTGTTGTCTGGTAGCAACAGGGGTGGACAGTGGAGGGCAAATACTGTGGCTCTGCCTGTTCATCTGGCTTTATTTCACCAATCAAGTTTGTTCTTCATGTCCAGGGTGTATTCCTGCCTCTCACCCAGCGCACACTAAATAAGATAAGCTCCAGCACCTCCTGCGACCCTGCCCAGGCCAAGCGGGTATAGATAATGCATGGATGGATGGACATTCACGAGAATAGACAGACAGGTTGGTAATTTCCTTGCGGATAAGTGAATATCTCAATTTTGTCAAAGCAAGATAAGCAATTAAGTCAGCTTTCTGAAATAAGAAGATATACCATCTTTTCATATTGTTCTATTAATGTGGCAAAAACGCCTTATGGATGATTCATGAAGCAGTGAATCACAACAAATGAATGAATTTCCATGCAATCCGATCCATGGCACAGATCCACTAATTATGCTCCAGTGTAATCTGTGTGTGACAGTTTAATTTGGTTATCTGTTAACAGGGGCTTGCATTTAAATTCAAAAACCCCATCATCCAAAAAAACAGATATATGTATTGACCCGTTTTAATGGCTCTTTGTTCAACAAGTGATATGGACTGCTGTGTTAATGTAACATTAAATTTATTCAGAGGTGTTTCGGACACAGTAAATGTACACAATTGCAAAATATTACTGGGACAGAGCAGATAGAAATGCATTGAGAATTGGACCCCAGTCAGACCTGAGAACCTTCTAGATCTTGGTTGTTGGTGGCTCAGCTCTTCAGAGACAGAAGAGGAGTACATAAACACACAAATCAGGTGCAGTCATGCAAAGTCATATTTTCACAACCACTATGGCAGGATGTGATGCGGTACAAAATTTTGTGGTTTCATAAACATTGTTCAGGTTTGACTGAGGACTGAAACAAACAGAAATTTTGCAGTTGATCAGGACACACAGAGATAATCCTGAGAGCACAATATCCGGAATTTATTTCAGTTAAAATACATTCGTGGGGAGGTTAAAAATGATTTTATGGATGGCAGTCAGCAGTAAACTATGAATGCTCAATGACACAGATGAGCACACAGACTCCAGTTAGAATGGAATATTCCGGATTGAGAAGGAAACAGCAGAACTAAGCTTTGGAGTCTGCAGAGATTTGACACAATGTTAACTCTGGGGAAGGGAGCCCTGTTTTTCTTCCTGTTCTGCTTTTCTCTTTTTAAAAGTTCCTGCCAACTCAGGACAAAATTTTCACTTACAGAGATGACATACAATTAGAATGTGAAGACAGCTTATCAATAAGTGAAGAGTTTTCTCCCAATTCAGTCATCTGATCTGCAGACAGCTCCCCTTCCTGGATTGCACATTAATAATGGAATATCGACGTGAGCAGAAAAGGAAAATTGTGCCGCTGTTTAACTTCTGGGGTTGAAATGCAGAACCAACACTGGCCATGTGACGCAAGCAGCTCCCTGAAGCACTTGCTCTTTGAGATCTGCAGAAGTCTTCCTCTCACTCAGTCCACTTTACTACTCAACATCACATTTTTACACAAAGACGGAAAGTCACATGAAATGTTCTTCACTTTACTTTGACTTTCAGCATTTGATATACAGTAATTTATCTTTAAAAATAATTTAAGTAAATAGCTCACTACAGCAGAGTAAAGACACAGCATGTGCAATGTGAATAATTTCTTACTTACAAACATTATATAAGGACAAATCATATTTATTAAAAAACAAAACAAAAAAAAAAACTAAAAGAAATAACAACTGGATTATGTGTGCTGAAGGTAATTACTCTTCAGGATGTGGCTAATCTGCCTTGGCAGCTGATGCTGTCACTGCAGCCGGATTCTGTGCCAGTAGAGCATGTAGTACTGGATCAAGCTAGCCCACCTGCTGTAGCATGCTCTCAGTGAGATCTATGTGGCTTCTACTCAGTGATGCTGCATTGTCCACAAAGCAATGACTAACCGATCTCTTGCATGGCGTGCCACACAAAACCCTTAAAGCATAAAAAAAGAAAATAAATAGTGATGCTGCACTTTCCACAAAGCACTGACTCACTGATGGCTAGCATGGCATGCCACTCAAAACCATTAAAGCATAAGAAAGAAAAAAATATATACATGGAAAGTGACTAGAGAACAGGCATGAGTGCGTGGTACAATGAATGTCTTCAATGGGTATCCACTGTTCCATATCTGGCCTAATAGAATAAGCCAGCAGTTGATCTGGGACAGTTAGCCTACACATGTGATTTTACTGTGTTCACTTCAGAATATCAGAACATTGAAGAAATTAATTTCCTTGTAGCCCACCAAAATTAAACTCCTAGATGATGGTGCTTGCAAATGTATACGAATGCAGTGGATGGCGGCATCGATGACTGCCTCTCCTTCACAAGGCAAAATGCCAGGGTATTCATCTAAATTAGACAGCAGGAACTATTAAAATTGTAAACAACTGGGTGGATACCAGGGCTGTAAAAATATCCAGAAATGTTCGTAGCATCATGCTTCACAGGGTGAAAATTGGGATGAAAATTAGTTCAAAACAAATTCAGCTGTTGAAATCTTCAGTACTGACTCCAATAATTTATTTTACACATTGACAAAACATACATTTTTTACTTTTATTTGCTATGATAATACAGCTCAGCCCACAAGCAAGTATGTACTATTTAAGTTTTTCTTTTCTTTTTTACAGTGCTGGATGAACAGTTAAGCTGAACACAATTGCTAATTTATTTTGATGGGTTACAAAGTGCACCTAATCTAATGTATATCTCTCCCAACATGAACAGGACGTTTATCATCCAGCAAGACAATATCCCGCTGTGCACGGAAATAGTTTATCCTGCATTGCATGCTGTTCTTAAGCATATTTAAACTTGCCTTGACTTGGTACGTGATATAGGTAGCTGGCATGCTGTAATTCATCCTAAATGCTTGTAGGACCCAAATGAACCTCTTTACTGAAGACCATTACACAGTGTAAGTCTGAGATGGCGCTTGGTCTATGGCACACACTCGGGTTATTTCCAGAGCACTATGGGTAATTGAATGGCTGGCTTTTTGAGACTCCATTATTCCACACACACTGCAGGCAAGCAGCAAGGAACATACCCATTGTCGCAGTCTGTAGCAGGCACAAACTGATTGATAACATAATGAAAGTGATACACAATAGAAGCTATTTAGAGAAAAATTGCTTGTGTCTCCACCTTTTTTCACTCGAGAGGGTGAACTCCATGTACTGTATGTTTGCCTTGAAGGACAAAAATAAACCAGATGGATTGATGCATGTCATTCCAGGTTTGAGGCCAGGATTTGTCAGTTAGAGCCATGCTGGGGCAAATGTGTGTGTAAGGATTCATGGTAAAAGTCTTAGAGATTGTGCTTAGTATGGATTTCCGAAGGCCTTTTAAGGTTATTTCACAGATGAATCGATCAAAGATATCTTTCAAAATGCTTTTCTCATTTTACCTATTTATTCATTTTTATTATGCTTTTTTCCAGCACAAATTTCTTCCTTGTTTAATTGCCTTACTGCAAGATTGTCCCTGCCCTATATCATTTCTGGCAGCTTGCCGAGGAATCTTTGTCTTCCCATCAGCTGGGAAAATGGCCAAATATGCCATACACATTCCATAATTTTGTCAATATTTAAAGTCAATAAATCATTATGACTCACATCTTTTAATTCATTTTTTTTTTGTCTTTCTGGTGCAGTGCGTGCCTGGCAAATGTGCTCCAAAAAATATGCATTTATACAACAGTTTGGCTAAATACTCAGCTCTGACTGGTCCAAGTATGTGCATTAATTTTCAATAAATGGCCAGCTATGAAGCACCACAGGCAAAAGCTGAATCACGGTTCTAAATTAATTTGCATCAATGGTCTGACTTGATAAAACAAACATAGACAATGGTAATTTTTTGACATAAATTGCTAACAAACTGGCCAGCTGTTACAAATCATACTTGCAGCAGTGTTAAGGGATGTGTCCAGCCACTGTCAACTCAAGCATAATAGACTTCTTGCCTATGAGAGTAAAGTTAGCAAGTTACTACAGCATATTGCTTGATATAGGGTTTCCTGTCCTGTAAAATTCAGAATTGTCCTGTATATGGAAAGTAGAAGAGGCGTTCCATATTTAACTCATGCTAGGCTATGGGATGCATTTTGTTCCATATCTTTGTGAATGATTGCATTTTTAGTTTAGCCACTGTTTTGATTATTATTCAGTAACTGGCTAGCTAGCCAACCAAGATAACAATCATGCCCTGTGACCATTTTGACCTAAAACCCAAGTGAATTTTAATGTTAACTAGGTAACATGCGTAACGGCAAACTTAGCATAAAACTAGTCAGCATTTTTCTAGTCCCTCTCAACAGGTTACAATGCAATGTCTACACTGCCTGACCAAACCATTTTAAAAAGCAAGACTAAGCAACATTTTTTTTTCCTGATAGAATCATTGTTTTCAGAGAATTAACAATGAAAGGTTTTTGCTTAACAACAGTCCAAATAAAACTATAAACCAGAGTTTTGCTTGACAACAATAGGCCCAAGGACTATGGAAGCATATTTCAATTTCAAATGATTAAGTCAATAAAAATGAATAAAGATAAAAGTAACTAATGTATAATCATTGTTGGTAACCATTGTATAAGCAGAATAAAGGTGAGGCTTCACCTCAGCTGCATCAACACCCCCGTCATGTATTATTTGCCAGCAACAGGACAGCCCTTCATGGATTATTCCTTACATATGAATGTCCTCCATGTAGAATTATAGTGAGAGGAGTGAGCGATGTAGAGGACCTTATGTAAATCCACAGCACCTTGTTGTGGTGAGTTCCCTTGCTATACATGCTGAGAAAAATATGTTGTCGTGCTAAATACAGCCGGATAAAATTTGAAAAAAGGAAAATAATAAAACATCCAAGGAGAGAAAAGATACAGGGACGTGTTTCTTAAATTGAGTAGGACTGAGGTACTATCAATTTCTCTTGTCTACATCATGTCATCAACCAAGTGCAAAAGTGCAGACAGCAGACAGGTGGAGGGATTTCAAGCCAAGCGGCACCCTCGAAAGGCAGGAGGACCCGATGAATTGTAAGAATTTATTTTTGCACATCGCTGCTTTGAGGAACTTGGAGCGAGTAGAAACAAGTATGAGCCTGAGTTTGTGCAAGACAGTAAATGGCTTAAATGGACTTCAAATTGAACAGTATTTTTCATAATGGAGGTCACAACAAGTTAGCAAGAGGAATTCATTTCCCCAAGGATAGAGGAACCCATGTTTTCCCTGAAAGTAGCACTCAGATATATAATGGTGCTCTCAAAACTGAAATGGATAAAACATCTGCACGTCACAATTGCACATGATTTACTGAATGAGTGAGGAACTGTCTAATATGCCCATCAACTGGTAAAATACAGTTCGATTTAATGAGCACAGTGCAGACATTTACAGCAAAGGCCAAGCAGGTGAACTTTGCCTAATTGCCTGTATACTTTTAACATTGTAGCGATCACATCTGTCAGACTGAATTTTGTTTATTGGTCTGCAGGGTTTAAGAAACAACAAATGCACACACTAAGGACCATATTTACTAAGCATGCTGCAAATTACCATCAGGGCCGAAAAAATTCAGTGCTGCCGCATGTTTTAAATTTAGCAGGGTATTTACTAAGATTAGTCATGTAAATGAGCACAATTGCAGCAAGTTCATTTAAATGCAGTGGCGATATTTCAGATGCATGTTGTTCCTGTGATAAGAAAATCTGTATGGGAGGAAATCACAGCTAAAATAAATAATGTCTGCTAAATTAAAAGATCTATAACTGACCTAGAAAAGATTAGCAAGACACGAGGCGATGCACCAAAGAAAAGATGGCATATCATAAGATTGCTCACCCAAATGAGCGAAGCACATGGAATGCGCAGAGCAAGTTAAATCAGGAAACTCTTGCTGCGCCGACCAATGGTCGACCTCAGCAATCACAAACTCAGATACACAGAACACAGTTTCTCATAACCATCCAATCACATGCGTACACAACCAACGGAGCACCTTTTTAAATCAACAATCAGTGTATTGATGCTTATCACCTGGGCTGTTTTGCATGCTACTGCACAGAATTGTGCTCAAAGAATTATTTCTCTAACAATAGCTGCTGAAAAGGCTACTTCCTGGGTGGTTTAGAGCTGGCGTCCATCCTTTTAATGACATCAACTTTTGTGTTGGTCGGCTACTGTTGCCAAACTCAACTCAGCTGTGCCTGCCATATGGTCCACCAGTCAAAGGAAGAGAGCGCTATTTAAGCATTTGTTCATTTAAAATGGAATGGCCAGCTGTGCAACCCATGCATATTTTTATATCCTCCTTGCTTGGTAGTGGTGAGAGAATTTTATTTGAAATCCTTCTGTCTGGTTGTTGGGAGCACTGAAGCATTGCTAGCCAGCAAATGGCTGGTTTGTGAGAAAGAAACGGATCATTTTCAGCGCTGATGTTGATGTGACTGTTTATGTGATGGAAGACATGCTCTCCATGGATTGAAATTGTATTTTCAACATCAAATGATGTTGGTCTGATATGAAAAAAAATTTAACATGATTAGAAACATGTGCTACTGCAAAGTCCTGGACTAGTGTTTGGGTAGCTAGAATTGTTAGCACCAACTGACTATCTTGATTTTTTAGACTCCTATCAATGTGGCCAACACTTATATAATCCCTGAGGAAGTCTAACCCAATCAATTTGCATTCTTCGGATTTACATACCATTTTCGTTGCTGATTCCCTTTGGGAGAAATACCATCAAGAACGGGACTTTGTTTGGTACAGTATATTCTGGTTGTCAGTTTCCATTACCTGTATGCTGATTCTCCTACAAGGGATCTGTAGCCCTTACAGCTACGAATACATGCAGCTAATATTTTTGATATCATGATTGCATAGTTAACTTTGTATCACTGCTCGTAACTATTGCCTTCTTCCATTCTGGTGCAACACTGGAAATTATGTGAAACTGACCACTGATGGCTGTATTTTGTACTGGCTACATGTTTTGCAAGTTATTGGTCTTGTACAGCATGTATGTACCAGAGACTGTAAAAAATATGGACAAAGCTACTGTGACGTCACCCAATGCCTCTCTGTGGGTCTGTAAAACACGTTTTGAAGGTCAATGGCGGGCGCGGCCATGTTCTCGATTTGGAGCCAAAACCATAGAGTTAAGCGCTCTTGTGATTTTTACAATGTGATTGACAGTCCGGTGCGGAAAAGCCCATCAACCTGAACGAACGATTGCAGAACGAACTTGAGACTAGCTGACTGTCTGCCGTTATGTTTTAAAATATATGATCAAATGTTTACGGAGTTTAATTTCCATCCGTGACTGTAGGGCCTACTGTGTCATGTAATCACGTTATATGTATGACATTAATAATACAATTATGTTCAGTTATCTTCAATTTATGTTTCTCGGCAAAACGAATATGCTTAGCTAGCATATCAGCTTGCCAGTGCGCTAGGTAAGCTATCCGTGGTTAGCTCATGCATTAGCAATATGAACTACAGGGGAAGAACATCGACTGCACTGATGGTCAATCAATCAGAGATGTGTAGACTACTGGTGATTTGACCAGGCTAATTTTTATATCACTGTCTGGTAGACCTGCTGTTAACCAAGCAAGTTATCGTCGTAGGTTTTCGCCACAGTCAGCCATTAACTGCTACTACTCCATCGCCGTTTGTGGTGTTTACTTGCGAACGATCGGTCAGCTAGCGTCACCCAGCAAGTCACTTTTTACCGAATAAAAATTAACACTGACAGCGGTGATTAACAAGTATTTTAATAACTGATTTACAGGTGTGTAAATATGACAACGCACTTTGAAGAGCAAGTTTTCCACCTGTTGCATAAAGACAAAAATAATGTACATTGAATTTCTAATTATTATTAATTTTCTTGCTAGCTTCTAGCTTTGTCACATTCGTGCAGCATAGCCCAGGTAGACATTTACGGAATGTACACGACTGACAAGCCGTCAAACACGTTTGACAGATGGAATATTTGCCGGTTAGGGTTAGCTAGCTAGTCAAATGGCTTGGTAGCCGAAGTTGCGAACTGTTTTAGCATAGGCTACTGGACTACCACATATAGCAAATAAGCGTTAGCTGATTACGCTTTCTGCCAACTAATTATTTGGTTAAGTGGGCTAAAGGAAATAGTAAAAATGACTCGGCTACCGCAAAACTTCAGAGGAGGATTATTTTATGGTCGTCTAGTGCAGCTGTAAATAGCACACGCTATAATGAAACCACTACAAAATGGGATGCCTGCATTTTCTGACTTCGCACAGGTGGACCGTGGTCGGAGCCACAATGTCAAGGCCAAGAGACGCCACCTCCCACCCAGTGACCACAGATTGTATCCCCAACTGTAGCTGAGTCCTCTGCAGTAATCCGGAAGTGACGCAAGCTGTACCTCATTGGTCCAGAACAAATATTGGCACTGTGCCCAAATGACGCAATAAATCATGAAATCGACCCATGGACAGTCATAAGACGAATAAAATACACCTATTATGACTATTTGTTCTTGTGAGAAAAAATTATTGACTTTGTATTTTGATCGCATTTGTACCGTAGACTTACATGGAAACCGGATATGAAAACACCTATACTGGAGCCATCCGTAGTGGTGCTAGTGAGCAACCAGGAACTACAACACCAGGAAATGAGCTTCAAAAACGAAGTCTGGTTTTGGCCGCTTGGTATGTACACAAACAGAGGACTTGTTGAATTCACGTATTGTGGCCTATTCTTTTAGGCTACATTATTGCTGCTAATTTGTATCTGTCCATCGGATTTGGTACATTACTACCTTATTCCGAGACTCTTCACATCTTGCACAAAGTGACTATCCCATTAATAAATCCCATTAATTTGAGAGAAATCCCTGATGTTTCAGAAGTTTTTTAAAACAAACGTTATTACTTTCTAGAGTTTTCACGTTTGGTAATGCGTTCCAGCGTGACATTGCTTCAAACAATTAGGGTTCGCATTGAAATCATTCCACATTTTGGTAGAAGGAGACAACAAATGCCTTGTGGACTAATTGTGCCTGTCTGAGCTGAGGACAAATTCTTATAGAGTATTTCTGGACATTTTGTTGTGGAGGTGTTCTTTAAAAGCAAAGTAATTAGTAATGTAATTGTTTTTACTGCATTATGTGTGACTACATTTGTCCTATAATGCATCAACAAAGTGCATATCAAGCCACTTAATTTTGTGCTTTATTAATCTTGCTTGTTGCCACAGGGGACCAAAAGCATAGCAGTAAAAGTTTCATAACACCAAAGCTGTATTACCTGTCCAGCAGAATGACAATTTTATTGTTGCAAGGTTTCTTTCCCATTATACTAACATTCTGTCTATTTGCTTAATGCTGTTGGAAGCCTGTAATTCATAATGCACATTATTACTGCTAGCAAGGCACTGCGTTGGATTTTACGCAATGCCTTAATTTTAATTTTATTTTTTTAAATGGCCTTTTAATGTTACATTTGCCTGAATATTGCATTGTAGGTAATTTCCTAAGTTGCCTCCTGTCAGTTGGATTATCGCACTCAAAATGTTTGCCAGGCTAAATACCCTATCAGTGGAAGTCTTTAGGGTCTGCTACCTCCCTTGGAATTCCCAGGTATTGTGTTAAATAGTAATTTCAGGCAAGGTCCCCTGCCCATAGACAAACACACTCACATCATCGACATGTCCTCTTTTATGTAGGTAGCATACAAGAGCATTATCAAACATGATTTTCTTCTCAAAGTCATTTGAATTTTGCAGTGACAGAAATTCAAGGACATGCCCTTATCTCTAAACGACTGTGCTGTGTCTGAATCAGACTCCAGAAATGCATTATTAGCTGCAGCATAGAAGCAGAACCAGCAGGGCTAGTGTATGGAAACTACTACTGCCCTTGGACAATTATTATAGACCTATGCAATTTGGGTGAACTGTCCCTCTAAATTGGACTTATTTTGGCACGAGAAAAATGAAGATAGAAAGGACTCAAACAATGCTCAAGAGCAAAAACCTTTAATCACTTCTGCATGTATGCTTCTTTCTCCAATCCCCCATACACATTGGTTCAGGAAATGTAGGCATAGTTTTCAAATGCAATCCTGGTTCTAATGTCAGTTGATTTGACATATTTGAGTGACAAGTCTCCAGTGCATAACAAAAAATAAAAGATCCTACGTTCAGAAGTAAGAGTTATTTGATGGAGATTAAAGAGTGCTTTATGACACCAACTGGCATCATCCGGGTTTACGGTGTTAAGACAGCTTATAGCATTAGTATATTCAGTCTATTTATGGCTACCACCACAAAAGAGACTCTGGCCATATTCTAAATTTGAGCACCTTGTATTGACGACATAAAGGAAACATTTCAAACTTTATGTAGAATGGATTGGCAGGGTAGTCCAGGATAGAATTAGCTTACTAAGAGGCCAGGCTTCTTAATATTGTTGTAATGTTACTCTGTTGTTGGGTAGATATCCAGGGTTTCATTCCCTTATCCAGTGAGGCAGCTCTCATCTCCTGTTGCTTCAAACTATTTTGTTGTTCATTTCAACTGCGTGCCCCCCTGTTTGCTTGGGGGGGGCACACAATTGAAATGAAGTTTTCATAAATCCAGTGTAAACACTGTTGTACTAGCACTGATGTTTCTGTTTCTTGACTGCAGGTTGTGTGCTACAAGGATGAATCTAGATAGATTTCCAGATCTGCATAATATGTGGCTCTACTAATAGACTAATACCAAGGGCTGTATGAAGCGGATTAGCTAACCAGATGATTGGCAATGTGCGGTGATTCCAATGCTGGCTTTATTCCTCCAGAATAAACACTGGGGCATCGAGGTAGTGGCGGAGCATAGCTTGTGAATGCTGTGCTACTAGCTTGGAGGCTGCCTTGATGTTAGCACTTGGTGGAATGTACTGTAAACACAGCTAAGCACCACAGTAGAGAATTCTCTTCGGAGAATAAAAGGCACAAGCAGACAGTGTGAGCAGTTCCACATCTGGGGTGCAAATGTTCCCTGATGTTAGTGCACCAGCAGGAGTTTTACCTTCCCCATGGTGCCCGTCCTGTCTACCCTTATGACTGTGAAACCTTCCAGGCCAACATTGGTGTCTGGTTCAGACTCATCAAACCATGTCACTGTAAAAACGATGAAACATACCTCGGTCAGGCATTTAGCATGAAGTAGGCCCATTGCAGACTCGGGGGGAAAACAACAGTGGTCCCAGGTTGACCTTCCCAATCAAAGACGTGACTTGTGCTTGCTCATGCAGCGACCAGCAGCCCCACGCCATTCTGTTTCGTACCCCTTCTTGCCTTCCTCTCTTTGTCTTTGACTTTTTATGCTGAATGCCATGATGTTCTCTGAAAGTTAAGTGACAAAACAAACATTTAGGTTAACACATGACTGGACCACACACCAACCGTGATGTCGCAGCAGTGTGTGTGCCATAGAGCTACATCTGCTAATAACAACATCTGATTAAAGTAGTAGGCGATTTCAGGATACTCAGATACACAGGCAAAACAGACTTAAGAAAGTGCTAACCAATAATTGCAAACAAAATGAAACTATTGCTTTTACAGCTGTATAAAATTTTTGGGAAACTAATTTCTATGTCTGAAATGCATTCTCTATCATTTCACATGAAAACCCCACATAATATCATCTCATGACTAGGGATGGGTATTGTTTAGATCTTGACAATACATGTGCTGAAATGGTACCTTTACCAATACGGAGCCTGCACTGTTCAGCTTCATCTCAAGGGCAGATTACTAAACATTATCCCAAAAGGCTTAGTGATCATTTAGGTGCTTTTCTGCACATGTTAGACGAGTGTTGATATTTCTCTTGGTTAGCAGTGGTTTCTGCCTTGCTATTGCTATTTTTGCTCTGTCTTGTTAAGCGGGATAGATAATGGGTGGATGGAGTTATTCATAACACAGTACAAAAATAAATAATTTCAAAGACTGTGAGATCATTTTTTGATGTGACAATCTTTGAATGATCACATTCTCTTCAGATGGTAAGCTGGGAAAAAAAAAAAAAAAAACAGAGCCAAGTTACATTAAATAATTTCGGAAACATTGTGTAGCATTTCTTTGGAGGGTGGGAAACATTGCCCACAGGGTGACCACTGATAACGTGGAGAAAGACAGGACGAAAACAGCTTAACAGTTCAGCGTGCCACGTTTTACTACTCCAAAACATAAATGTAACAGAAATCCAGCAAAACATGAAAAAGACCAATCAAGCAACCAAACAAGACAAAGATGAACCAAAAACAAAAACTGGCACCAACACACAACACTGTTCGTACCTGAGCTCCCATAGCTGCTGCTCCCTTTAGGCATATGCACCAGGCCTTTTATTAGGTCCAGTGATTAGGTAATGGGCCACAGCTGTAGTGAGTAAAATGCATTTCAGCTGTGGGCTCATCTGTGTGTGGGGTCAGTGCAGCCCCTGGTGGACACCACCCCTGCTCCCTGCACCACACCCTAGACATATTTTTCATCAATCAGCTTTCAGATTTTGGAGTAGAAGTTTCTGGTAAAATTACTTTTGTTTTCATTTAACACATCTTGATAAATGAATGGGCGGAGATGTGAGTCGAATAGTGTTCATTTAAATTGCAATGGGAGTCCAGAAACACAAATCCAACAACAGAGCATTGCTACAACATTTGGTTATTGTTGTGAATCAGTGCTTGTTACCATGGACTTAATGTTCATTTACTGTATGTCATTTTATTTTTCTTTTATTTGCAAAATCGTTCTAATTCACCAATGCTGATTTACATTTGATACCTATTGGTAATTATACACAATGCATATGCAACAATTATGACAATGCGCAATAAGATTGTTCATTGGCAGTGTACAGTATGTGTGTGCTCATAAGGAGAATATGATTTGACATTTTTCTTCCACTAATATTGTTGATTTCTGCCACTCATATAATTATCTATAGAGATTGCAATTAAAATAAATGAAGAAACCGCTCAGATGTCACTCATAACAGGAAATTCAGCCAGACTGAGACCGGGGGGGGGGGGGGGGGGGGGGACCCATAAGGAATCCCCCACCAGCCTGCTCAGCCAGCGATTGTTCCGTGGTGACACATTTCATAAATGCAGAGGTCTTGATTTAACGTGCGGAGCACCCAGGGGGCTCTTTTTCATAATGAATGGTACACCAGAGAGACTCCTGTCATTGGAACAGAGCGAGAGTGTCACAATATCGAAATGTGGTCGGGGTGGCCGCGCGCTCTGGCAGAGACTTGCCCGGCATCTTCCCCGCGTGCAGAGCGGTCAAGCTCAACGGCCCTCATCACTTCATGCAAATGTCCTCCCCGTCGCCAAGCGTGGCCCGCTAGTCCTGAAATGTCGATTTTCAATGTTAAATTGAACAACACGCAATTTCACAGGCTATGTGGGACAGAAATACATCAAAGAGGCCTGAAGCTCTTGCTCTGGCTAGGAACCGCACAGCATCTCAGCGCATAACAAGGGCGCTCCTTACATGAGCTGCATTAAGTAGTATCTTTATTTGTGTTATTATTTTATTTTTTTACTTTTTAAAATATTTCTGTTCTCGATGGTTCGCATATAATTCTGTTTTTTCTTTAGAAAGGTTTTATAAATGATTCAGGCTACATAACTCACTCTGCCAAAGGCCAGGCCCGCTTTGGAATAAAACATGAAGCCTTCTGGTTACAGTTTCCACTAGGCCACACAGCCAACATTATTAAACATGTACACACATACATCCATTTGTTGCATAATTAATGGAATACAGTGACTCCAATTGCCAGGTAATTGTTAAGGAAATACACCATTATTCTCTTTTAAAGCAGAGAACTATCATACAAACTAGACATGTGTCCAGCACTTACGACGCAGAAAATTAAATCATTATCAAATGATTGGATGTTAAATAAAGAGGAAGTGCCTATTTTATTAAGTACCTATATTGTCATATAGTATGATGCAAATGCTTATCTCTCCACCATCAATTTTTGTTAGCTATACCTACATTTTGCACAGGAACTGCCATGCAACATCCAACAGCCCCCTACCCTAAGTCTGTGGCAGGTTAGGAGAGGGGAATACATGATCTTGTCATACACTCATCAATCATATGTCAATGTATTGCCAACAAAGGCATTATATTTTCAGAGTGCGTACCAGAGCATCTGTCAGCTTAGCATACCAATGGCTTCTCTGTAATCTTGTGGCAATCACAGCTTCTTTAAGTCATCACTAATGCACTTCACATTATGACAGGCACTATAAATATGTGGGATATTGCACAATCATCTACACCATCTCATGTGCAGAACATTCCTCCATGCGTGATACAAATGCACATGACCAAGAAGAGTTTTTTAATGTTCGTGCGAATGATTTGGACGGGCTCTGGACTCTTCAGTGAAAGAATACAAACTCCCGTGATGCATACGCATAGAAGACAATGAGGGCACACTGTTCCAGGCCTTGCCCAAGCAGATTGTGTGAAATGGAGAGGTACCATTATGGCCTGTTGAAAACAGAGGTCTGCTGTGCTGTCCAATGACACTGAGAACCCAGGGAATGCGAAGCTACCTGGACTTCAGTATCTTTCACTCTGATGAGAACTGGATCAATAATGCACCAGAGAGCAGATGGGCTGGCGGATTGGCCATCATTTGTGGATGCTGCCTCTCTCATTCACTGTTCCTGTGTGTGTGTGTGTGTGTGTGTGTGTGAGTGAGAGAAAGAGAGGAGGGGGGTGAAACCTGAAGTTCTCACAACCTGCAGTAGGTAATGCACAGCCTTTATTACACAGATCACATGAGATGTGCAAGGTGCTGCACAAAACGGCTACACCAAGTGTTTTGCTTTAAATAGATCAATAAAAGCCAATAGACGGCATGTCGGTGATTTCATTGCATGCTAAAAAATTTGGACATATTATTTTGCAGACCAATGAACTGAAATGCATTATTTATAAATAAATGTATTTATTTATTTATATTGGGAGTGAAATAAAATCCCTTACACTGAAGGGTTGTGCTTTATATGAAAAGTGGCCCTATATTAAATGGTTTGGGAAACGTTATAATGATTTAGCTTTAGTGCATTATGCATAGTTTAATTTGTCATTTAAAAACTTTGTTCTGGTTATTTTAAAACTTTGTTCTGGTTATTAAAATTTTGTTTTAGCTACACAAATATAGAACATATTAATGTGCTCGTTTTTAACGTGAGCATTCCTGTAGTTTAAAAGTGGCTTTTGTTTTTCATCACACTCTGGCTCTTCAAGGCATTCAGAAAGTCTGACTCTTTTAGTGTTAATAAATCTGGTCACACTGCACTCTGCACCTGGCTCAGCCTCCTATAGTTCACTCCACCCAGGAGACCCTCTCTTGCTTCTTGTTCTTTTGTCAGCAAGATGTGCCTTGCTGGGGATTCCTTCTCTGTTTCCCAGGAAGAAACCCTGATTAATTCTTACATGCGGAACTTCCATCCAAATTAGCACTTCAAAGATCATTATCACTGTAGCAGTGGTGGAAAGTGGTGTATTGAGTGGAAGTTTGGGGGGGCACTATACAGCACATCAAGTTCTCCCTCATTATTTTCAGAAACACTTCCAAAAATAAATAAACAAATTGATTCATAATATTTTTTATCATTATTAATAATAATAATAATAATAATAATAATAATAATAATAATAATAATAATAATAATCACTCCTCTCCAGTAATAATGTATTAATACAAGGCTCATTCATATAGGTCAAAGGAATGACAAAGGAATTCAGCACTGATGAAACCCTTGGTTTACTCCCTCAGTTTTAGAAACCATTCCTTACATTCTAATGGGGACCTTTTATCATCTATTAAACTCATCTTAAAGGTTTCCTATTCTGCCCTCTGTCTGTTCCTCTTCAGTGTGAGTGGTTCACTCTGCCCGAACCGTGCCGTTTTGAAGCTGGAGCCAGACGCCCGGTCTGGTCATGATTAATTAACCAGGCACATTGTGTACTCTGAGAGATGTGCCTGTTCACTGGGGGCAGCTGTAATTTTAACCTGGCACTGTTACGGTAAGAGTGTAGTTTTCAGCTGCACACATTTTCCCACAATATATTTGTTGGTGCAATTTTACAGGTAGTTATTGTAGCATGTAACTAATGCATAAGCAGATTGCCACACAGTGTAGTGCTTGCCCTTCTGTTTATGACCTGCGTAATCACACTGTACATGCAACCACCACATGCTACATGAATTCATCTGTGCTGTGTTACACCTGTTTGTGTACTCTGCAGGCAGAACTGCGCGGTACGGACATTACAGGAAGTGTTACATTTACCTCGGTGTTACATTTGCATTTTTTGTCAAATGTTTATGGTCTGCATTCTGATTCAATACTGTTAAACAACATAGGCTATCAGCTGGGCCACCATGCTAATGGTACATCACCGTAGCTCCAGGTTGCTCTCTCTACATGCCGAAACATGTCAAGAATATACTGTAGTTCTACACCCAAATCAAGATGAACGCAGATAGCAGCTGGAGTCCTGTCACCTTGCTGATGCTAATGTGCACATAAAAATTGCAACACTGAACTCGGTTTTTTAATGTTAAAATTACATTTATAAAAAGTGGGAAAAGGGAGGCGACAGGGCCTTTTTTTTAGCATAATGAGAGGAATATACAGTCTTTGAATTTCAGAAACCCTTTTATTTTCTGCCCTAGGAAGGCAAACATTGAATTTTAAGTGCTTTGCTTGAAGCATCCCCATTTCAAGAGGAGGTCAGCTTAATTCAATTTAATTTTGCATTACTGCCAAGGTTAGAGAGCTACCTCTCAACACTATTTTGTGCCATGGTGGCCTCAGAAACAGGGCTTTCACAAATTTTATGAAGTCAGGTGCAGCAGTTAATTAGGTTCTCCAAATATTCATCACATTTCAATGATGGATATGGAGGGGGGAAATCCAAGTAAAAGGAAAAACACACTGAAATACTTACAATAGAAAAATAGAAATGCAGGGTTTTTTTCTTCATAAAGCTGTATATCAAGGGAAGGAGTTATAATGTTGGGGCAGCATGATGGTAACAAGTTCATGAACCCAAGGGCCTTTCTGTGTGGAGTTTGCATGTTCTTCTCTTGACAGCATGAGCTTCCACCGGGTACTCTGGTTTTCTCC
This sequence comes from Anguilla anguilla, assembly GCF_013347855.1. NCBI lineage: Eukaryota > Metazoa > Chordata > Actinopteri > Anguilliformes > Anguillidae > Anguilla > Anguilla anguilla. Next base: position 28,141,529 of record NC_049208.1, read on the forward strand.
CACAGTCCAAAGACGTGCAGTACGCTAATTGGAGAATCGAAATTCCTTTGGGTATGAATGTGTGAGTGAATGGTGTGTGTGCCCTGCGATGGATTGGTGACCTGTCCATGGTGTATTCCTGCTTCTCAGCACTGTGTGGGATAGGCTGTGGCCACCCACCCACAACTCTGACCAGGAATAAGCGGTTTAAGGAAATGGATGGATGGATGGATAGTTATTGCATAATGAGGATATCACTTATTCTCCACTTAATAATAGAATTCTCAGACTGTGAGTGGGAGAAGACTGTGAGATTGGTAAGTCTGACATTAAATCTAGGATTTGTGCCAAATGACCATTGTACGAGCACACTGCCCCCGCCTCAACCCCAATCCCCTAATAAGAAAAGGAATACGAGTCACCACCACAGTGAATGGACATCATTCAACTGCATCTGTAATTACCAAATACTGGCAAATGCGGCAAATTGGACGTCACAAAAGCTTTGACTCTGGCACTGTCGGACATTGTTATGGGCAATACCTGTGGGGCAGTCATTCATGTACTGGACATATTTCCTTCAGTGTTCAGCCCCCACAACCCTGTTCCGATCATGGTTTCATGGAGTAAAAGCAGCAGCCATGAAAGTGTTGTGTTAAATAGTGTCTGGTGGAAAATGCCAAAACGGCAAAGATCAGTAAGAAAGCATAGGGTAAATTATATCCCCTGGCACTATATCCCCTTTCCACCTGCAAGCAGTTCTGGGCCACTTGTTTCAGCTAATTTCCTGCCCCGTTCATCCAGCACTTAACTTAAAGTTGAAATTTTATGTAAATGAAAAATCCCACCAGAAATCTGTGGGAAATTCAATATATGGGAAAAGAGCAAAGGAGCCGATCTCACTACATTGATTTGGTAGCCATAGCTTGTTGATTACCACATGCTGTCCCATTACAAAGGCGTGTGGATTCGCGGTTCCTTCTCTGTTATACGCTTCAGAAATGTCCTTTTTCGTTAAGAGGCTTTTTAAATGATAAACATGAGGTTAGCATCTGTTAGCAGTTACGTGCTCTTTCATCGCCGCAGAAACCTTGTCTGAGTGATCCTTCCACATTCTGAGCGTTAAGAGGCTTAAAGCAGTGTGGGTTCAATATGGCTGCAGTCAGAGAGAAGTTAACACTCAATTTACGAGAGCAATTATGCACAGCAGGTAATTAGGCAGTCACTCTAAAGATACACCTTATTTTCAAAGCTGGCAGCACATGCATCACGTAAAACAATGGCCAACATGTCACCTGGTCCAGTGCATGAGAACACAGACAAAAGCATGTTTTCCAAGGGTGATTACAGCAACATATTACCATGCCAAAGTGTGAAAAATGAATACAGAACTTATAAATCATGCAGTATAAAGTCCCTCTGCGCAACAAATGGAACAGTTTAAGAAATTAGGATGGCATGATAAATCTGAGGCACAGCTATGAATTAAAAATAATCAAAATAAATGCAGTGATGGAAAAAAATCTAAGCAGACGTATTTTTTAATGGCCGTATGTTTTCTTTAATTATTTTTGCCACATTGTATTTTAAGTTATACTGGGTAAATTATAAGCACCCCTACATACCACTCATCCAAGTAAAATAAGGCAAATGCTTACATAATTACATTAAGTATGTTAAGAATATCAACATTGCCTGTGTTGTACTCACGGATATGTAATTTTCACAGTTGAAACATTTTAAAAATGATTTGGTAATGTTAGGTCTGACAGCATGAATCCATTAAGTTCCTAAATGCACTAAACAGAAAAGTTATTCATTTTTTATGCATCACAGACATGTGCATTTAATGCTCTTCTTTAAAGATTTGTAAAAATAATTTGCCCATATACATCTCAGTTAAAATTAATAGATTGTGTGTAGCATGATATATTTTAAAGGACTTCAAAATGAAATCCTTTCCTTGCCATAAAAGTATACATTTATGTGAAAAAACTGCATGTCTATGCAACAGAGCAAGGTGCCACTATCTCCAGCACTCATTAACTGTGAATTGCACCTGTCATAACTGGTTAGTTGATTGCTACCCAATTTTGTTTATGACCAATACAGAGGACGTGCTCATCAGTGGTTATCCGAGAGCCTGAGTCCTCATCTGCCTGGAAAATGAAGACGGGCAAGCCCTTGCTTCACATTTAGGCTGCTGTGGTCACCGGGCAGTACCCCTGTCCACTAAGCCATCTGCTTCTGGAATCGAAGTCTGACAGAGTATCAGGGGCAGTTAGCCCACTGAGCGCTGGTAAGTGCTGACCAGTGGGGTATGTCCCATTCTGTAGTGCCGTCCTCTTGCATTACCCCTCACCCCTCTTCCCCCATCAGCTTCTCTTCATGCTTTGGTGGTTAGGCTTGATAGGACATGTTTACAGAGAGCAGTGAGGACTATAGTGAAGACAGGGTGATGGATGAGAACCGCTTTGTCTGATTGGACAGGGGGCCATACGCGCCGTCCATGACACACAGGCCATTTAAATCTACTTTTATTGGATCTAATTTCACCGATGCTTTGTTGTCCCGCAGTCTGATGGTCTCCCCTACCAATCGCAATAGAGTCACTTATCCTGCCAAAGGGGTGCATTTACGGCACGCATTAGCATCAGCATTTAGCAAGGATGCACACTTTGGTGGAAGCTCCCATTTTGCTTGGCCTAGAGGAAAAAGCCTGCAACCATCTTTTCTTCCTGCAACCAAGTTATTAAGGCAGGTGGTGGTTGTTTGTTGTCACACAAGGAAGGCAGTGTTTGAAGGACAGATTTTTAATCCATCACAAAATCTGCTCAGCACTGTGTTCATATTAAAGTTGGATTTTCTAGAACATGTCCTTCTTTTTCTGCCAAAGAAAGATGTGGCACCAACATTTAATGAGTTCAGCAATGTATGCGCAAATATCATAGTTTAGCATTACCCTCATAACCTACATTACACATGTTAAAACATAATTTATTGTTTATGCAGTGATGCAGTTACCGTAAATTGCTTGATTGTTTTAAAGTGGGAATAGTCACATTCCAAATGATATGTATAGATGTGATTTGACTGTAAATGTATCCACCATAGCATAGTTTTACTTTGTCACCCGTATGTATGGAAACAGTATAGGAGAAATAGTTCTAAATGGCATTAAACCTATGTCAGGTTCTATACTGTGTAAAGAGGAATCAAAGCAGATTCCCAAAGTTCAAATGTGAAATCAGCTTTGTGATAAAGGTGTCAGTGCATTCAGACCTTGAGTCACACTAATATCAATCATTGTCATGACTAGAAGGATGTCGGTTTGTTTCACTCATTTTTGATATCAAAGAACATGTTTTGAAAGTTATCGCCAGTTCCTGTTATGTAAATGATCCATCATAGCCGTAGGAACCACACAAGCAGTAAGAGGGCTGCAGAACTTAAAAAAAAATCTTTTGTCAGACAAAACTAATCAAGATTGAAAAGGACTGAACACAGTCAAGAAATACAGTCCTATGAATGAAAATCTCCTGCAGTCACCTTTGTAGACTTACGTTTCACTGATGAAAAATTAGCTATGGTTGAAAGCCATTTCTAGGGCCATGTTTTCCCAGCTGTGCATTGGTTAAATAGAATGAAAATTCATGTGTTTCATTTATGTGTCACAGTGGGGGTTTTTTCATATTTTTTTTTTCAAGATATATATACTCATTTCAAATTTGTATGTTGAAGAAGAAAAAAAAATACATGTACACAATTGATATGTTGTTTGCACAACATTTATTCAGCATTCATGCACGAACTGACCAATGCTTTGAAATATATGCAGATATTATAGCAAAATTATATACATTCTTACTATCATCATATTTTGGGAACAGCACAGGTTTGGTCATATAAAAGTGCTGTATCTGCAGCAATTGTGGCTGAGGGGTCAAATTCCTCAGAAACATTTCGATGTTCCATCACCAGACCTGACTATAAGCATGACGTGTCCTACATAAGAGAAAGCATTAACATGGGTTCACACTAACAGTGGTAGGCACAGAAGGTTGAAGGTGTCTGTTTTGTGTGCAGTTGTGTACTTTCAACTGTTCTTGTATGATTCAGATAAGGCTTTTCATTTACTATTTCATGACTGTCAAGGCAAGCGGTAATGATTTCAAGACAACACAGGCTCACAGAGAGCTGTCTTGGCACTGACAGAGATTTTAAAAAGCTATCGAGTGAGGTATCTACAAGCAGGGAGGATACAAGTTCACTTACTTTGTAAGGGGAAGAAATTCTTTGGTACTCCCCAGGCTAGAGCTAGCACCTCCCTGTCGATATTCAGAAAAGGATTCTCCAAGCATTCCTGTCCCAAATCGGAGACATGGCCACTCAAAAGCTTTCCTGATGTTTGCTCCGTGAGAGCCATCCAAGGCGTACTGTTCTCCTAGCCACTCAGAGAAAACCATACCCTCATTAATTATTCACAAGGAGCTACCTGGAATATAAATGCTCTGCTAGTCTCAACTCTTTCTTTATCCACAAGAGTCAAGGGCCAGATCTGTGCTTTTGTGCAGTTTTTACAGATGAGGCCACATTTCCCTCTCCTCGCTCTCTTCTTGAATCTGGAGTAGGAAATGGGGAGCGGAAGATATTGAATTATGAATGACTTTTAGCTCATAGCTCAGCCAACAGATCAGAGAAATGCTGTCGATTAGCATTCAACGAATGTCCTGTGTGCAAGTCAGAGAGAGGGTGAAGAAAGATAGAGAGAGTGAGAGAGAGCAAGGAAGAGAGCCTTCCACAAGCATTTTATTACAGAACTGCATTACATAAGAGACAATCACCACAGAGTAAAAAATGAAATAAATGGCGGAAGGTTTTCACAATCTGTCTGTGCCTGTCTATGACTTTCTTATTGTTGTTTAGGTTTGAATTTCGTTTTGGCATTCAGTGGGTAAAATCCAATTGAAAATGATATAAAAATAGTAAGAGTGAGAAGACGGACTTGAAACTCATTGAGTTAACACCAATATATTCAAAGGGTTTTTCATCATCGTAATAATAATAATAATAATAATTATTATTATTATTATTATTATTATTATTAGTAGTAGTAGTAGTAGCATTGTGGTCCAAGGGGATAGTTAGAATACTTTAAGCGTGATTAAGGCAACCTCCTAGTCAGCATCTTCTTTTGTAATATTAAAGATCATGCAGCGGATTCTGTTTATCTGGAAGCAGTCTTCTTCCACGTATGCCAGTTGCAGGCAGAGTTTCTCTTCACCTGTGAGTTAGGGAATTTGTTTAATTATTCTATGAAGATTGATGACATTTCAGAGCAGTCATATAAACTCACATTTCAAAATCAGAAACAAAACTACAAAGATCCAGGACCTGAACAGAGTGAGACAGGGTATTCCAGTTACAGCGGCCCAAGGATCAAAGCAGCAGAATTTATTAGCCAGCAGTGCAAACCCGAGAGAGCTGGGCAGCTCGGAAATAACTTTGACAAAGATGTACGACACAAGATTTGAGGATCTGTCAAACGGCGCTGCTAATACCTTAATAACGGCAACAATTGGAAATTAGGTGCCCCAGAGTGAGCAATTAATTAAAGCGGTGAATAGTGGGTGAAAGACAGCTTACTGGATGTTTTGTCAAATAGTCATAAACTTTTATTGCCTCTCAAACATGAAGAGTCAATTACATTTGACTGGAGGAGACTCGTGTCATCCCTGCTGGAAGAAAGGTTGATTGAGGGCATTAAATTCCTCCGTTCATTAAACGGCAGCCCCAAAAGTAAATAAAACTGTAATTAAGAACCAACAGAGACAACAGGCCCGCTTCTCCTGTGATGGTCGGGTTATTGAATGTTATTGAATGTTATTTATTAATGCACTACGCAATTAACCTTTTGCGCGTTTGAGTTTAAGGGCCAGAGAGTGAGAGAGGAAGAAAGAGAGTGTGTGTGTCTTAGAAAACGCTATGTACAAGAGTGACTTTGCTTCATTGTGAGCAAAATGTGTGCAATTGAAAGTGAAATCCCACTGCTCCAACAGAGACTCTTGCTTCCAGTTAAGTGCAGTGGCTTTGGGGCCTGTGTGATGCTTTTATGACTATTTAGCTGTTACCCAGTTTAGACAGGTTCCTGCTGTAGCTTAAAGCTAAGCTGTCATGCAATCAAAGGGAAATCTGACACATGCAAGGTGTGTGGGCAGTGCGAATGGCTAACCAGAACATCCATTATTATACACATTTGGTAAGACCACATGTCAGGCACTGTCAACAGCAACCACAACATTACAAATATGGCATAGCTTAGTAATGGCGAGTGCTTTTAATGCATGTATCACAATAATGCAGTGATATAACACCAACAATAATTATAATATCATACTAATGCAGCCAGTTCCCCTTAGCTTTATCACCAACCACTGTCTGTCTTCCTTCCCTGTTTAAAAAAATAAATAAATAAAGGCCATTACATTTGCACTAAAATTATTCAGCCAGTGTTTGGGCCAAATGGCTCCACATGTGCTGTATCACAGCGATGGCAAGAGCAAACTGTGGAGGCCAAAGGCAACTTCTCATGATACAAAAATTCTGAAGATTACAGAAGCATATTAAGTGGTCAGGTTCATCAAAATGCCTCCAAATCCTTTTCCTATGGAAAGACAATCATCCCAAACATACTGCTAAAGCAACAGAGGAGTTTTTCACAACAAAAAACTGGACGATTCTTTACTGGCCAAGTCATTCAGCCTATTTCAGTCCGACTGAACATACATTTCATAAGCTGAAGAAAAAACTTAAGGCAACTAGCCTCCGAAACAAGTAGGAGCTGAAGATAGTTGCTGTACAGGCCTGGCAGAGCATCACCAGAGAAGATACTCAGCACCTGGTGATGTCTATGGGTCACAGACTTCAAGCAGTCATTGCATGCAAAGGATACTAAACGTGACCACTTTCATTTACATGACATTAATATGTCCCAAACATTATGATTCCCTGAAATAGGGGGGAGGGTTGCCATGTATAAAAAATGCTGCATTGTATATTAAAAGCAGGAGTAAATTCCTCATTTAGTGTACAAGGTCCTCACAACCTAAGCTGAATTATTTGTCTCCTTCAAAAAAAAACTGATAAAAAAACATTTTATCAACAAAGTATGCTGCTTTTAACAACATAAAACTTTTTAATTGCCATGAATGAAGTTAACTGCCATGAATGAACCTGACCCCTCTTATTTACAGTTTCAGGTTCACCCAATCAAGGTCAATATTTTCCATCCATTTTATAAAATTATTTATATATGGTTGAATGTGCTACGCCATCTTTGTTTGATTATCTTTTTTTCTGCACCTGCTGTGCTTCATCTGAAAGTTTTGCTATTTCTGTCAGTATGGTTGGCTGCTTTCAGTCTCTCCTGACACTAGATTCCAGAACAAATATATAAATAATATTACTCTACAGTAGTCTTCTAATCATTATCCTCATGGATTATCTTTCAGAGAGGTAGCTTATAAGGGACAAATTGACAAAATACCTATTTGCCCAACACTCCATTGTAATAGCATATACGCTAATATGCACTTCACTGCGATGTGAATTCTCTCTCCTACGGTCATGCCTGTGTGCATGTTTTTGTGAGTTTATTGTTTGTGCTGGCAGTCTCCATTTCACAGAGCCCGCATGGCTGCCTTATCATTCATCTGACAATTTTGGCTGGCGGTCAGCCGGCTTTGGTATACACAGGCTTGAGCCTCCTGGACGGGCAGTGCTGAGATGATGATTAATGACAGGTTTATGTGACTCAGCAGGCCTGCTCTCCGAGTCAGCTCCTCCAAGGCAGGGTCTGCCTCTTTGTTTTTGTTTGTTTGTCTCCGAAACGCCGGCGAGACGGCTGACGGACGTGCGCGCCGATCGGGGTGGTGGAAAAGGCCACGGTTCGAGAGCGCTGGAGGGAAAAGGCGCGGCCTCTCGGGTCTGGGCTCCCTGACTGCCGCGACCATTGAAAGGCAGGTGTTCTAATGCCCCTTCCAGGACAGGACACTGAATACTTTCCCCCATAGGCCAAATAAAATAAGCATTTGAACAAGCTGATAATAAGAAACCCATGGGGAGGAGCAGGTAGGCTCATGCCATCCTGTATGTCCTTCGTAAATGCTTTGTTTTTACACTTGCACATTATGCACATTTTGGGAATTATTGGCATTTGTAGGTCTCGTATCCAGGGCAACGCGATTACCCATCCATTTAGTATTCATAGAGAGGGTCTGTAGACAAAGGTGTCTAGGAATCTCACCTAAGTCAGAATCTATCCATAAGAGAATGAATGCCCACATCTGTATCACATAATAGGATTTGTTTGCATTGTTTTATTTTTATTTGGGAAAGGGAAAGAATTGTAAATTGAAGCAAGTATTAAAATACAAAATGCACAGGAAAAAGGAGCCTGGAGAAACATAACTAAATGCGAGTGGTTCAATATATTCCCATCCTGAAAAGGTAGAGATTTTTTTTCTGTCTTTACCAGCTTCTAAGATTTTTTTGTTGGCACTTTTTCCTCTGCTCCAGTGAGCAGAAATATCTGCACTACTGATCAAACACAATAAGATGTAGATTGTTTATTTGTGTGGCATTTTAATCCTGTCAAGTGGGTTATACTAAACAGATGTTGGTGTATAGCAGATTTTGGATGTATCTGGAACAATGTGGTGCTTCCGTCAGCGAGGTTCAATGGATCTACAGTGCCACACTGAGGCTGATAGAGGTACCGAACAGACTGGAAATCAGTGCCTTCGGAATCCTTGACCTACTTAGTTGTGTTCGGTGTGCTTCTCGTTAATCTCTGTGAATCAATGAGCTATGTGTGGTACTAATGCAAATGGATCTCGACAGCAATGGCTAGCACTAAAAAAAGAGCAAAGATTGATGGGAAATTCTTGGGACACGTTCACACGAATCTTGACAAGAGAGGTTTTGATTTTGCCTCCTTGAATAGAAGGATTTAAATAGGAGTGATTTCACATGTAATTATAATATGAAGTTACAGGTAGTCTAGCATACTACTGAACCTGCCCAACGGAAAGATACAGTTTAGAATTAAGTGATTTACTTGAATATTTTAACATTGCTACACTTTTTTTTTTGGTGAAGGAGGGAGACAGGGGGGATTTTCTTCTACTCTTGTCCATGCTTCATCAATTGACAGGTGGTCTCTGCATCTGTTTACTATTTTCTTTATGTAGGGCTCAAGCACACATCTTACATAAAGCACTCCTGGTGCTGTCAAAGCACTGTCAAGGCTGTACAGCTGGAGCTAACACTGGCTCAAGCCACAGAACCAGAGCTGAAAAACAAAGCAACCATAAAAAACTTGATGTGTTCATCAAAATATGTGTTAATGCTTAACATAGCACATTTTGACAAAATGGATCTTCAGTCTAATCAATATATCTACTGAGGGACAGGGGCTTGAATACATTTCTGCATTTCTTACAGGCTCTTTGTCAGTCAGGAAGTGGAGAGACGGGGTTGTGGGAGTGACAACGTGTGCATTGTAGGACATCACTGTGAGGCAGCCCAGAGGAAGCACTGCCATACCACGACTCATAGTCTAGCACCGCCGTCTCCATGTACACCCCCTCCCTCCGACCACCCCCACCCCCACCCCCCATTCACCAGCAAGCCCTTCCCACTACCCCCCATGGATCACTGAGGCTGGACCACATTCTGGCAGGTTCTTGGAACAGGCCCGTCTGTCTGGAAGCAAAAAGTAGGAGATGGAGGGCTAGTCTCTAATCTGTTTTCAGCGTCTGCTTGGGTCATTCATCTCTAACATGGAATTAAGTCCTGGTGGGAATGGCTGGGCCCACTTCCCACCTGGCGCCAGTAAAGTGGGCACTCGCTGTGTGAAAATCATTTACCCAACTACCATCCCTAGTGGTCCTAAAACACTTTATCTGATTGGCCTGTTGAATTTAATATTTGTCACTTTTTGTGTGTGTGCTTTCATGTAACAGGTATACATAATAGATCTGACCTTACTCCAATACTGGCCTTACTTGTCTTTGATGTGACTTGTCCCCCATTTTAGAGGAGCAAAAGGAATTGGACAATTGGCTGCTCAACTGTTTCTCAACTAGCTGTATGTCTTTGCATCATTAGTTAATGCACCAGCAAGCTGACAGATGATCTAGAGGTGAATTCGGGTGTGGAATTTTGCATTTGGAGTGTGTTACTATGTTTCTCTTAGCATGAGGACCAAATAAGTGTCGAAGGCAGTAAAGGTGGCCAACAAAAGGTTGATAAATGATCTGAATAAATCATTCAGAGACAGCCAAAACACTGGATTTGTCAAAACCAACTGTTTGAAATAGTGAGATCAATGATCACATAAGACCTGGTAGACCATGGAAAGCCACTGTTGTGGATGACCAAAGGACACTTTCAGTAGGGAAGAAAAATCCCATTTCATCTCTCAAACAAATCAAGAACATTCTCCAGGAAGTAGGCACAGACGTGTGCCATTAAGATAAGACTAGACCATCATAATATCAGAGGGTTCGCTGCAAGATTCAAACTAATTGTTAGCCTCAGAAATATAACAGCCAGGTTACTCTTTGCTATATTTAAAAAAAGAAAACTGTAGAGTTCTGGAACAAAGTTGTATTGATAGATAAGACAAGTATTTACCTGTACCAAAAAAGTGGAAAGTGTGGAGAGCGAAAGGAACTGCTCATGATCAAAAGCACCCACAAGCCCCCACTCCCTACCCTGTCATCTGTGACACAAGTGTTATGACTTGGGCATGAATGGCTGCCAATGGAACTGGCTCACATGTCTTCACTGATGATGTGACTGCTGTTGGCAACAGCAGGATGAATTCTGAAGTGTACAGCAATATCTTATCTGCTCAGATCCAACCAAATGCTTCAAAACTCATTGGATGCTGTCGGGGGCACTGTCAGGGATTTTGGACCCTGAGAAAAGATCTCTCATTGGGCCCCACTACCCCATGCCACCCCATCCCTGCACAAGTACATCACAATTTCTGAGGGTCCCAGGGCCCCTGAAATCATTCTAACATTCTCATTTGCACCCAAGTACTGAATATGATGACTTTATTTCAGATGATGTAATTTGTCCAATTACTTTTGCTCCTATAATATGGGGGACTACATGGATCACCAAATAGATACATTTTCTCATCACCAAATCACATTAAAGCTGACAGTCACTTTAACCTTATATCCATCCATTCGTTATCTATACCTGTTTATCCTGGTCAGGGTTGTGGGGGTACTGGAGCCTATCCCAGCATGCATTGGGTGAGAGGCAGGAATACACCCTGGACAGATCACCAATCTATCGCAGGGCAATTTAACCTTATATTTGTTGTTTTATTTCAAATCCAATATGGTGGAGTACAAAGCCAAAACAACAGAAATTGTCCCAATATGTACACAGTACATGCATACTCATTGGATCTGTCCATCTCTAAAAGGTATGTGCTATACTTTCAGACCTGCATTTCTTAGATGAAATCAGATCTATTGGGGTCAGTGACCAACATTCACAGAAGGGGCCCATTTCATGAAGATGTTAGGGAGAATCAAATTCCCTGTGGTCTATGAGTCTTTTTCAAGGCTGTGGCAGATTGAAAGGACTGTGAAAGGACCAATATGAAATTAACAGTAAATGAGAGCAAACCTGGGTCAAAGGTAGAATGCAATGTGGGTTGCCTGAGTCTTTGTGCCTGCATTCCCTTTCTTGCAATTTAACACTCCAATCAAGATTTAATTTCCTGTTTCTTCACCTGAAATGTTCCTCTGTCTGCCACTGACTTTAGTCTCTACACTTGTACCGCTTCCCTTTCCTCTCCCAGTTTTTCTAAGATCACTTTCATATATGACATTAAAAAAAAATTGTTTCAACATCTGCATCAAATCAAAGGCAAATTAGTTTGGATTCACATTTTCTAGATGCAAGTGAGAATACATGATGTAGTTTGCAAGAAATTGCAGTTCCTACTAAGTAAATGCAGTAAACTTGAACCTACTTGTTTAAAAAAAATGAATTTGTGTTATAATGTAATGGAAATGTCAAAAATGAGTATGTCAGTGTTTCCCAATGACAATTTGGAGTTGAATGTCTGAGGTTTAAAAATGAGTTTTTAGTTGTGCATCAATTGTTGAGTGACACATTCATAAAATCAGTTCTTATTGACTATGATTCACTTCTACTTTGTTATCTTTCCCCCAATGGAACTCCAGTGTCCTGTCTTAAGTTATTATAACACTACTGGAATAAAGACACATGAATCATAAGCACAGTATCAACTATATTCAATTCAGTTCAATTTTATATGTATTGCACTTTTTACAGAGAGCTGTCGGTACAAGATTAGTCAGTGACAGACAGAGGAACATAATCGGTAAAGAAACAGGAAATTAAATGGCAAGAAAAGGAATGCAGATGCAAAGACCCCGGTGACTCTCATTGCATTTCACCTTTGACCCAAATTTTGTTTCATTCACTGTTTATTTCATATTGCTCCTTTCATATTTCCCCTGTCTACCTTTAGCCACTGCTGTTTCAGTTCAGTTTTTATATTTTTTAATGTCTTAGATGCACTATGAGTTTCTCTCTTAATCTGCTCACATGCTTTACTACCATATCCTGCTGATTTAAAGCAGGCATTGCCAAATGCCAGTTTCTCTTATTCAAATACGTGTTTCGTTTTATGGATATTGACATGCCTTGGTGGGTTCCCACTTTCACAAGCCTGGCATTCTCCCTCTCTTCTTATATCCTTCTCTGTCACTATTCTAAGACTGAGCCAACTTGCCGTTTCTATCCATGGCAAGACTTCCTCATCTCTTTTGGTCAAGTAAAGTTTATCATTAATGCAATTCTATAAATAATTAATCATGTAAATTCTCTTGGAAGAAGTATGCATGGTTAAAGTCTTCAGTTTAGACTGCCTGCATACACTTCTGTATGGGAATTGACCCTTTTTTGCGGTTATTTCTGGTCCATTAACCAATTTATGATGTACCAACCATGTTTACCACCCATGGGATTGTCTGCATAGTTATTTAATAACTGTGTTTGAAACAATTAGGTGAAATAAATCTTTCTTGACAAAATATTTTGGTCCTTTTTCCAAAAAATCTAGGTTCAAGTAAAATGGATATATGTAGGTCATTGATGTTAGTCTACAATCTTTGGGGGGCATTCTGGAAGCAAAGCCTCCACTGTCCTCCACCACACCACCCACCCACTTCATCTCATCCCTACTCAATGTGTGGGTTTTTACACATTCTTCTTAATTATTATTATTTTTTTATTATTATATTTTGTTAAGTCAACATTTCCTGTCAGGAAAAATGCATTTGACCTAAACACTCTTAGCAATAAACACACCCCTCTGTAACAACATGGAAGAACCTCCTTTCATGGCAAAAGGCAAATTCCTTTCTTGACCACATGACCATGATTGCAGGATTTCAGATGTGGATGTATGATCTTGAAAGATCCATCACAGTGACCTCCATGAGTGAACCCACCCAATCCTTTATGTCATGGGGGGGAGAAAGAGTCTTGCAATTTCCGCCTGACAATGATAAACTTCTCCTGAAACTTTTGGAGGGTCATGCTTGCATCCTAAATCGCGGCACCATTGATGAAGGGCCACAGGTTTTTGACAACTTATTTTCCCTGGTATATCCGTCACTGAGGTTGATTCCATTAGCTGTTACTGACAGAAGGGGCCCGCATCTGAGAATATATCAGTCTTTTGTGAAGCAATGCTGAGCAATTCAACCTTTAACTGTCACTTTGTGCTTTAAAGGGTACCTTGGCTCTGTTCAGAAAAATACAAAATTGCCTTAAATGGAATATGGTTTTCCCTGGAGCAGAACACTTGTGTTTGACCCGGTCTGAGCGATTAAATGTTCAGACTAAATTACACAGGCTAACCAAACAATTTGTTTTTAAATATTTGTATCCATACATCTAAAATGCAACAATATACAAAAACAGATCTTAATTGTAGCCTGTAGAAAATCATTGGATGGATATCATTTGCATTTAATGAGATAATTTTGCAGGTGCAAATATTCATTCCATTAATTAAGAATAACTGCATATTGAGTGACTTGCTGTATCGTCTAATACCTGATATGTTTCATGTACTTTTCACAGTTATGAATGATGTCTCAGATTCACAAATTTATCTTACAATGTTCTGTTGCAACACTTGTATTATGTAGCTTTTTATGACCAATAACAAGAAAACGTGTTGAAATGGTGTTGCCCATTCAGTGTAAACAATGTCAAGACATACTTAACATATGTCAACTTCCAAATGAATGAAGTTGTGTCAACTTGCAACTAAATGTACTGTACCATCTTAAAAAGTAAAGGGGTTGTATTATCTTTACAATACTCACTGGCCTTGCTACTCTAATGGTCTTGATTCTTTCACAAATATCCAGAACATACCGTTACACATGTGAATATGTATGAAGTTGGGCAAACTGGCACCAGCTTACTAAAAGAGAGGCCCTTATCATGCTTTATGTGGGCTGACCATGTCTGAAAAATGAGTTCCTGCGTCGCATTAATTCAAAATGTTCTAGTATGTTGTAACCGCATAAATCTTGTCCGTTCCCCCACCTCCCAATGCCAGTTGAAATTAAGTTCTCCAGCAACATTTTTTTCTCCAGCAACATTTTTTTAAAGACAAAATAAGTCCAAGAGGTAGTAATTTCTGGCAATATCTTCCCCTTTATCGTGCAGTGAAAAATTACATTTAGAAGAACATAGAGGGGATATTTTGCCATGCGTTTTATCTTTGACTGAGGATCATATTTTCAGGCTCTTTGACACCTTCCCTGTTTATTTGGTGGTGTGTAGTGGTGTAGTGGTAAATGAAAAGGTGGGTATACTCCAGCTAGTGAGGCATCTACAAATCAATGTGCATACACGCTACCGACTGCCCATGCATGGAAAGATCTAGATGCTACATGTTATGCACATTTCCTAGCTTATCCTAAAGTGGTAGTGGATCTGTAGAGCAGATGTTGTAGATGTGCCATTACCTATTAACAATGTAAGAAACAAACTGACATTTTTTTAAATGTTGGATGAACTTCAGGATAAGCATGAACTTGGACATTTAAATTTGTCTTGCCATGTCCAAGATTATTTGATCGTTAAAATCCTATGGTATTTTGTCGAAAGTCAAACCGGTAAAAAGATATAAGCATATACAATACTGTTTATAGTGCATACTGTATGTTGTGCATCTTGATATGACTAGGGGTAGGTTCCTGGCATAGCAACTTATCGGCTTCCAATGAGTTCCAAAACATTTATTCATGACCTCTTATTTACACTCATTTACCACTTCCAAACATCCAGAAAAATGTATAATTTTAACCTGTTAAAAGTGCTTAACCTAGCTCTACCTGCAATGTCATGAATTGAATGAATTCACTAAACAATGTTTTTTTCACCACCGGAAAGACCAGGACTTGATGAGGACTTTTACTACCTCATTACAGGAAGTCCCGAACAAATCTGCTTTACAGAGAGGCTTACGCCGGCCACCCACCGCACGCGTAGCGTAAGCGACGCGTAAGCAGCATGGCAAAGCAGCACGGCGTGGCGCGTAGCTTGTCTCTACTGGTTCCGTTTGTGTCGCGCAAAGGCTTGCTTAAAGCTCTATATTCATAGTAGCTCTCGCAGTCTGCAGTGGGATTACATCGTGTATTTCACGTTTGTTCACAACTGTTGATTATGGGTTAAGTGAATACTTTGGTGAGAGACCTTTTTCAGTTAATTTGGTAATATTTCGTTAACTCATGTAAATACGTGAGAAAGTAAACGCTTTAAAGAATTACCATAAGCTTAAATCGCAACGTAGCCTGCATAATAATCAATCTCAAACTGTATTAATTTATTTGCTTGCTTAACAAGCGTGCCAATTTCATGAAGAATATGTAATGATCATAATAATAATAAATAATCCGTAATCAACCATTGGGAATTCCCGTGTTGTCTTGTCATTCACGTCAAAACATTTATAGGATCAGATTTAGTAAAATCAGCTAATCATCAAAAATATAGCGTAACAGTTTAATCTTGAAGAGATATGAACACCACAACGCCATGAACACCGGAAGCTTTGAAATACAAGTGCAATAAAGGCTTGCTTACAACTTCATTTATAAAATAGGTGCATTTTCATCGGCAAGACCACTAAATAATCTGATTTTTTTAAAGCTCTGTGGATTATCTGATTTTTATTAACAAGCCCTTTTTGAAAGCACGGCGAATGAAGACATCGGAGAAGTCAAATAGGCTGAGCAATGGTTGGTTAAAAACTACCTTCCAACACTCAAGCTAACAAACCGCTGCTCGGTGCATTCACTTCTACGTCATTCAATAGGCTACGTCTTTCTGTGGTGTATTTTCAAATTTACCCCACCCCCTCTGCAAAATAAGATAGCGAAACTAAGTTTGCCTTTTCCCCAGGTTCCAGTTTTTATTTTTATTTTTTTTATTTTTTTCTGCAAGGACAATACAAAAACGAAAAGGCTTGTATTTTTTTTAGCTGCTTATAAAATATCTGGGAGGTAACTCCCCAGTAATATAAGGATGAAATATAAATCAGAGCATGTACACCTAGCATTTTAGAGCATATTTCTGTGTATAAACAAGCCATTGTGATGCGCGGCAAGCCGAAAAAATAGAACAGAAGCGAAAAAACTACGCTTCAGTTCGCTTGTGTCGCGCGAGCTTCGCAGCCGGTTCGCGACGCATTCGCATCTGGTGGAGACGACGTCGCCCGCTGCCGTTGTAATAACAGTACTTCAACTACGCTTCAGTTACGCGCGCTCGCGGTCGATACGTGTGCGGTGGGTGCTCGGCTTTAGGCTTTGCTTTGCCGTGCGGAACAACTCCTGACAGAGTGGTGCTTCTTCAGCCACAAGTGAGTCTAGTCTCAAAGTGAAATGGGCACCATTGAGGGTGATCATCAGTAAGTTGTAAATGTTGACACTATCAGTGTGGCTCTCTTGTCTGTGCAGATAATGTTCATACATCCTAAATCCCCTTTCATACTCAGCTGTGCTATAGGAAAGGTTGCCATATAGTTAATAAGGGGTTTCAAGTCCTTTGACTTAGTGTCTGGACTTTCAGTCAAGTCTTGCGTGCTATTCAATGTCTGCTATGTACATAAGATTAAACGTCAGCACAGTCACCTTACGTGTGCCTTGCCTTGGTGAATGCTAGAATTTCATGGGCATTTGTATTCAAAATGGTAAGATATGCCAGCATTTCATTTTTGAAGGAGTGGCGCTTCTCTAAATTGTTAATGAAACTTTGTGAGAACTGGTCTGTATTGATAGATTTGATCTTTGCATTAGGGTGCAAAGGAATAGATCTGAACTCACCCTTCTCTTTGGCTTTCAAGCCCTCCACAGAAACTTATGTGGGTAGCTTATATGGCATATACTTGCGTATCGCCCCCACTACACCACTGGTGTCAAATTTGTTTCACCTTCCAAATTTATTTTTATAAAGGGGCCCTTCACGCCCAATTTTGTTCAGACCTGATTAAATAAGTAAAGAATTCTTCATCCAGAAGCCGATTTAAATTTTCTCATAACTTTTCTTATGATCCGTCAGACCGCGTCAACATTATTACATCTAGATCCGTGTTCCAAAGAAGATGAGATTTTGATGGCAACGTCTGAAGTCCCTTGCACTTGCACAATGTGCATGATGCATCACTTTCATAGTTTCATCATGCAACTACTTGGATTCACTAAAATGCATTGCATTAACGGACTATTGGTGGTGCAAAAAAACATAGGACAGACATTAGAAGAACATATGAGCGCTCTAGGTATGGCAGGGAATGCAAAAGTGGCCATAGATGGCCTTAGACCATATGGGCAGTGTTATGGTACAATTAGTGAGCAAAAACCTTTAGAGACAGTACTGTGCAGATTAAGACACTGCTGTATTACACATGCAAAAATACATATAGCTTTGCATAAATTAAAATAAATTTTAATTTGATTGAGATTTACATATATGTTTTTATTCTTATAGATGTCAGTTGCACTTTCATTAGTCATTTTTGTTTTACTGACCATATGATTGGCCAGTTGTAAAATAGTCTGCCGCATGTTTTGAAATATGCTTTTCATGCCATGTCCATTATAATAGACTGACAGGACTGTCACTTTTGTGTCTAATCACTGCACTTGTAGTTTCTCTAACATGTATCAGGCAGCTCAGGTTTGACAGCAATTTAACAAGAGGTGCTTCATTCATTATTTTTTCATTGATTATTCAGTATTGCTCATTCCTGGTTTCAAACTTTTATTCAAATACTATACAGTATAATGCTCATCTAACTTATTTACAGTGCCCTTTTTGTGCATAATTTTGATGACATTGGGGAACACAGCATGCCTTCTTTATTGCCAAACTTTATATTCAAAATTGGAAGAAAAGAGATTAATCATCAAGCACCCTTTTTAAGCATTAATGTATTTCATAAAAATGCAAAATACTTTCTTTTGTTCTGTGTTTTACTGCCAGCTACCTTCTTGAGATGAACAAGTTTTCATCAGCAATCACTCAACATGCGATGCTTAAAATGAAGAAGGTATTTTTGCGGGTACATTGAGTATCTGAAAATTGTCTACCCTGTATTTTCTTATTTTCAAAGAGAGACATGTCCACAAGCATCAAGGCTAAAACAGCTTAGCAAATAAAAACAGCCAAACTGCACTTTTAAAATAATGTTGACAAAGAAGTGCATAGCACCCAACAAATGATTCACAGTGGACTGGCCTGGCAAACATTAAATTACCAATATGAAAATCCACAGAACCGCAAATTCTATTATCCGAAACAAGGATAGAAACTCAGTCAACAGATGTTAAATTCAATAATCATTGAACTTGAATTTGATTTATTTCCACGTTTTAAACATGGAATTTCCTGTTGAAATAGAGTTCAAAAATGTGTCCAATAAATTTGTCAATTTTCCTGCTGCCTGTCTGAGATGGATAGGACAACACAAGGCCACGCGATACATGGCACAGAGGGCTGTGTGGCCACGAGTTCCTTGTGTGTTCTGTTTTCTGAATTTGCACCCAAAAACAAAAACAGACTTACTGACAGAGATGATAATCTGAAAATATATATATATACCTATATATCCCTAACACCATTTGTCCTGGAGATGCCAGGGAAATTATGTGCACTTATTATTTTACAAAGGTGACGATCTTCTTTTTTTATTTTATTTCCTGTAATCACCAACTTTACACATGCTTTTCTGACAAAACATTGCTGTCAGGCTGAATTAACGGTATTTACTTTATGTAAATTCAGGGGAAGTATTCCTGTATGGTATTTGTAAGAACAAATGTACCCCACTCCACTCATCCTATTTTTGCTCAGTTTCAATGTTGCATTTGTTTTGATTGCCATTTCACATTCGGGAAAAACGATTCTAAAGCACAGTGGGATGCAAGCATTGGGGTTCATTGTGATTCCATTGTTAAGCGATGCATAACAGCCTGTCAATGGTTGTCTGTTAGGCTACTTTTGCATTTGCCATCAAAGCTAACAAAACCAATCAAAAGGCGCCTATTCATGATTTACATTTAAAGTGATACGTAAAAGCATTGGCATTGGTGCAATAAAATTGAAACACCTGGTCTTGCCAGCTGTTAAGGAGGTAAAGAGTGGAGCACAGTTGATTATCTGGTGCAAATGGGTTTAGTGTGACTGTGTGTTATTCATTGATGCCCTTGTACCTCGGTTATTTGAAAAATCCTCACGTGAAAACGATTATGAAGAACAGTCATGGTTCTTTTCAACCTCAAGATGTAAGTGAGTCAAGCAGCCAGCTCTCCAAGGAATGCTGTGAATTCAGATATTTTTTTTAGCAGGGAATTGCTTTACTAATATAATTGTTTAGTGTGTGTGTGTGTGTGAGTGACTAAACTGAAATGTCATTAATTTCATATTAATTAATTGGAACTGAGAAAATGCACTTCACAAAACAGAGAGAACTTGACTCCAATTTGAAATTTGACAAAACAATCTACTGGTACTTCAGAAGACATTAGCTTGAATAAACTAATTAATGCTTTCAGAAGGGCCAACACAAAACCTGTATGACTTTTTGGCTGGACAAGCAGTGGACAGGACAGAAGAGTGAGAAATTATCATTTAGGAAAACGAGATACCGATAAGATGTTGGATACAGAACTGACCTCTTGTGAACTGTTTTAAAATACCCAGACATAGCCACAATGACCATAGGTCATTCAATTTTTTTATTTTATTTTGGGATACCATAACATAGCACCAGAGCATATTCATTGCAATTGCATTTCATAGCACACATTCTTTTCCAACGTGACATACTGAAGTGGAGAACATTAGCGTAACTCAGGAATAATGTTAGCGCAATGTTAGCCTAAAACACAACTCTGTGTATTTTAACTACAGAAAGTACCACTAGACAGATAATCTCTACACAGCTATACCTAGAACATTACTGAAAGGGCAATCCAAAGATAGAAAGGAATATGGGCATGATTTCTTATGTTCTGACTGCAGTGGGAAGCTCATTCCACCACTGGGGGCCAGAACTACTTTAACTACTATTGTGTACAATGTAGTTAATTAGTTTGTTGAAGGGGGACTGAACATCAACATTCTCTTTATAGCTGATTATCAACATGCCCTTTATGTAGACTGTTTCTGAGAATAAAACCCATATGTAGGCGTGTGAAAATGCACTTTAAGGTGATTCCCTCCACTTCCTGCCCTGCCTGAAAGTAGTGCTGTGCATTGGAAATAGACAATTGCTCCATGGGTTTGGCAGCAGAGAGAAGGGTGTGAGGAGGTATCCAACAGTAATTTCCTTTAGCTGATCTGGCTTCAGTTCCTGAAGGATCCACAACAGTAAGGTGCAGCGCAAAGGTCGTTAAACATTCTGAGAGCCTTTCACTTCCACCAAACTTTGTTTTGCATTTACATTATAACTGTTATGTTGAAATTACATTGTTGCTCTAGAAAGCACAGAAGAGATATAGTAGGATTTGCAGAAGGTTCCTTCAACAATTTTGTTTGGAAGGGTTTGTAATGCGGTGCTGGATGCTAGGGATCCAGAGACTGTGACAAACCTTTAAGAAAAATCACTAAAGCAGACTAAATTCTCTACTTTAACTTTCTAGTTTAACAGGGGAGGGAGGAAACATATTCTGAATATTCTGTAAGTACAATAGTTTCTACTTTTAAACATCGGCTCCATGGCAACTTATTTGCAAATTACGATTTGATTTTTACCGTAGCTGCCCAAGTAATGTGACACAAAATAAGAAAGCACTGTAATTTAAATCTAGATACATAAAGTGTAGACTATGCTATCGTCCCAGGAAATAGTGATAATATAAAGCTGTACCGGGCCACAAAAGAGCAGGTGGAATTTACATTTTTGCATTCTCATTATATGAATCACATTAATGGTGTGTAAAATTAAGGTTTCAATGGTAGTAAAACTAGTCATACTAAAATGGCCCGGCAACCAATGTTTTATGTATCATAAAAAACTTCATCCAACACAGTCTGCTCTTTTCACAAAAAACAAAACAGAAGGTAACATTTATAATAACATTTATAAATTCTCAAACAAAGGGAAACAAACAGTTCCAGTCCCACAGTTGTGGAAGACCATTAGCTTGTCTCTGCTCATTCCCTGTGACTATGTCTGCCTTCTTCAGTGTCTAAATCCATGTCTACTTTGTTGTGAATATATATGCATTCAGATAAGTTCACAAAACATTCAATTGAACGATAATAACGATTACATAACGTTGGGATCGATCAGAGGTGTTCAGTGTGTTCTGATCCCAGGGCCCCAGGTGGGGTAGTAGCCAGAGGCCCCTGGCTGAATTGTTCAGACTGTTGGCAGTCATTCACTGTCACCCACCGAATCCATCACGGAGAGAACTTTGACACTATTTACCACTGCCGTGCCGCGCGTGACCTAAATGCGGGAGACGAGAACAGGGGAAAATTATAGGTCATTAGTCATATGCTGTCATACCCACACATAACTTATTTCCATCACATTTTTTTCTAGCCATGTAGAAATGGGAATGGTAAATCTGTGAGTCATTCCACTGAGATGGAGTTTGGTTGTGGGGGGGGGGGGGGGGGGGGGGCATTTTGATTAAATTGCCCCATGAGACAACGCAGGACCTCAGATGCAGAGCCCCCTCTACACTTCCCCCCCACAAATTCCCAACTGCCTTTCAATTGCACTTTCCCCGTTGATGACATAAATCCCCAAGTCTGTCCTCGCGACGTGTTCCCTCAAAGATTTTCCCATAATCCCTTTAGGATTTAAATTTACAAGGTTGTCTCTCTCAAATCAAATAGAAAAATATAAAATAAAATAGTCCACATGCCCCAGCCCACTTCCTTGCATAAGAAAAATTACAATGTGTCCTGCCATATTTTATATGGCACTCCTAGTGGCCATTGTGTGTCTCTGCAGGCATTTTCAGTCACGTGCGGTGTTTCAACTTGTCTACAGTTGTTGATTTTATGGGTGAAAGGCAAAATGGGCCCATGAGTTATGGCTGATTTAGGTCAGGCAGGTGCCACATGTTCCCAACCGGCCCTCTAATTGTTTTGTCTTGTGATGCAGAAAAGTATCACGGAATGATGGAGGGTTTCTGCTGTGGTCAGAGGAACCGTCACTTTGACTCCCCACTCATATCTATGTTGTTTTCTTCCTTGCAAGCAAAAGGTGTGCAGTGCCAAATGGCTATTGTTATTTTTCACTCAACTGGCAATCCAAAAGATGAATGTGAGAGAATCTGTTGTACATCATGCCTTTGCCCTTTTCCTAGTCCAGTTTGCGTCCTACAATACACCTCTCAAACACACACACACACACACACGCATGAGACTCAAAAGCTTGTCGCTGACTGACTGTGGATCGTGTGGCTTTGATTCATACTCTCTGTGTCTCAGAAGTGCGTGCAAGCCCCATTAGCCACTGACAGGCTAGGAGCAGAGGGAAGCGACAGAGAGATGTGAATGCTAGCAGCAGATGCCTAACTGCTCATGACAAACATGTCTCTCTTGCTGTCTCTGCTTCAGTTCTTCCTTCCCTCCATGCACCCATTAGACCAGTTTGGCTGACCCCACATGCCCCCAGAAGATAGCAGGTGACCACCAGGGCCTTTACAGATTCCTGGCTTCTCCTCCCCCAAAAAATGTGACGGGCACATTCCATCCCCATCTGTCCTTTCAGCCTCTGGCTCTCTGAAGTGCAGAAGGAGGTCGTCATACTAAACATTTCCACATAACACTGCAGCCTGGCT
Source organism: Anguilla anguilla (assembly GCF_013347855.1). Taxonomy (NCBI): domain Eukaryota; kingdom Metazoa; phylum Chordata; class Actinopteri; order Anguilliformes; family Anguillidae; genus Anguilla; species Anguilla anguilla. The sequence continues at coordinate 28,164,955 of NC_049208.1, forward strand.
TTCCTTAGGAAGTACCCTTACCCAGGGACACTTATATTATATTTATAGCAAAGATTTAGAGTAATATGGTTCAGATTTAGCACCCTGCTCAACAGTACAATTACAGCACCCTCCCAACCAGGTTTTAGATCTGTTCCCCTCTGTTTAGACATCCGGTTCCCTTGGCACAACATTGTAGTGTTCCCTGCTTCTTTTGTAAGAAGCCTGTCTGAAGTTATTGATTTTTGTGAGTCAGCGCATGCACATATTTTAACAAAAAAGAAAGGACAAATATTTGTGAACAGAGCAACACACTGAACTAAAATCAGGCTAAGACAACACTGAAGGTCAATGGCTAATGGAAAGTGTAGATTTTTTTTTTCCTTATTACAAAAACTCTCAAATGATTGGAACTCATGCCTGAGAACATGCATGCATCTTGTCTCATAGACTTCATCTATTGGTTTCCATGACAATCTTGTCATTTTTTTAGAGTTATAGTTCTGGGCTTCTGCTTGAACAATCTGGGTGAATTATGTTTCTCAGGGGTATGTCTCTAGAGTCCCTGGGTTTTAAATTAATGGAACCTCATATGACACATTTAGAGTGCCGCTGGATGATCAAATAGCTCTTTTGCCATAAGCAGTTGAAACTGATGAACTTGATGGTATACATTAATATTTAGGAGGCTCAGTGGAAGTAATCTAACATGTGAAATTGTTTTTATCACTTCGTGGATGCATCCTTCAAAGAAGCCAATGCTTAACTGTTGGCTGTGGATTTTATGGTAGTGCAGATTTTAGTTTGAGCAACAATTAGTGCATAGAAAAAATCCAATGGGAAGAAAATGAATAAATAAATTTTTTTATTTATTTTATTTATTTATCCATCCATCCAAAATGCACATATTTTAAACCACATGGACCAGTCGTTCCCAACCATGTTCCTGGAGATCTACCATTTTCAAAAACACATTTCTACTTCGTATACAAATTTGATCCAATCTTTACCAAATTTGACACTGAGTATGCCTGGAGTAACACACAAAAAAGGTATCACCTTTTTTCAAACCAGTGGTAAACCAGTAAACCAGTGCAGTACTTGATTCTGAGGATGCACACATTTTTCTTTTGGCGCCTCTACCAGTCGGCAGCGCTATAACAAGCAAATAAGTCTAAATGCCTATAACTGTTCAAGCAATCTGGTTGAAAATTGACATTCTACATATTTGTGCAAGTTCCCAAAGGTGGGTCTAAAGATCAAAAGGTATCTTTACAAACTCATCCACCATCAGCTAATCAGATATCAGGAGCTATTTGACAGGTTTAGCAATGGCCAATCATCCTGAAACTTGGTGAGGATGGTACTGACATGTAAAACTTTTGATCAGGTTTTCAAAAGGTTTACTTCAGCACATCCTTCAAATGAATAACTTTGCCTCAAGAACCAACATTTGCAACCATTTAGATTATTTGCCATTTAGAATTTTTGACAAAAACTACTTTTGTGAACTAGTCCTAGGCCATTAAGCTGAGCTTCACCAAATTATCTAAGGGAAGAATCTGGGGAGTCTGCAGTTGGATAATTATCAGAAAAATGTTGACTTTTCAGAACAATATTGTCAGGTTTCTGTTCCTGTTTTCTGTTTTTTCCATTTTGGGCCGCCAGATGGCGGTAGTTCTGTTCCTTTTTCCCTGTTTAATTGTATTATTGGTTCCAATATTCTATTATTGTTTTTCAGTTGTGTCTAGTTATCCCTTCCCTCTGTGATCTGATTGTGCATTGTGCACTCCTGTGTCTCGTTAGTGTTCTGTCTATTTAAGTTCTTTGCTTCCCTGACTCGGGTGCTGGTGTTTTCTACCCTGCCCGAGTTCTGTTTTTTGCACGGTTTTGGATTCCTGGATTTTCTTTGTTTTTGTGTTTAAAGAACTTTTGCTTTGTCTTTTTGAGACTTGCCCTGCGTGGCTTTGTTTTTTTTTTCCTTGGTTTTTGTTCTTATTAAAAGTAAAATTCTCAGTTTGGATTTACCCTTTTGGATTTTGAGTATTTTTTACTCTGCGTTTGGGTCCTGGTCCCATGTCCCCTGACAGATATGACCGCCATACACACTGCAAACAGCTGTAACTCACGATTGCTTTGTCCAATCATAATAAGGCTTTCCATAAATATGCAATGGCTGCCTCTGAGGCAGCATGGTAATTTTGGCCTTTTTCCAATAGATGCTACTGTAAGAGGAATATACATTAAAACTTCTCAATTGTTCAACCAATCAAGTTTAAACTTTGCAGGCTATGTTTTTGTGTCAGTCTTCTATTAGGCATGCAATGATAATCTGGAAAAAAGTATGGTCACCATCAGCCAGTCAGTTTTCAGTGGGCATGTTGCAGGCTTAACAATGGCTGATCCTCATGAAACTTGTGTGTTTGTTGACTTGTAAGTAAATACAACCATGTGGTTTATTATTATTATTATTATTATTATTATTATTTTAAACAGTTTTTAAGTGTTAATAAAGGCATCTTTTTATAGGGAGATTCTCACATTGTCTGGTCTGCAGTCATAGTGTGCTTTCTTAGTCATCTCCTGGGACCTCCTGTCAGGGATACAGGGATATTCTCTGTCATAAGCAGCCATTGGCTGAACCATCCAGGAGGGTTTGCAGAAGCCTTTTTCTCTGTGTAAACATAGGTTTCAACACTCAAGTGTTGTCATCTTTTGGGGGGACAGTTTTTGAACGAACAGCAAGGCCCTCTGGTGAGGGACCATGTGGTTTTACCATGGAACAGAAACCCAAAATATATAAAACAGAAAATATGGTAGGTTTGAGACGAAAAGCCACTTGGTGTGGGACAATCGTGACGATTGTGGAAAGATTGTTAGTCAGAACATGGGTGAATGCAGTAAGGGCCCTCTTTCCTTCTGTGCTTCTGTAATTATTAGAATTTTTTTATTTATCCTTTATTTCAATAGAAAAAGTAATAAATGATATTCTTAACCAACCCTATGTGAAGCCATTGCAATCTGGCTGCTACCTGTACCCTTCAAATTGAATTCAGAGCAAATTCTTCATCCGGAGGTGCTCAGAACCTGCATGACCCTGAATTCCTTGCCCTCTGCCCCACGAAAAGCATTTCGTGTTTGAAGACGAGGTTACCCACAATCCCTCGCTGTCCAACAAAGACTTGAGCTCAGCTTAGTTCTGCTCACCTCTGTTCTCCTTCACTTTGAGAGCCCGCCACTAGAATCAATTCCCGGGTGACGCGCCGAGCCCGAGTTGCGACCCGAGCTCCTCGGCGGTAATGAGCTGCGGGCCGCGGCCAGGGAACAGAAAATACCATCAGAGAAATCGATGGCTGCACTTTGGGGGGGGTGATTTAATTTTGCGAGGCGCTGGATTCGGCACGATGGCCCAAGCGCCGGGGGTTTATTCTCGATGGGAACGAGAAGGCTGTTCCAACATTCGGGGCTGTGATCCATGGCCTGGCGCTAGTTTCCCTGGTTTGACAAGGCGTTGCTCTCTCATGCCAAAAGACTGTCACAAAAATGCAATGACGGGTCTCTGGCACCAGGGAGTCATATAAAACTAATTTGGGAGAACTCAAGACTAGGCTTGGGGACGCTTCTTGGCTACATTAGAGGTTATCTCCGTTCCAAACTTGGCCCCAGAAGAAATAGAAAGAAAAGGAATGAGTGACCTGAACGTGCTGATCTTGCAGTTCTGTGTGCCTTCACTGCGGCCCTACGGCTCCGTGGTTGCACAGTATTTCAGCCATGCTGATGTTGGATTGCGTGCTTGAGTGTGTAGTATGGTTATAAATGGTATCTGTGGTATGCTCATTGTACAAAGAACACCGGCTAGCTGAAATATTCCACTGATTCAAAGCAATGACTGTGTTAAATATATGATAAATAAATGAGTAAAGACATTTTAATTGGACAGTTTTCCTTTATAGCTGTCCCTGCAAGGGGAATGTTAATAATAAATCTTTAACAGTCTGTACTACACACTTAATAAGAAGTTGATGAATACTATATAAGTATAGCACAAAAGTATCAAACGTAAGATGAATTCTTAAATATAATACTGTAATGTAATACAGTATATGCTTGCTACTCATATGCTGCAAGTGAAACATTTTTAATCAAACAGTTATGTGCAAAAGTACGTCAAAGGTATGAACAATCCTGTTTGTCCACATAGGAGCAAAGTAACAATACTTTTTGCTCAGAAATTAGCTCATGGATTTTTTTTATATTTTATTTAAAAACATTCAAAAATCAAATTTTCTTTCAACAATGGGATTACTACATGTAAGGGAGAAATATATGATTTTACTAAAGTAATTATTTAATATTATGTGAAGGTCATACAAAGAGAATATTGATACCTGATCCAATACATTAGCTGAATATCGTATTAACATAGGCACAGTTCACTGGGGAATGTACACGATTGCGAATAAAAGATTACACAATGTTGGTTATATCAATGTCCAATGTCTGACTATACCTAGCCGGATGTGTTTGAGATTAACTTCCCTCTGTTTTACATGGAAATTCAGATATCCACTAGAATCGAGGAACCTACAATTGTTTTTTTTTTTTCATTACATGGACTAAACCACACATCAAGAAAATTGTGAAGTCCAACAAAATGCTGTACTAGATTGTTTCAGAGCCTCTCTTAGTGTTTTTTTTTTTTTTTTTTTTTTTGGTGGACTAGGATGGCATCTGTGTTGCACAAATCAGAGGCATTTTATTTTTAGGAAAGTACAGGAACAACATGGAAACCAGTTGGGAATAGCCTGAAGGACCGTTTGTCCTTCTCAGGTTTCCAAGGTTACCTCCAGCAGTTAAAGAACAGTTGAAAATCAGTTGCAGAGCACAGGAGTGAGGTTATGGTGCAAGAGGGCCATTGAGAAAGAATGCCCTCAGTGTGGGGTGGCAGAAACATCCCGGTCATGGCATTAGGGTATAGTTTTCTGTATGTATCAGTTCATGCTCAAGCATCTGGTGCCGGAGACTTCTGAATAAAACATTGGCTTCCTGCCTGGACTCATCTCACCTCTTACTGGTGACAAGCTTCGTCAGTCACGTTCCCTGATCTCAACACCCTCTTCAGAACCAGAGAAGGCACGTTGAGTGTTCTGAGCCCCAACACACCCCGCCTCAATAATGCAATCCCCTGCCTCCGATCACTGTCAATTTAATTGCATCTTAGGGTTCCCATGCTCAAGCTTACCATTGTAATTGTAGACAGTTCTATAATTGCTGCTTAATGCTAACTGCTAGTTCTCTGCGAAACATAGCAGAGAGAATTATAACATGAGCATAGAAAAGAATATATGATTCTTAGCACACTCCAGAAAGAAGGCTCCCACATGGGTTTTGAATGAAAGCTTTATTCATACTCTTAGAATCTTTCCCAAGGTTTACTGTTTTTTTTTCTGGAGAACCACTTTTTTGTAGTTGCCTTTCAAATGTGCTGTGTTTTACATCCAAATACTGTCACAACTCAAAGCAAATATCTCAAGACAAAACTGTACGTGTCAAAAAATGATATCGGGTAGTGCCGTCCTGCGTATCAGTAATGGCAAACAATTGCACACATATATCAGAAAGTAGCACTTGGTATTTGTATTTTCAAAGCTTCAAATAGCAATTTATCAGAAGTCAATTTTCTGTCTGAGCTACAGCATTGAATGTGGTGAAAGGTCACCGTTATATGTTTGAGTATTTTATCTTACTTTTTTCTGCCATGCACTGCACAATACGAGCCTCAGCGTGAGCTGGATTTGAATGGGATTCAGCATTTTTTTCTTCATATCTCAACCCCGCTCTTTATGTAAGTACAGTATTCTGTCTTGGCCATGAGTGATTGGACTGATCTTACCTCGGCCTTACCATGACTTTATTAGCCCTCTCCCGTAATAGGGAGCTCAGTATATTTGCAAGGCATGTGCTCTTTGCCAGCCATCAGCTGTGGCCCAGTTGCAAGAAATTGCTAATAGAAAAAGGAATATTTGCAGTCAGACTTATTAGGAAAGATGACATATTCATATTTTTGTCATCCTCATGTTTCTTCCCCCCAAGCAGATTGACTGCTGTTGATTTTAGAAGAGATCTGAGACTTAAAGTGTTTTGCTTCATCGGCACTTGTAAGTTGCTCGGGTGAATGTGTAAACGGAATGAGCAGCAATGAAATATGCTTTTAAGAATGTCATGCTGTGTTTGCATTTTGTAATTTTAGACTGCATGCACATTCATGGATTTTCAGTGAATGAAAAGACATCTTTCCAAAAAATGAGTACTGTAAAAAGAGGTATCTCTATGTGTCACTGCCTATCTACAGTACCTATTACTCTGCTATTAATTTGAATTAGATAAGAATATCAACAGGAAAAAAACTGCTTTAATTTTTAAAGATTTTTTGTCATTCTAAATCTATTTAACTGGTGAGCTTTGTGATCTGGAATTGTCAGTCTACTAGGCTGCTCCACGACCATTTTGTTATCAGTCATTAATTCAGTCAGTGCATCACATACTGAACATGGTTAGCTTGTTGGTCCTTCTCCTTTTTCTGTAGCCTTATATTTTTCATTTTCTCTCTGTCTCTGATGAAGGTGACTGGCCAGGGTCGCAATCTCTCAACGATGTCACTGTGCACACAACTAAGAGAGCCGCGGAACTTGCAGCTTGTTGTTTGCTGCAGCTCCATGGTGCTGTGCAGGCAAATTGGCTTGATGATAACACACTGACTGAATTCTGTTCATATGCATTATCTGTTATCATATATGTTTATATGAGTATAGAGAATCGGTTTGTATATATGCATAGGTTGACTCTTTATGCTGAAAATATTTTTGTTACGCTGCATATGTTGCCATTCATGATGAGAACAGATTGGCGCTCTCTCACTCTCACTCTTTCTTTCTTTCTTTCTCTCTCTCTCTCTCTCTCTCTCTCTCTCTCAATTCAATTCAATTCAATTCAATTCAATAAGCTTTATTGGCATGGTAAGAGTACACTTACATTGCCAAACCATTCACTCACATGACAAATATAACAGACAGGCAATAACAATTTAACTACAATAAACAGAAAAAATATAAAATCCAGACAATCCACAGAAATAAAATTCTACATCTAGAACATAACGCATACAAAATGTCAATGAACTATAATAATATTACTTTTCTGGTGTCAGTGTTACTCCCTGTCCCTCAGTTTGTGGCAAGTGGCAATGTATTGTGCTGCCAAATCTACACATTCCCTTCTTTCTCCCAAAAGGAATGGCAGCTTCTCTGTCTCAAATTGTGGGCAGATTTTTTTCATTTTGAGGAAGAACAGTGACCTTGTCTCTCTGTATTTCTCACATTTCGTGAGGAAATGAAGCTCTGTCTCCACCTCTTCAGTGTCACATAGTGAGCACAACCTGTCCTCTCTGGGCAGCCAGGTCTGCCGGTGTCTACCTGTCTCGATAGCCAGGTTGTGTTCACTGAGTCTATATCTTGTCAATATTTTCCTTGTTTTTAAATCTTTCACTGTGGTCAGGTAATCTGCCACAGTGTACTCTCTTTTTAGGGCCCGATAGCATTCTAATTTGCTTTGTGTTTTTGTTTGTGTGTCCCAATAGGTGATGTAATTTTCTTTATGTTTTGCTATAATTTGGTTGGCTCTAATTGTTTGTATGTTGCTGTTTTGAGGCTGCTTTGTGTTAGTAGGGGTTAATGAATTAAGCTTCAAGACTAGCTGGCTGAGACTCTGGGACTCTTCTTTGGGCTCATCTCTTGGTATTTCAGGGCCTTGTAATGATAAGAGTGGGGGTCGCTGTTTTTGAGGTGAATCCAAAATTTAACTGCCCTTTTTTGGATGTTAATTAATAGTGGGTATTGGCCTAATTCTGCCCTGCATGCATTGTTTGGTGCTTTCCTCTGGACATGGAGGATGTTTTTACAAAGTTCTGCATGCAGGGTTTCTATGGGGTGTTTGTCCCATTTTGTAAAATCTTGCTCTCTCCCTCTCTCTGCTGAAACACACACACACACACACACACACACACACACACACAGAGAGTGTATCCCAGCATGATCTAATAGGCCCAATTCTGACTCATTTGAATTATCTGTCATGTCATTAGCTAATGGAAAATAAATCAGAATTTCCAGGTCACCTGTGAGCGCTCTGCCTCTTAAATCCCCAATGTCCTGGATGTATAATGCAAGATGCAATCTGTCCTCTCACCTCGCAGGGAACATTGGGTTCCAGTTTTATAATAGTGGCGATTGACAGGGCGCAGTTCAGGACATTCAGAAAGAAATGTCACCGAGGACAACCTGCACTCTTACCACCTGTTTCAATTTGTGTATTATCTGGGAGTGGGAGGTTGACCACAGTGTACGGCATAGACATGAGAACTAGGGATACTTCAGGTGCAGCTGCACCCCCATCTCGAAAACAAACGATGTAATAAATCTCCCAAATATTAAATTTTTGTTTGTATTTAATTGTAAATTGTGTCAGTGTGGAGGTCTATTATACTGCTGTCGTCAATGTGTTTTGTCCACTGTATATACAGGCGCATTTGTTTTCATATGGGAAAAATCTTCTTATTCTTTATTAATAAGTTTTAAAAATGATGTGGCAGTTGATTGCGAAGAACCCAAACCCCAAATCCCCAAACCCCAATTTGTGGCATATTTTTGATTCATATGTTTGCGTCCTTCATTTTTGTATATTCACCAAAATAATTGCATGTGTGGTACTTTGTTTCTATCTAAATTTTGAATATAATGTAAGTGGCACAAATATCTTGATTCATTTAAGCCATTTTCTAAGTCTCACATGATGCTCACTTGTAGAGTTATAAAGCCTTAAATGGAACACCCCCTAAATAGGTGAGGATTGCCCATCTGCAGAAAGGGGTTAAAACTGAGTTCACAAGATCAAGACCAACTTGAGTCACCATAAACTTATGGCCTTTATTCCTGCTTTCAACTTTAATATTTCACTTCAGCTATCTGATTCTTGTAATTATGAGCACATTAGAAAATGATTTTTAAATGAACATCTTATATTTAAACTTGAAATACTCGCATTCTTGATTCTGTGATTGGTCCAGCAATAACATGTTGAATTAAGCTTACCTGATGTTCACTTGTTGCAAATAAGCTGTGCAGTTTTCACCAATGTCTGCTTGTCAATTGGATGAACACAGGACATGACATACATCACAGCTCGATTGCTGTGATGTATGTATGTCATTTCATGTTGCATATTAGTCCTGGGCATACATATCTGAATTTATGCTCTCTATGGCACTGCTTTTCTTGCAAAGGAGCACACACACACACAACCCATACAGTAAGTAACTGTATTCTTAATTAGCTGTTCCATCCTTGTTTGACATTTAGCAACAAGTCTTTTACTCCCTGTTCCCCTGTTTAAATTAATTGATCTTCTGGACAAACATATCTGCTTTCATGTTCCCTTGAAAAACAGTACTTATACTCATAGAGCATGTTCGAATTTGAAAGCACTGATGTGAATACTTGTTAAAAAAAATGTAAAAATAGAAAGAAAAGAAAAACATCACTTTGATTTTTGAACCCAGCTCAATTTCATGGCCGTTCTCAGGAGAGTCTCTCTGTTCAAGTGAGACAGCATTTCTCTGTCTCTGCTAATTGTGTGTGCAGTGACAATAGGGCTGAAATCACAGGACCCTGAAAGGCTTGATGATAAACTATAGCACCAGAGCTGTGCTCATTTTTGACAAATCTCTGTGGGGTTTCCAAAATCCAAATTACCACTTGCAATTCAAATGAACGAGAACAACGATTCGGTTGGAATGTATTTGTGTGTTTGTACGTGTGTGTGTGTGAGAGAGAGAGAGACAGTGTGTGTGTGTATGTGTGCATGTACGTGTGTAGAGGTCCTTGTTTCTATTGCATAAAATGGCCATTGCGTGTCCCAGGTGTGACTGGTGAGTGATGTCTTAAGCATGGGCACACTTTGCCCTGACTTCCACATAATCCCTGTTCTATACCTTTGTGCCAAACACAAATCTCCAGGCCTGGGCAGACAGTGGAGTGACATCCATGCTTTACCTCTGTCTGACAGGACACTTCAGAGGTTTCAATGTGTTTCCTGTGCTTAGCATGGAAGCATGAGACAGATATTTGACCCCTACATCAGCTTGTCATGATATTGGAAAAAAAAGTTCAAGTTGTGAAGATTTCCACAGTAGTCTATAGTGAGCAGACCTTCAACAGAGTAGATTTCCCTTGTAAGGGAAAAATTAGACTTAAACTACAGAGAAAACACACACCCTCTTCGGCCTTTGACAGGAATAGCCATTTCAGACAGACTCAGGCCATTTGAACATACTGAACATGCGTCGCCAACATACACAGTCTCCCTGCTTGTCTTTGCTGTACTTTTAGTGCCCCCTGGTGGAACAAGGTCATTCGTCCCTTCATCACACTGGCCTTCTGTGCGTATTGCACCAAACATTTGATCTAAAATTAATGGTCAAGATTTTTTAATTAAGTATTTTCATCACTGAGCAATTTAACTCTATTTTGGAAATTTGGTACCCTGGTGTCATTTCAGAGTTGCCAGGGTAAGTGTATTGTAATTTTAATCTCATTAGCCTTGTTCCTGTTTTTAGGCTAATGAAAGGTTGAAATTTGAGGGTCTATGCATCATTTATTTAATTGACAGCCATAATAAAATAAGTAAACTTTTTATAGACTTTTTATCGTCTATTGAGTGTGGTGTGACTCAGCTGACCAGCTGCCTTGACTGCCGCACACTGTGTGTGTGTGTGTGTGTGTGTGTGTGTTCATTGGTGTGCCCCAGAAAATATTCATAGGCTTGGACATCTGCCACCACTCCATAAACAACCCTGATCCTCTATTATAAAAAGTTTGGGGAGCAGCAAAACGCAGTTGTCAGGTGCTCTCAGTAAAACAGCAGTCTGACACCCGGCGTGACACAGGAATGAGGAGGAAACGGTGCTGCGTCGGTACATTCGAGCCGCGGAACACTGTGTGAAAACGCGTCGGCATGCTCCCGCTGCGGAACGCCCACTCCTCTGCGTATCTGCGGCCCCACACTGCCGCACCGGCTTGGCCCCACACCGGCGGGGCCACGAACAGCTCGGAAATAACACAGCGGGAGCTACGGCGCGGGGTTCGACCGAGGACACCCGCGCTCCACGTCTCTCGCTGCGCGGTACCTTGCGGAATGCATAAGTTGCTGTTAAGCTGTCAGAAGTCCTACGGATGGGGCGTGACAAACAGAGGCTCTCATTACCACATTTCTGTTCACGGCAGGCCCTTTACTCAAAGCAACATTCAGTCGGCGAGAGACCCCGGTGATGTCACACTTCTGCAGCGAGGCTAACGTTTGATGCTATGCGTGTGCCCCGAGTTAAACCCACAGTAATGAGGGACCACTGATTTTCTGTATTTTTGTCTTTTATAAATTATAAATCCCTGTGAAAGCACCGTGCCCATAAAAAGCAAAGCATTCCCGTAAATGTTGTGCAGCCGGCTGGAAAAATATAAAGTGATGGTATCATTAATGAAATCGCCATCTGTGCATGTATTCATTCTACCTCTGCCATATCCATGTGATGTTCATGATCTGAAGGAAAAACCGAAGCAGTCAAAGCTAATAGTCCGCTGATAATGATGAAGTGAAGAACATGGCGCACTTAAATAATTATTGAAACACAAAAAATATCTGTTTGGTGATCATGAGAGAGAATAGCATGGCTGTGATTAATAAGATTTGTTGAACTGTTTCAGTGCAAGTCTGTGCAAGAGTCCGGACTCAAAAAATAATTTATGTACGAGGCCTGGAATGTAAAGGCAAGCAGCAAAGCCTATTCCAAGTTCATGTGCGTGTACACTTACATGTGCATGTGTACATCCATTGTGCTTGTGTGAGCACGCCTGGGCATGCACACGCACATATTTATATGCAAGTACTATGTGTTATGTGTGTGTGTGCATATGTATTTGTGTACATGTGCGTGCATGTGCCTTGTTCATGTCTATATGCACATGCACGTATGCTAGCACATTCTTCTTTGTGCTTCATGTTCATGTTTTACACTTACAGTCATTTATATCAGAGGTAGTGTGTCCCACAATCAAAGTATGCGAGCAATCTCTGGTTTTCATGTCATACATCTGCTGCTCATATAAAAAGCAGGGCTTTTTTGACCCCGCACAATTCTTGGACAGCCGATGCATCTCAGTTCCCCCCAGCCGGAAGATTCCAATCTTAAACCGTGAAAACAAAGGGCTCGTCTAGAAGCGACCTTTGCCCTGCACCTCCATTGAACCTGCTCTCGCTTGATCTACACTGCGCATCAGGTATGTTGTGCGCCGTTCCTGTATTTTACCAATGAGGGAAGTTAATTTGTTGCTCTGATAAAGCCGTGTGATTGATTGATTTGATTTCCCTCAGGGCTCCCTGGTCCTGGCCACACTCGCTGAATCATCAGGGCCAGTCAGGCCCCCACATACATCAACCCCGCGCTCCCCACCCCCTGAAGCCACCGCTCTGTCCCCGATTTCACCTGTACCGACCGTCCTGTGAAAGTCATCACACCGTTCTGAGGCCGGACAGAGATTTATGAGTCCTGGCTGGTCAGCCCTCCCCGGACCCCCTTTCTTAACCCCCCCTGCCCCCCTTCCGAAAGAGAGAAGATAGATTTGAGGACAAGGTTTCGCCCTCTGCTGGAGCAGAACCCGCTGAAAGGGGACCTAATTTGTGCATTGCCTGGCCCTGGCATCGCTGCGAGTAATCCAAATTAATGCGAGAGGTCCCTCCCCCGGATCCAGGGCCCGCCCCGCCCGCCTCCTGCAGCCCACGTACCGCAGCCTGAAGGCGCAGGACGTTAATCATCGAAGGGTCTTTATGAAACGCGTGCCGGTGGGCTGCTTCAGAATGCTGTGATCCGTCACAGGGCAGCTCCACATATAATACAGCTGTTTGTGTTGGAAGGCGTGCATGGATGCTGGTGCTTGTCAGCGACATTCACTGCATCTTCATCCTCACAAATGGCGAAAGGCGTCCAGTGCTAAATACTCCTTGCAATGATTTGTATAGCTGCAATGCCAGAATAATAACATAGTAACATCATTTAAAAGTTGGATACTACATTTGTTTGTAATACAAGGGAAAGTGTTTAGTACCTAAATTTGACCATGGTGAAATATTCTCTGATGTTAAATCATTGGTAAATGACTAAATCTTAGGATAATGTGTATCTAAGCATTGTCACTTTATGATTTCCTATACCCGGATCAGAATAGTTAAGAATAAGTAATTTACCAAAGAACTGGTCTGTTTTTAAATAGAGCAAAAGTTACTGACAGTTTTTAAGCATTTCTCCTTATCACTTTTATTAGAAATATTTTTTAAAAAATGCAAACATTTGTATAAAAATACATTTTTCAGAGTCTCATACACGTTTAAAACAGAAATTATTTGATCTCAAGATGATAATCTTCTAAATCTTTAAACTTACCTGAAAAAACATTTATTTTCTAATCAAAAATGCCATGGAACAAAGGAAAAGATATAGCCTATAGCAAGAGAAAACTAATTACAGCCAAATCAAGAACATGTGGAGTGTCCTGCCCTGCTGCTATGCTTTATAAGAGCTATCTGTCATTAGGCACAGCATAGTTTTACCCTATAGAGTCCAATTAAATCATGTTCCATCATGTCACAAAGCAGATGTTGCCATAGGACACCCCACTGATTGGTATACAAGCATGCTACATTTAATAGCTCCAGCATCCTTTTGAGTTGCACAGTAATTTTTATCACTCTATGCACTAGACGAAATATCGCTTTCAATAGGCCAATCCACGATAGCAAGAACACAAGCTGAAGGAAATGTAAGCCAAAGTGAATATTTCACTGGCCACCACTGGTCTTCCAGCACTGACAGTCCGAGGGTGACATCATAACATGGTGCCCATTGTGACATCATCACGGTGTTCTCAGAAAGTCCACGGGCCGCACCATCATCGTCGTCATGTTAGCTATCATGCTGGGTCCTTTCCAGTAATACCATTTGATCCCATTGTAACGGACCACATTGGAACCGCTACCGTAGTAGATGCCGTTGAGGTTGGAGGGCCCACAGGCGTCGAACCACCAGCCTATTATTTGAGGAGAGAGAAGAGGGAGGTTAGGGCCTGAGAGAAAATAACAGGTAGAAATCGCCTCTAGAGACTGCTTCACTGCTCCTGTCATGTCAGTTTCCATTTCATTTAGATACATAATGATTTGGACTATATTCATACAGAGGGCACTCAGATGAGGAAAACAATAGGAGAGAGCAGGAGGAAGGGCAGGGAAGGAATGATGGGGAAGAAAGGACAAGGAGAGCGGGTATGTGAGAGCGAGAGTCTGTAAGGCTTGAGCTCAGCAGAGTTAATATTCAGTCTGATAATAAGTTGGGGGTGAGAGGGTGCCGGCTACCTCCAGAGGCCATTTGAGCGCACTTGCAGCTGCAGTTGTCATTGTCTCGATCCTTAGTGCTGAACGGGGTGCCAGAAGGGGTCAGGCTGCTAGTTCGACCTGCGGAGCCGCCAAACCCTCGGAAGTGCAGGCTGAAAGTCATGGAAATAAAACATTGTGTGCTGTTTAATTTCATTCAGCACCAGCACAATAAATTAGTCCATTTAGCAGGAGACTACAAACAACCTAAAGGGGTATTTGAAGATTTATGGTAGAGGAATTGGGTGAGAGACAAAGAATGAGAGAGAGAGAAAGATAGAGACAAAGAACAAGAGAGAGAAATATTAGGGTGGAGGCCAACAATAAAACTGACAAACTGTTTAGATTGGCTGCAGAGGTTTTTGTATTCTGTTTCGATCAATACCCTGTACCCAGGTGCTACAGTCAGGAGCAATTTTTTTTTTTTTTTTTTAAATAAACAGCCTCATCTGCAGAAGAAACTCGTCAACAGCTTCAACTGCGCCTTAATGACACTTCAGCAGGGGAAAGCTTCCAGGCGGTAGGACCACACAGCATGGGCCGCAGGGGAGGTACGCTGGCTGGGAAAGCGGCGCTAACTCCTCTCACCGCAGGTCACCGAGCCGAGGCCTGATAGGAACCCGAACAGCGCAACAAAAAAAGGCAATGTTCTCAGTGTGATGATAAAAGCGCACATATTGAGGCCAAATGAGAAACAGGTCAGGTGGTTCTTGGCACCAGCGAGCAGCCCGTTTACGCCGCGGTACGGAGGCTCACCACGCCGCGCCACCTCGATGAGGAGGCGTACGATACACCGAGATCTCCGCAGGCCGCCGTTTTATTGCAATTCATTTATTTGGAATTATGTCGTTATTCCATCGGTTTGGGTTCGCGGGTGGCATAATTGGGCATCGTCAGCCCTCAGCATTTTAATAGCTGCCATCTGAATGGCATGCTTTGTTTGATTTACTCGACTTGGTCAACATAGTTACTTTCTAAACCATTTCCAGGCGTCTTAAGGTCGCCATGTGAATGCGCTTGTTTATCAGTCATTACTCTTGCATTCCCACTAATGGTGTAAGGGTGTAATCTGGAACAAGGTGGAAAAAATATGAAAGAGAAGTCAGTCCACCTGGCCAGAGCTGACAAAGGACAAAGCAGGTGTTAAGAGTAAAGCCTGTAATGAAGAAAAAAGAATGTTAAGAATGTTTCCATAAATGTGTAAAATGTATAAAACTTATATATTTCCATGAGAGGTGGGGTCCAAACCTAGTCCATGTCCAAATTATGCACGACTAAACTTGTTAAGCACCGATTTGAATGAAAAGGCTGCTGGTACCTGTAGTTCTTTTCTTCTGTGCTGACATAGAAATAGTCGTAATGTGAATGGGCCTCATTTCCCTGCACGTCCCTCAGCTGCACCTCAAGATTGTAGTCCTGGGCTGAGGTGAGAAGGTGAATGATTTCATTGCCCAACCAGTGCTCCCCAGAAGGATCTCCAAATCCCTGTAGAAAGGATGCGAAGGGGAGAGGGGCAAACTGAGCCAGGGTCAGGTCCACGGAGAAAAACATATTCCATGTACTCACTGAGGTCTGATAAGATTTTGCAAGCAAGGGCCAAGAATAAATCAAGCCAAAATGTGATAAAGAGATATTTAAAATGCAATGCATACTGTGGTTAGAATGACTAGAGGGGAAAAGCATGACTTAAACAACAACAGTATCATCATTATTCAAAAGTCCTCTCGCTACCTCCCCGCATAGACTCAGAAGGAGCACGAGAAGACCACCAGGAAAACCCTCACCATGTGGCCCATTGGTCAAGCACGTGCTGTGTTTATATTTGCATCCAATGACCACTCTCAGCTTTTGTTGAGAGCCTACTCGCAATTACATCTTTGTGATTAATTATATTTCAAAATCTGTGTTTCCCATCACGATGACTTCCCCTAAAGCGAATGCTATGTGGCCACCCGGATAACAGAACATTTGCTTAATGCTAAAGTAATGTTGTGGAAATGCTACAACGTGTCATTTAAGAGTTGAACATCTGTCTGGTTGCTGTTCCCACACTCAAACCGAAGGCAAACATTTACTTTGCAATAGTGAAAACACTTTTTTTTTCTTTTGTTTTTTTTTGGAACACAATCTCACTTTTTTTTTTTTAGATTATTTTGATTAAATTGTAAGCTCTCTAAGTGGGTCTCTCTCTGCATAGCTGTAACTACTTCCCTCTTCCCTAAATCAAACCTGACAGAAGTTTATTCAATTTATAAACACTGGAATTTAAAATGCACCTAGAGCTGTCCTCTGAAAAATAATCAGCAATAATCACCAGACATGTTTCTATATTTATTAAAGTGAACCCTTGCGGTAAATCATTTTCTAGACATACAGTACCAAGTACACAATACCTCCTTTTAAGGACAGTTGCTACTTCCGTCTACTTACAATACAGGACAATTATGATAGCTGCTCTTCACTTGTCAGGCTACCGTGGCAACATTCCAAACACGTGAACGCAGCAGGCATTTAATGTTGTCGGTTTATGTCCTTAACTCTCCCCTCCTACAGGTTATACACATACGTACGACACCCACGTGTTTGATCTTACTTACCGTTTTGTAGTCTTTCCAGCCACGGTTGAAGTCCACCGAGCCGTCCTGGCGGCGCTGCAGAACAGTCCATCCCCCACCCCTGGTCTTCATGTCACAGAACACCTGTGAGGAGACCTGGGTAAATACACCATTCCGCACTGGGAGAGTGACTCCATAAGCATCATAATTACGGTAAAAAATACATTGCTGGATCAATGGGGCAAAAGGCCAGACTGTAGAAACGTTGAGCCGTTGATGAAAAAGTACTGGCTTATCATTTTGACGGGTGCAGTATGTAGTGTATAGTGTTTTTCCCAATTTATTATAGTATTTTTCCATTTTGTGTGAAAGGTTTCCCATGTTAAAATTCCTGTCATATCTCACATGGACTGAAAGTGCCACAGAGTGCAGACGGCAATGAATGCTGTAGAAAATAATAGCTGTGGGTAACAGAGTTGATATCAACAAATAAATTTCCTGTACAGAACCTCTACAGTACACAGCTATAAAAGTTTTATTTTTATTTCATTTGTTAGGGTTTATCTTACTGGTGTTTTAAAATGGCCACAATATCTACATGCTACATACAAGTGATTGTATATGATTTAAATAAATGATTAGGTGTGCAAAAAAATTAGGAACATTGTTCCTTGTGAATCTGAGAGTGAACCCTATTTTGCCATTTTGGATTAAATTTACACCTTGACAGAGCACAGCTGTGAAAGTGGCCGCCGGTCGAGAGGTCAGCACCTCTCGCTGATGGATGGTTCCCATGGCAGCCGTGACGTGCGGAAAACGCAGATCGAGTTCAGCTCGCAATGTTTTGGTTAATCGTCCCGGCGGACGCGGAGCCGGGGTTCGAGGGCTGCTTTTGGGTGCTTACACTCCCCCATCGCTGCGCTCAACAGATGACAAACCAAATGTTTTCAGGCGAGATGAAATGCAGATCTTGGAGGGCAGACCTAGTGGTGAAACGTTGCACCGCTCTTGCTTGGCTTGAATGCATCAGGGTAAGCAAACATGACAGTCGCCCGGGGACCCTGCTCCAAGCTAACAGAACTAAGAGTGGCACTTTGCATTCATTTGGAGGATGGAAAGTAGCTGTCCTGTCTTTGGTTACCTGCCCTGTTTTTCTTAGTTCAGTTACACACATGTTGTGCTTTGGCAGAATATAATGAATCATACTGATACCCACAGGGTTAAAAAAAAATGTTTAGTTTTTTTTTACTAATTTTTTTTTTTTTTTAAATATATTTTTACAACTTAAGTGGTTTTACATAGCTTCTGCCTCAAACTAGTTCTCCTTAGGTTTCACTGTCTGTGCAATTTCTTCTCTGAAGTGTGGAAAAAAAGAGATTACCAACATTTTCCGTGGCATAATCGTATTGCTTGTGCTACAAATCAGGTAATTGCATAATGATGTGTTTTCAATTCAGTAAGAGCATTAAAAAGCAGAGGAATATACCTTTGAGGTTGCAAATGGTAGTTCACCTAAAAATAGAGATAATTCTTCCCAGATGAACTTACTAAACTCTGTTTTAAATGGTGAGGGCACCATCAGCGGCAGACTGAAACTGTAGGACGAACATTATGACCCAACTTTCTTATTTTACCCTCAATTTGAGCAATGGAATAAACATTCTTGTCATATTAAGACATGCCAAAAGCAACATTGACATAAATGAATGGGTAATTACATTATAGACCACTGCCATATGACTGACACTGCCTTTTTGTCTCAAAGTTACACTTTGAAAGGAAGGACTCAAAGTCAATTTCGTCTTGGTCTGAGCAAGCTGTGAACACAAAACACCCATGCTGCATTTTGGTTGCTAGGTGACAAAATCTTTCAATTTCAAATCCTGGCTTACACAGCATTGTTCTCGTACTTGCAAGCATCCAAGAACTGAATGACAACCCAAGAAAATTCCATTTAGACCTTTTGAGTTTTCCCTGTGAGCAGTAGAATGAACAGGTCCTGTTCCCAGTAGGCAATGTCAAAGACACACATTTTTGGCAGGGGCAAAAAGAAAACTCACACAAGACCCTCCCCTCACAAGCAGGTGCTTAAGCTGGGGTTCAAAGAAGAAAGGCCTGTAGTCTGGGAGATTTCTTAAAATGTGGCTCCTGAGTGGCTCTGTCAATACAGGTGCTCACAAAAAGGAGCTCTATAGGCTAGCATATGTCATTAGCTGACCCAGTGGCAGGGTTAACAGGTAATTGATTGCATAATAATAATAATAATAATAATCATTATTATTATTATTATTATTATTATTATTATTGTCATTATTATACCCATGCATACAAGTCATGATTTGTTATGAGGGTCTCCTTCTCCATGTATTCATTTATAAATTCGGCATTTAACACAAATATTTTGGCTTGTCTTCATCCATTACAAAAACATACTGCAAACAAATAGGGCAATTTAAATATCCCTACGTGAAGGCAGCCACCCAGCTCCTCGCAATAGGGTACACGGCACAAACTGAAAGCATGGCAATACTGCATTCAGCAGCGTGTGCTACATCAACCACTATTAGTTCCAAGTTGGCAGAAAACAACATTCCCTTTGCCAAACACCTGGCTGTTATGCCCACAGGAAACAAAATACAAGCAGGAAAGAAATATAAAACAATTTCTCCAGGACTTTCCGAAAAGGTCTACCACAGCAAGGCAACCCTGGAATGAGATTCGATTGTGAGTCAATAGTAAATGCTAACTACAGATGAATGAGACACTTTGGTTCAGCAGTGCACCACTTAAACATATCTGACATTAATTTGTGACACACAGTCCCGGTTGATGAGCTCCTGTTACTTTTTTGTTCTTTTTAATTCTTGGCTTGAAGGCAGCAATTTCCCTTTTGCAACCCTCATTGAATTACATTAATTCCTCCTCCAAATTGCATTACATTACGAGGGTGCGCTGCTTCCCCCAGGTTTTAATGAAATCCTTGAGAAAAATAAATAAATATAAATAAAACTGCAA
This sequence comes from Anguilla anguilla, assembly GCF_013347855.1. Taxonomy (NCBI): domain Eukaryota; kingdom Metazoa; phylum Chordata; class Actinopteri; order Anguilliformes; family Anguillidae; genus Anguilla; species Anguilla anguilla. The sequence continues at coordinate 28,185,033 of NC_049208.1, forward strand.
AATGTCACCGCTGACAAGGATGGAAATTTTTTTTTTTTTTTTCTTGTGTCACCCCCTTCAGATTAATTCTCAGCCGGAATAGTGAGTGGATGAAGTCGTGTCCAGATAGCGCTATATTTCACAGAGGCGGGCCAGAGTGTTTGTGAGGCCTTTCATTTCTGTCAAGGTGCCAATTTGTTTAAGTCAAAAGGGAAATGTTTTTGTCTGTCCGTTTTCCCAACACATTTGATTGCCATGTGTTGCCCCAGCAAACCTACCGTGTTGAACATAGGATGTTTGCTTATGTCAAAACTTTACCAGCTTTTATTTTTGTAAAAAAAAAAAACTGTGTGTAGTAAATTCTGTGTTGTGCAATACCATAGCATTCAAGCTCAGTAATTCAGAAGCCTATGAATATGATGATAGGAAGTCACACCCAGTGTCACAACTTCCCCATAATATAGCTCTAAATACTCCTAAATAGCAGAAGGAAAGACTAGTGTAGTTTGAAATTTAGCAGAAACTACACACAGTATGTCTCAACATATCTGAGACTAAAGATCGTAACTATCACTACTGTGTTTCTAATTTGTCATAAGGATGAATAATTAAGGAAAATAATGCTTACATTTTTGTAAAGAAGATAAGCTAAATCTTCACCCAGACAAGAAATAATGCAAATTGAGCAAATATTATTTTGTTCACACAAGAAAGGCACCAAACTGGTGTGAACTCTGTTCCAGATCTCAAAAGGCAATATATGTATACTGTAAAATTCAACATTTCAATTGAATAATTATGAAAGTAAATCTACATTTATCAAATTGAAAAAGCATCTAAAGATTATCAGTAATAAAGCAATATCTCCACACCCCGGTCATCACTAGGGCAACCTCCTCACCTTCACTGTTTGAGTTGAGTTTGGGAGGTGCAGGGCAAACACTCCATTCTCTGTAATCCCGGATTTATATATTTCTGCGCAGTCTTGGAAACGTCTTGCCTCCTCTTTAGGATGACTGGAGATCTCTGTTGGAATGAGTTAGAGGGTTTGTTTCAATACCACCAATGCCACTGAATGCAAAATGCTACACATGAAGAGTGTTTTATATTGCATTTGTTAGCACTTTGCTTCTTAGCTACAACACATCTCCTGTGTCCTTGATCTTATGTACCATTGGCGCATCCAGTCATCAAAAAATGTTTGCCAGCCGACACGCGCATCTGCCCTGCACCCTAGCCGATGCCAAAGGTCATACTGTTGGGACATGGTACTGACCGTTGCAATGGGTGACCATGGACAAAAGGCGCTGCACGGTCTCCGTGAGCGAGGCCTGCTGCCGCTGGAGCAGCGTGCTGTTCCGAGTGGAGCTGCCCAGCTCTCCCTCCAGCTCGCTGACCAGCCGGCTCTGCCTGTCCAGCAGCTCCTGGAGCTGGAGCTTCTCCTGCTGCAGAGCCTGCAGCTCCTGCGCGTGCCTGCTCTCCACGGCCCCCAGCCGCTCCTCCAGAAAGCTGAGACAAAGAGACCAATGCAATCAAGGGCCCGGAGGAATAGAAGCTTCATTATGTGAAAGCATATTCTCTGATGGCTGTGATACAGTCTTATATAACTGGGAGTTTTTTTTTTGGGGAAGATGCTGTTTTGCTTTAAAAAAAATAATTAAACAAAAGCTCATTTTTAATATAGTTTGTGGAATCCCTATGGCAGAAATAACGCAAAATAGGAAAGAAAAAAAAGTAGCCAAAGCCCATTACTGTGCAAGGGCTCATATTTCAAATTTTAATAAAAATTTTTATATCAAAATTCATACAATCATTCAAAATTCCCACGCAAACACACAACTTTTGATTTGTTCTGCATTATTCATACCATCGTAGAACAGACAGCATCTCCATAAGTTTTGAACTTTTCTCAAAATCCACAGAGTATAGGAAATAAAAATCACAGCATGGAGACAAGGAGAAGATATATTTGGTGGTCATAACAAGAAGTAAAACAATCCTGCTTTTCAGCAGAAGGATATTGAGCAATGTTTCATCTCAGGGTCTGCATCGGGCACTATCTTTGCTGTCAATAACTAAAAAAAAATGACAAAACAGAACACAACAAAATAATACCTGCAGTGTTAAAAGAACTCATTGTTAAACCAAGAACATTTTGTACATTTTGCTCATATAAACTGTGTGAGAGTTCCTGACGATTTCACTGAAGGGCAAGTCTGCATTGTGTGGAACATGGATACCTCAGCTTCTGAAAGAAAGCCAGGCCGCAACTTTGATCCAGCCTCCACAAAAATGAATCAGCGTCTCTTTTTAGGAAGAGATAGTAAAGTGTGGCAGACGCTGCTGAACAATAGAGCAGGCTTGTGATTGGACAAGGTGAAAACCTGGCACCTGAGACCGGTCCCTTCTATCACTCCCAAAGGCAACCCTTCTGACAGCCAGAGAAAATTTTAACGGCACCTCGTTTGAAATTAAGACAGTCAGTTCCTGTTGACTGACTTTTACGGATCTGAATAATGCCTTTGCCAAGGTTATTTATTGAAACAATCTAGCTGCCCAGATTGAATAAGCGACTTTCTCTTGCTCCATAAATGCAGACCTTATATATCTCTAAGTGCATTTTCTTCCCCTCCTTTTTATAAACCTGTCACAGACCACTTCCAACAGACTGTATCGCCAGCTGTTTCTTTTACGTTTTGCTGGCATTTCCTTGCCTGGTGTGTCTCAGAATGGTTCCTCATGATCACCCCGTTACCAGATGTTGTGCTCGTGGAATTGGGGCGAGGTGTTCCTTTCGCATTTTCGGAAAAAGTTCAAAGAAGCAGACTCTGGAGATAGCAGCATAGGCCTCTGGCACGTGCCTTCAATGTTCTGGCCATTAAAGCATGCAGGCTACTCTTGCTACTCAGACGGTGTGTCATTTATTAATAAATATTCATCAGAAGGCTAGAGGGGGAAAAAAAACAAATGTACACGGATGCGAAACAGACATTGCTCCCTAATTACGTTTTCTTTCTTTTTTTTTCTCCCAACCGCGTGTGACTGTGCTTGTGAAAACAGACAGCCATCTTGTCCTACCACAGAATGCCATTTTTCACTTTTTTTGCCACGTGGCTGCCAGTGGCCCATGGCACCCCAGACCCTGTGCCCCATCCCCAACACCAACAACTCATGCACCACCTCCTGTTCTGACCCGCAGGCTGACCTGTTTTTGTCGCTGAGTCGTGAGATCTCCTGCGTCTGCTGCAAGATCTGCTTCTCCAGCCGGTGTGTGGAGAGAGAATACTCCAGTAACTGGATTTCCAACCTACTGGTCTGGTTCAGCACCTGATATCAGGCAGACAAACAGCCAACGGGATGGACAGATAAGAAAGGGCTATCGCGTACCCAGAAGAGCACATCAGCATCATGGTCCGGATTGCCCTGTTGAACATTTTTTCACAACAAAATGACTTGTAGGTTTTTTCCATTAGCCATCTCCCATAAGGCCTTTGTGCAGAGCTCTGCTTAATGTTACATAATACATCAGAGGCAGAGCTTATCTCAGTCTTCTGACCAGAATATATTTTGTGCTTATCTGGTGAAGCTGCAGTTCGTGGACTATGCTATGGAATATGTGAGTTATGTCAAAGAAATATCTTATTTAAGGGTAGCACAGTGGTTTACAATGCATATTTTAGTTCATTCTCTCCCATACCTTTTCATTATGGTCATAGCCAAAAGTGTATCTTCCTGTGTGAGTGTGAATTATTTAGTTTGATTTAATACAGTAGGGGAGAGCGGGGAAAAACGGTTCTCGTATTTGGCTCAATTCTGAAAATATTACTACAGACAGATTAATCGGTTTTTAATACAAACAACCTACATCCCATGGCTATGATTACACACCACAATGAAATGGGACATGCCATTCACTAGAAATCTGACTGAAAGTACCAAGAGTGAAATGTTACATTTAACCCTGAGGTTGGGGTAAAAACTAACACTGTGCGGGGTGCACTTGTAAGCCAATTCAATAAAATTCCATGTTATATGATTTTAAAAAATGGCCTACCTATATCGATGAATAGGAAAATACAAAGTTAAGGTCTGAGTTGAACGAATCCCATCAATTGTTAGTCGCTAAAAGATTCTTTACGATTGCATACATTTGGATTCCTTGACATACTCACACAATACACTTTCGGTAAAAAAATTAACTTGCAGACAACAGACTTTTGGCAATATCTCCCAAAATAATTAGTGAGATCTCCCACTGTTCGTTGGAGACAAAGAGATAGTAATTCTGCGTGTTTAACCTGAAATACATTGTTCAAGCATGATGATCTACCTATAAATTCTGTGTAACATTTTACCATTTGTTAGATTTTGCCCCACTCTCCCCTACCTGGTTGACTTCATATTGTATTCCGTGAAAAAATGATCAAGGTGTGATTTGGAACCCCTAATGTTTTGCATTTGGCAATGGGTTTCTCATGGTGAGTTCATCTGGGTTTTCTCAAAGAATGTCTGCCCTCAGTGCCCTGACCATGAAATGTTTTAACAGTTTCATTGATATAACAAACAAAGTCTGAACAAAACTGGTATAATATTTGTGCAGGTTGTACCCCCGTATACAGTGGACAGCTAACAAAAAGACAGCAATGAAAAGGATAAAAACCAAACATAGGGGTGAGATCTGAAATAATAGATGCAGGAGTGAGGGAATTGTGGGAATTGATGTTATGCTTTCTCAAAAAGAAAAAAAAAACTTCTTTCTTGTTATGTGTCACTGGTCCAAAAACAGCTCACCTTGCCTATGAATCCTGTTTTCTCAGACATTGGAAGGCAGAGAAATTGTTGAAACAGTGAATTCACTCATTTGAAGTAAAAACTACATGAAAACAACATGCAGTGATTTGAGGAGAAAACTGCCCCCTGTGCTTAGTTACATTCCCACATCAACCTCAATAACAGTCTACCTTGGGACAGAGAAAGAAATGCTTTTTCTATCTTCTCATGAACAATGCTGTCTGTTCTTTTTTACTGTTTCTTACATCTCATTGGCTCACCTGAGTCTCTACATCTGTCAGTTTGCGTGTCTGTTCCGCTGATTGGCTGAGGAGGTTGGTCCCCATCTCCAGCATGGCAGCGGTCTGCGTGTGGACAGCGTTGCGCTGCATCTCCTCCATCCCAGTGCGTACATTCTCCTGGATGTAGCTCTCAAGCTGTCAAAGGCACATACTTTAAGTGTACTCCTCCTACCCTCCTGATAAAGTGCGTATGTCTGTGAGCACTAAGCTGTGACTTCATGCGCAAAACAGCCTTGATGTTGTCCAAAAATATCAGAGAAAATGTCTCAAGAAGCATTCCATCACCGATGTTCCATCTCAAGCATCAAGGATTGCATAAGATTTTATGCAGGGATTTAAAGCCGTATGATTACAAAAACCCACACATTAACAGAAGTAGCTAACCCAAGAGACACAGGCCTATATTCAATCAACATTTGTTCCACACACTGACTTACAAGTAAGCACAAGCAATATACTTTTTCTTCACCAACTCAGTTCATTTTAATGATGAGCCCTGTTAGCTGAACTTGTTAGCCTGCGTTTAGGAAATAAAATGCTTTTAATTATTAGTCAAAGTTACGGACAAATGTTGTCACAGCTGTGTTTTGCCATCCCTGGTATTTTCTGAGCTCACACACTTAAAGCAGACCCTTCTGTTCTTTCCTATTTTTAAGACAGTTTTCCAGCAACCTTTTTCCAGGATATAACACTCTTAGAATTTGCGACAATGATCGCTGGATTACGTGTCTGTCAAAGAATTATACAGAAGAAAAAAGAAAAATGAAGTCTGGAATTGGATACAAAATGGGGAAGCATAAAGAGTGAAGCTCCAGCTGGTGCTGCTGAAGATGCATGTAAATATTTACACATGATCTGTATCACAGATGCATAGCCAAACAAGGGATCCAATTTGTTTTTTGCTCAATGTGATGAAGGCGGTTTAAAAAAAATACAAAAAAATATATATATATATTTGTTTGTTGGGGTAGGTAAAATATTTATGACTGGTTGTTTGCTGAGCAAATGTTTAAGTGACCACAAAACTGGCTACAGGAAGTAAGAAAAAATACAAATAATAAAACATGGTTGCTTATAACCATGCGGCTGAAGTGTCTGCACTTTACCAAGATAGTTTACCAAGATTGTTATCATTCAAATAATAATTGTCATCCATGTCTCACAGGGAAATGGACTGCGACAATATCACACTGAATGTTCATGTTTCATGGCACCGATTTTGATTTGTGTGGGAACCAGTAAAACTTGGCTTTGTGTGCAAAAATTAGATATATGGAAACCGTGTTTTTGTTTTCAGTAGCTCTTATGTGAATTAAAGCACGCCGTAACATTACACTGGAGAAATCATGATGAGAAGAGAACCAGTGAAAAAAATGTAGCACTGGGACAAAAATTATTTAGAAAATGTAGAAGTATGGCAGCAGTAACATCTAGAAGATTGAGCATAAAAAACTTCTGCAATATAAATCTCACTGTCAACATTCCGTACCCTGTGGTAAAATAGAGTCCAGACCAGTATGTGAGAACTTTAAAGTTGACTTTACTTCTTCAATTGTTTTCAGTGTTGCCTTTAGAGTGCAACTGTGTGCATAACTGCACACACCACAAATAAATGATATGACCTTACAGTGCCTTGTAATATGTGTTTCTGATTTTTTTCCATGAGGCATGGCCACATTTCAGACAGAATGTTTGCCACTTGTGCCTTTATGTAGGCGTCATTGTTCGTATTATCAAGGTCGCATAGAACAGGAATAAAACAAATTCTTGCAATTTATGAGATTAGTGTCATGAACCACAGAGCAGTAAACACATTTTCTTACTATTTAGCTTTTTTGAGCAATGGCACACGGTAGACATATTCAACAGTTTTTTTTTCTTTTCATAAACTGCGCAGGACAAGTTTATATCTTTCATTTAGAATTTATACTCTGAGTAATGAGGACTCAGTTAGAATTGAGCAAGCATCAGTACATTCCAATAAATAAGGGTGGGTTATTCATTTTAATATCTGCATTTATACTTTTTTGTTTTATGTTTGTTGGGAGGGACTTGGCAGCATTGCGCTAGCAGACACCATGCTAAATGATGATTGCTTGACTCATAAGGCTTGGTTCAAGAGGCTTTATTTAACAGCATGTGATAACTCAAGTGAGGGCAGACTTGCATGTCCTGTCTATATATGACTGAGTTTTAAAAGGCCTAAAGGGGCATTAAAACGCTTTGGCTTCTGTGTCACTGACAGATGATTTTTGGAGATTGCTACTTCATTATTACTTCCATAATGTTATGAGTTTGGCATGGCAGAAAATGAGAACAACGTGGTTGTGTTGTACGGGTGCCAGCTAAACCACAGTAGGACTGAAGGACTGAATGTGCATTCAGTCTTTTCAGTAGATTTTCAACAGAAGTATTGAACATTGTACAGCCATATCTGCTCTTTTATATTAAAATACAAATTAGGAAAAAAGTAAAATAAAATAAAAACATAATAATAATAATATTAATAATAATACATGTCCATTGTTAACTTTAGATGAACTAAAGCAAATGTATTCCATTAATTAGACTACAGAAATACAATAAATGTATCGGCAGACCATTTAATTTCTTACATGGTACGTATTTGTATAGCTATACAAATGTGTATGATGTAATAAATTAAACTATAAGTAATTTCCTGCTGAGTAGAACAGCATGTCCTCACTGCCAGTAAGCCTTGCTTGTGGAGATACAGTATTTACTATGCCCCAATCCCATGCTGGTGGTAAGATTCTGCTGGAGCTTCTTGCTAATTGAATGTACAACACCCATATGTACATCACACTGACTTGATTGTGCATTCCTGTAGTCACGTTTCCATAGCTGAAGGATTGAATGTTTAGCCTTCCTCTGTTCATTCAGCACATCAGAAATTGCATGTTTTGCTCTCTCCATTATAACTGTGTGTTCAGATAGATGACGTGTGGTCCCTTGCTGAACAGTAATCATATGATGTGCACTTTTTTTATAAACCTGTTTGGGGCAGTTTATCAGTCCTTATATGTCCCCAACCTAAAATTACATGTTTTTTTTTGTTTTTTTTATCAGTCATGACAACAATATGAAAAACATTTTTGGAAATTGATTTGTTCAAAACTCATTCTGTTTTATTTATATTGGTCTGTTATTTTACATTTAACTAAAACAAGAAATGGTGGTTAAGATTCAAATGGAAACGAGCAGGAGAGCAGGAAACATCTGTACTGCTTGGAAATTTGACGTTCAGGCAATATAATTAATTTTAAGCAACTATTTGCCTGCACAATAGCATTCCTATACTAGATATTCTCCTAGAAGCCTGACAAAATAATTAATCTATACACTCTCAGACCTGGATTACATCAACATTTATCCTCAATTTTCGCTCATAAATATATCTAATTGTCTCCATAAAGAATTTAACAGGTTCCACAATTGCCAAAATTGACTCACAAACCTTAAAAATGTTTTATTTGCATTTGTTTGCCAGGCAAATTTAAGGAGAGGCAGATGTTGATTGATTCCAGGATTCTAGGAGTGTGCTAGAAAGGTATGCAAAGGTAAGGCAATAAGTGCCCAATGCACTCTAACTTGGCTGGCCATAAAACATGATATGTAGTGGATGTATAATTCATACTTTTCTAACAGTGCAGCACAGTAACAGTGCTGGCTGTCCATGGGTTCTGAATTTAGTGAACTGGATATAACACTCTCAAAGCTATTGCCCCCTTCACTATAAACCTAGACCAAGGGGCATATCTTGACCTTATTGCCAAAGAATATAGTGTGGGAACGTAGGGAGAGAACAAATTCAAACAGCTCACAAAAGAGGTCTAAGACAGCCAATGTAGTCAGCTATTAGTGAATGCTTGGGTCTTATGGATTTTATTTTTGCAACTATCGTAGACTACAGATTATAGCAACATAAAAGAGAGTAGCCGATTAAAAATAAAAATAAATTAAATTCTAAATTAAAATAAAGTTAAATAAAACTAAAATTCTTAAAACTCAAATTGCATCTATTCCTTGGTTCCTTTGTCAGAGGTTCAACTGTACTAACGTACATATGACACTTGAAATGGATCCCCAGGAGATGCAAGCACATGCAGAACATCAGAGTACTGTCATTACTTTTGATAACATTTTATTGAACTTTCTGAATGCACACTTTCTGAATGTAGTAAAATGTGCAGTGATAAATTAATGTTCACATGCTCCTTACTGGACTTAGATGTACTCTATTAGAGGTGGATTAACACTGGACATTTTAATGAATAGGTCGACCTCTCTGTGATCCAATTGCCAAAACTCTTCAACTGTTTAAGTGAAATTCAGATCCAGCTAATATTGCTACATATAGATCCAGTATTGTAATGTTTGAGAGCTCCTGCACTGAATCAAACACAAAGGCTGTATTATTCTTTGTTGACAGTTATATGAAACTTTCTTTTTTTTTTTGGAGGGCGTTGATACATGTGTAGGTCAAGTTTTGTATGCACTTTCTTTCACATGGTAATCGGTTTGCATTTATAACGGTTTGGGGAGACGGCTTTCAGCACTTCTCTGGGCTCTGGCAAACTGTTGTGAGACCACAGTGGGATTGCATGGGTGGGCAAAACAAAGTCATGAAAAGTGCATCATGCATCATAAAGTTTCAGCATAGAGCTGATTCACTGGGGTGCATGAGAACAGAACAAGGTTGGTTTGAAAAATGCAAATACAAAAAAGAAAGTATTCATTCAAGTATTCTTAAAAAGCACTTGGGGCTGTTCTCTGGAAATTATTTGAGTTATCATAAATCATTTATTAATAACAGGAACTGAAAATTAATTGTTTGATGTACTGAAATAAAAAAGAACAAACATACAGTATTTGAGAATGAACTCCAGGGAGTGTCATTAGCCGCCTCAAGCATCTGCCAATTCAGTGGCCCATAAAGGGCTGGTTTATAAATTCATGTTTCACCAAATGCTTTTTCTGGGTCTTATTCTCGTATAGAACTGCTCTGTGTGCCCTTTTTAACTGTGAATAAAAATCATGGCACTTCATAGGGTCTATTATGTTTCTTTTTTTCTTTCATTCTTGGGTTGTTTATTGTGGTTTCACGAAGCCAAGAGATTGGGCTAAATATAACACCGTATATTGCTTGCGGCACAGTTAAAGAGTTGTATTAACGTAGGAATGCTGGGATAGCTGGTGCTGAAATTGGCTTTGACAGTGGAAGCATTTCTTCAAGTGAGATTATGGCGGATTAAAATGCATGGAGCGGTCAGAGAGCTAAAACGTTGTGTAATAGAGACCGTCTGTCTTTCTTCCGCTATCAGAAGATTGTCCAAGGCTGCTCTGTTACTTCAGAACATTTTGTTGCTTCGTTAAGAGGCCAACAGAAAGTTTCTACTCCTACACACTAGCAGAAAAAGACCTAATTTTTCTGAATGAAGTCATTGCCTCCACTGTCTGAGCTGAAAAGGGAAATTATAGCGAGCTTTTACGGAATGATACATTTGCTAATTTATTAGTTTGCATGGATGATGTCTGGAAAAGCTGATCCTAAAACCAAATGAATAAAAAAGGCCTTTGTTCATTTGCAATTATTGTGATGAAAAGCATATCTGCAAGTCTCTGTAGAGTAACAATATCAAGCTGTGACAGAGCAAGGAAGATGAGACAAGCACAAAATTTTAATTACAGTTCTCTCCATCAAACTGTACTGAAAATTTTGAGGCATCACTAATCTTTTTATCAGATTAAATCCAGAGCGTGTCACAGTTGTGCACTTGCACTACATTTTATTATTTTTTTTCTATTTGACATGTTTGAAGTATGCTGTAGAAAATCAATGTGTAAGAACAGGTGTTCTTCTGCCATTTCTCTTTTTTTTAAACCACAGTCTTTTTGCTGTTTTCTGTCCACCCAAGCCAGTGTCTGAGATCACCACTGACAGTGCATAAAACCACTAAAATTCCCCTTAGACGTGATAATCGATGGCAGAGAAACAGATTTGATAAGAGGGAGGACTAATCCAACAGTCAGAGAAACATGAGTGAAAGAATCTGTAGCTCAAATATAGTCCCCAGGCTTGTGGCCTGACAGAGATTCCATCTCAAAACATGGCAGGGTTGTGCGCTGGGGAGGCTGTGTGTGTGTGTGTGTGTGTGTGTGTGTGTGTGTGTGCATGCATGCCTGCGTGTGTGTGTTTGTGTGTGTGTGTAGGCATGTGTGCGTGTGTGTGTGTGTTTGTGTGTGTGTGTGTGCACGTGTGTGTCTATTTGTTTGATTTGGGAAAGAGGGGGTGCTGGGGGAGTGCTCAGAGCTTAGAGGGAGAGTCGAGTCGGTAGCTAGCCTTGATCACAAGCAGAGCTGCAAAAGTCCAGAGAATAAGGGTGTCTGATATATTTTGCAGCCCCTTTAGAGGTGTTGAAAACCCATGGCACCCAGTTACAGAGGAGGATACAGGGGGCTGCGTTCTTCTGTATTTCAGGAGCTGTTCTGCTGCCTGTGATCTACAAGGTCCTGCTGTGAATATTGTAATGAAGTGTAAGAAGCCACTGCCTGGTGGTAAAATCCAAGCCTGTACTCTCACTCTCAGAGCAACCGCTCAGGCTCGGACTCCCGGGGTCCAGATTGAGTCAATTAAGCACCCCAAATCCACATGTCGGACAGACTGCAGAAACCTAGCTGAACAGACCACAAGCAGACTTCGCCGTGGCAGGAATGTTTCTGCAATCACGTCATTGCCTGACAGTCTGGCTCAGCCCGGCTGTGTGAGCATAGCCCACTCACCTCCATGAGTTTATAGAGAAAATACCATGTGAGGCTTCGCAATGGAGCCAAATTCCATTGCACTAATCATATATAAAGGTAGACAGGCTTTGTATTCAGTTAGGCACATGGTTCTCATTCCTTTTGTGGATGTGTAGGTGAGGATTGTAGGAGAGGTATATCACAGAGCGACAACAAAAGTTCATGTTCACTTAAGAACAGTTAAAGAGCATGAAGTTATATTGTTCTGCAGATAAAAGCTTTTCAAATTTTCTAATTCAATGTAATAGCATTGCTTTGTTTTGCATCTTTGTTAGTTTGAACATTTTTTAAAATTCTTTTTAAAAGTTGTGTTTTATAATATATATTTTTTTTTTTCTTATAGATATTTCAGGCTTTGTCTGCTGCTTAGCAAAACAACATTTATTATACTTTCTTGTTTTTCTTTTTTAGAAAAATGTCTTGTAAAACCTAACTTATTTATGCTGTAATTATTTTCATTCCGTTTGGATCCATGATACCGGTCTAAAGAAAATAACATGACCCTGTGCTGAATGTGCTGTTCATGTGCGTCCTATCGTAGGTCTTAATGCATGGTTGATTCTGAAGCAAATGTACAGTAACCATGAAACAAATATGCATGATATTCCTGTGGTACACGAGAATGGTGACAAACATAATGTTTATTTGTTATTCTCAGTTGATGACTTCAGCCATTTGCTAATTCTGCTTCATCAATGACAGGAAATAGCTGCAAGTTTGCTTTTTCCTGATATGTAATGTCTATAAGCATTGCCTTTTACTTCTAACATGCAACAGAGTTTTGTATTCCCACAGGTCTTAAATATTACTTCATACCCAAAGAATAAACTGTCAGTAGGGCAAAGAATTGCCAAGGTTGAATCTAAATCCAGGAAATGACTGCTGAAAACCGAGAATATTTGAAGCAGGTCCTTTCAACAGAGGAAATTTAGAAACATATGCCTGATGTATAAATCACTCTGACAAACACAAATGTGCCTCTATTTACTTTTTCTTAGAAACGGCAATATATTGTTGAATTCTTGAAAGCTTTTAAATGTGAGAGTGAAAACAGGCATCAGAAATGTTACTGAGCCAGTCATGTCAGTATTGCAGGTCCAAAAAATCTATATACCATATAATGAATGGTCCCGTCTTATGAACATTTGCAAAAAGAAAAATGGATATAGATTATAGTATTGAAGGGTTATAGTATTGAACTGGCTAATTAAAAAAATATAATAATCTGTGGTACTGTGGTTTACTAATCCTTAATAATATAATATTCTAGTGTGTATAAAAAACTGTGTTTCAATCGCAAACCTCTGTAGACAAGGAAGCACTGTGGCTCAAGCGAGAATGACCCCTACCTTCTGCAGCCACTGAGTGTTATTCTCTGTCACGCTCTCCAAGGTTTCCAGCTTTCTCTTCTGCCAGGATGGCTCAATGGGCGGGGTGTCTGGAGCCACGGGTGAGTCCCTCTGGAGAGAGTTGGTCACCTGGAGATCCCCAGGGGTGCGGCAGTGGTCCACCTCCGGCAGGAGGAAGGTGTAGCTGCAGGGGCCATGCTGTACCTGGTGGTGCTTCCGCTCTGAACCAATCGCAGCCGCCATCGCTGCTGTCAGGCAGCCAATTGCTAGCAGCCATCCCATCCCAGGCAGGTAACTGTAGAGCGGGCACTCTAAGAGCAAAGTGACGTCCTTCACTTGGCTTCCAGGTAGGACAGGAGCCAGTTCCCAAGGCTCGTGTCCTTGGCCCTCTCTTCCTCTGGTCTGCTCACTTTTGCTGTTCCCCCTCTATCTTTTTCTTTTCTTCCTTGGTTTTAAACTACTATGATGTAAGTTCTCTCTCTCTCTCGCACGCGCCCTCTCTCTCTCTCTCTCTCTCTCTCTCTGTCTCTCTCTCTCTCTGACAGTTCACTTCACTGGCCGCCAGAAGCACCTCTTCAGCACAGTCTTCTGACTTCAGCGCTGTGTGCCTGGACAGGGGGATTAGGAGAGTGCTTCCTGTTCTTCGCCTAGGCTGCTGCTCGCTTTGCTCGCTACAGGAAACACGCAGAGTACACTCCCTCTATTTATTTCACTTTCGCCTTGTTTTCTTTTCACCTCCCTTTTTTCTCACTTTTTATCTGCTAGCCGGAGGTCGAGAGCAGCTGAGGAGTAGTCACTTAGGTGCCAGGGGCTGTTTAAGTACAGAGGCTCTACCTCAACCCCCCCCCCCCCCCCCCCATTCTCCACCACTCCATCCACACATACTCATTCAACACCCCCCCCCCCACCAACCCCCCGCAGGGTTTAGAAGAGGAAGCCACAAAAATGCAGAGAAACCACCACAATGCTTTAGACCAGGAACATTCTCTACTCATTATTTTCCTCCCCCCTCTCTCTCCCACTCTCTCTCTCACTAACTCACTCTGTCTCTCTTTACCCCCTCCTCTCTTGCCTTCCTCTGTATAAGTAGAGTTTTTTTTCACAGCTGTGTCATAAAGCACGTTTGGGGGTGGGGGCAATTTTCATGAACATGGCCACGGGTTCAAATTGAATTAAATCCATGTTTCCTCTGACATCCCCAAGGGCAGATTATGTTCTCAATTTACATACAACGTGCGCATTTTGAACATACTGAATGAGGGGGGTAAAGCCGTATTATGGCCTGTTCTAAATGCATCCCCGTTCCCTTATCTCTTTAAGGGGATGCCTCTCCAACGCCACGCTTTGCTGACAGCACTGAGTGGGCCATTTAAGTTTGGCATGCAGGGAAAGGAGGGGAGGAGGGTGAGTTAAAAACAGCTTTCTGGGGCACATTTAAAACATCCTCACACACCATCCAGCAATGACAGTCATCACAATGTTCTCTGAGAGTGGCTCAAACATTTTGAATGACTCGGTGTTAGCTCCTACTAAGTTTAAATTTAAGTAAGAACAATATAATCAGTAGCCGGCATGCCATAATCTATTTATAGATAGATATACCAATGACCCTGTGCCATGCCAAGTCTTGAGCAACAACAGTTACAGCAGCATTTGTTGATTGGACAGAGGCACGTTGAGTTAGAAGCTGCAGCAGGATGTCTCAGTCACAAATATACCTCTAAAAAATGGAAGAGATGCAGAGAAGGAATAAGGACTGGAGAATACAGAGATGAATATTCTCAGAATGAGAGGATGTCCAGTTTTTTTGATGGCCTGGGATCACAATGGGTGCTAACTCTGCAAAACATTATGCTTTATGTCAGCCCAATGGTTTATGCTAGCAGAGACAAGCTACTGCTTCATATCTCTGTCTTAAGGCCACAGTTTACATGTGTAGTACACTCTGCAAAACTGTTCTTAGCTTCTGTGCTCTAAGCATGTGAGCTCTTCTTCATATTTTTTACTATGCAAATCCTGTAATGCATTTTGAGAATTTCAGCTTTATTTAGATATTGGTTTCTTTTTTGCCTCATTTTTCGATAATCACCAGCCTCTGTTATTTTTCCATTAAACTGCAGGCATAGAGTTTTTATACAACAAGCCGTTTCATAAAAGTAAAAAGTAGAATTAAGAAGTATTAGAAGTATTTCGAATAGTGTTTGGAATGGTCCCCTCCAAACAAGTCTACTAAAACAAAAATAAAAATAAGAAATCCAGGAGCATTGAGGTAAATATATGGAGCATATCTCCATTCCAGAGCAAATAGTCTCACCCCTGTGTATATGTTTTTATGCCATATGCCCGAGAGGAACATCTGCTTGGGAACATAAAGCACAATGACGCTGATTTAAAAAAAAAAAAGATATTCCAGTCAGCAGCATAAAAGCCTTGGGACGATAAAGAAACATCAGGCTCTTATAATGTGCGTGTATTGGCTGAATTGTTTAAGCTGATATGGAATTTAAACAGGAACTCTTTAGGTAAAAGGATTTGAAACTACAAAACAAGGCACATTAGTGGGAAATGCTTGTCTTTTTCTTTTCTTTTTTTCTTCCTCTCCTCCCAAAAACCACAGCCAATGCGGGAAGCCAAAGGGTCTTGAGAAACACATGTTTCTGCTGATAATCCTTTTGGACTATTGCGCCTATTATGGTAAAGGAGAAGACAATGTTCCCTGATGTGTGAGAAGCAGACTTAGTCAGTACATCCAGCAAATGGTCCAGGTTTTTGTTGATGGGAAAGGAGAGGCAGCTGATGTTGACTGTTGTCAAGGAATCCTGAACAGAGGTCACCCGAGGGCACTGGATGCAAAATGCAACCACATTCTCTGTCAAGTAAGGATGGTAGACTGCCATGCTGTATTGTCTTCCAGAGTGCATGCAGTCATTACTGCTCAACAGCTTTTCTGTGCAGCCAGCACACTGGGCGGCTGCACATATTGTGCAGCTGCCACAGGCACCCTACTGACCAGAGCTACTATTGTGTAATGAGACAGGAAATACCCTCCCTCCTTGGTCAACACTGTATAAGATTATGCATCACCCCATACACCATGGCCCGGACTGAATTCACTAGATGCTGGATATACCTTCTGAGTTTAGGAGTAAATGTTATCTCTTAAGAGTCGATTTAGCACTGTTGGAGTTGAATTAACACTGGACATTTTACTGTGTTCACTGCAAGATGCCAACCACTAGTTAGCCACAAAATGAGGATGGCCAGGTTACAGTTTGCTAAGTACTTAAAAGATCCTGCAGTGTTCTGTATAAGGTCTTATGGACAGATGAGACGAAGATTGACTTGCATCAGAGTAAGGGCAAGAGCAAAGTGAGGAGGACAAAAGCCCTGCCCAGGATCAAAAGCACCCCTGTATGGGGAGGGGTGGGTGTGGCTACAGAGCAGCGGAGTGTTCGTTGCTAGCTAGCTAGCCACTCTAATGAGTCAGATACAGCGAAACAAAAAGACAAGCCGACGGGGCTTGTACAAGAATTACAGCTAACTATAGAACTGCTTTTCCACAGTGGCAAAAGCTGAAGTTCACCAAGGGGATGAAAAGTGATGCCGAGTCGGCTTGTTTTTTGTTGGACCTGTAAATAACGTTATCTCTAGCTATCCAGCTACATTTTCCAGATGTCTGGTTTTTTTACCGGAATGTCTGTTTTTCAAATGATTTGTACATGTCTGGTTTGTGGTCCTGGGCAGACAATGTAATGTCCCGTCTGAGTAATTGATGGGAGAAATTTACCAGTATTTTCTAGTGAATTTGTGTATCTGTGACTCGTGGGGTACTCGGGGGTGAGTGGGCATGGTTGAGGACGGGAGGAGGAGACTTCTCAGATTATATATATGTATATAAATGTATGTATCATCGATAACTATCAGTACAGAAGACAGGTTCAAGTTCATCAAGGTTTATCAAAGTAATACATTACTTAGTTCTGTCTCTTATACAGCATACAAACTGGTGATAACTTTATGGTTTATGGTTATGTTATTCATGTGTAATTATGCATTGATAATTGAAGTATAATTATTACTAAATTATTATTGTTGTGGAACCTCAATATGGTATTTAGGAGCTGACCCGCATTTTTCAGCTGTTGTTCACTTTAAAACCATGGGGACCATTTTCAGGAGGGACTGAGTGCTAAAAAAAACAGAAACTTGCCTTTTCAATTAGAACATTTGCGTTCTTAAAACATGATTTATCAAGTAGCCATATTAGGTAGCAGTCAGCCTTAATAATTACATCAGTGCAGTGCAATGACATGTGATTAAATGTTACTTGCATTTACTCCATTTTCATTTTTATTTTATTTTTTAAATTTTTATTAAAAACATTTTGAACATGTTATGGAGTAAATTAAATGACATTTGTTTGAAAGAAAATGTATATTCATTACCACATTGATTAGTGAATAAATCCACCAATAAACTTGGATTTATAGTAAGCTGCAAATTAATAAGCAAGCTTTCAGTATGAATGTCCATCCTTGCTACTCATTAAGTCATGTCCTGTTTCAGAGGACCAAATCCAGCAGCCAAACCATGATCCAGCAAGAATGTAGCACAGCTTTTCACAGATGTTCCTGTAAGATGTTCCCCAAAGATCCGGTAAAACAGAGAGCCCACTCACCTCCCCGCCCACCCACATACACACGCACACACACACAAATTAGAAAATTTCTGTTGATACGATTGTGAGTGTATATATAATGAAATTGGCCATATACATCATAGTCAATGTGTAGTTAATGTTTATTAGCAGAATCTCAGAAATAATATGTTGCTATGTCAACATATTGTATATGGATCAGCGTCCTTCTTATGTTATTAATGGCATGCTTTAAGATGTATGAAGCCTCAAATCATTAATAAAAATAAATTAAATAACTAAGATGAATAATATCCAATAAGGAATGAGATATTACTATTATAATAGCTTTAAAACTTATAGAATCAATCTGACATTGAGCAAAGACAAAGATACTAAAGGAAAATTAAAAAAAATAAGAGGATAGGAAATTAATCTTTCAGATTTAAGACATTCCCACAATTCCCTGTCATGTGAGCCACCCTGCTCAGAGGAATACAATTTCTGCTCTTGAGTGATAAGATGCATGTGAAATGTCACAGATGGACATACCTTGGCCATCTCGGCCACTTTATTTAACCACAGGCAAGCGCGACAGCTTTTCCCTTCCTCTCTTAGACGCCCACTGATGCCAGCAGCATGTAAATCCTTCAAACTGGTTTATTTTGCTTTGCCTCTGTCTAGGCTTAGATATTTTACTGGACTCCCCAAACGCTAAATCAGAAGGCATAGCCAATCTTAAAGTGACACAAGTCTGTCTATCTGGCTCTTTTTTTTCTTTTTTTTTTCGTGGGCTGGACTGTCTGAGCTCTATGCTCCACAGGGACAGCAGGGGACACCTTTGTCATTTATAGTGGGGGAAATGCAATGGTCATATCAGTCGGCTGATAATGTCTTTTTCAGAGAGGCATTAAAGAACATGTCCCTGCCGGATTCCATGGGGAGGAGAGAACACAGCTTTGGAATTCCTGGAACCATTCACACCGGCAGTGACTACTTTGCTGGATTCTACTGGTAAACTGTTGGCATGGGGGGAGCCATTGAATGAGACATTTATGGCTGTTTTCAGGCTAAGCCAAATGAAATGGATGCTTTAAAAACCCCCTGTCTTGCTCAATGCTGATTACACAGCTATAAATAGAAAGAACTGAAGAATTGTGAAATATTACCATTTATGTACTTGTTTTTTTCCAGAGTAGTTGTCTATATTGCCTAACAGTATAACTCTTTTGTCACTTCCTGTTGATTATTAGCATGTCTAATCTTGCAGTGTTTAATCCTACAGTGTATTTCAATGTTGTGTTGTTTTCTGAACAGAACATTAGACCTGTGACCATTGGAACAACAAAGCTAAGCACAACCTATAGCTCGACTACATCACCTTGGGAACTGCACCCAAGGAAATAGTTCCAAACATCTAGCGGCACATACTGTAAGATGTTACACCACTCAGGTACGATGTAAAGGAAAACTGAGGAAGGAGACAGATGTGGCATCAAGGTCAAAAAATGTTCACCAATTTTATTTATTGAGATAGGATATTAAGAGCAAAATAAAAAAGTGTTTCTACAAATGTTGTTGATGAGAGAATTATTTTTTTTTGCTATTTGAATGTCAACATAAAATAAAATGAACATATTGTTTGTAAAATTTGAATAGGCCAACAAAAATATCACTTAGCATATCGTTAAAGGGGCAAAGTGATACTCAATATGGAGAACAGGTTGGGCTGACTGCGGGAAGCCCAGTGATAGGAGGAGGAGAGGACACCAGCTACCACACGTGCCACTGCAATTGTCCACTCGCAAATCATAAGTGAGGTGCAAAAGAAAATCCACCCCATATAAGAAAGAAGGGAAAAGAACCCTGAGCTTCAGCCTTGCAGTCAGCCAAACTCTGCTCAAAATCACAGAGTAGAAGACAGACGTACAACCTGTTAGTTGTTTTGCAGCCTCAGTATAAGACGCAAATGTGCATTCACCAAAAAAGTAAAACCTAAATCAAAAAGTAAAACCAAAAACATAACACTCGAGCATGATCAGCGAACGGAAATCCAATCACAAAATAACCTAGAAATAGCTGACACAAAGCAAAAGCACACCAAACCAAAATGTATGAGGCCAAGTAAAGTGTGCTCCAGAGAAGTTAAATATAACAAATTGTTGCAACAAACTAAATAAGGGCTGAAAGGCAGAACAGCAGAAGAATATCCTGAAATGAGAACATTAAATATTAGCAACATGTTTTCTAGTTACTTTAAAACAACATCTGCATTCATATTAAAAGGTGCAGGAAACTGAAATCTTAATTATTTGCTTGTGTGTTGTTTTAATACTTTTGCATTCAGAAACGACCGAGGAATATGTTAAAATGATACTAGCCAAAAATACACATAAAAGCTGGCTTTCCCCCTTGGCTAAATGTCGCATATTTTGCGGTCTCCCATAGGGAAAGGAAGGTCAGATGGTCCCTGTGTGGGCAAACGGGATGATTAGGGGCCATAGGAGGACGATTAATTGATTGATTGGATGATGGGATGACTGATTAGGTACTTGATTGGGGAATTGATTAATGATTATGGGCTTCATGAGGAATGCGTTGGGGCTGAGCCCCTGAGGAGTATAAATGGGTGCACCTGGGGTAAAACGAGGGTTTTTATTTTTTTTTATTTTATAGTTTTGGACAAGGGTCGAGCTGGGAGGGTGGCTGCCTCCAGGCTCATGAGTGTTTGAATGCCGTGATTTTTTTTGTTCTTATTTTCAGTTGGTTTGGTTATTTTCATTTGTGTGAGTGCTATGTTCAGAGTTTCGTGTGCGGTGGAACAAGCGCCTAATTTGTGAGCGGGTGGCTGCGGAGATCCGTACCTGGCAGTGGCTGTGAGCAAGGCGGGAAAGAGTCGGTATCACCTCCGGTGGCTGACAAACGGAGCGTGGCGGTGAGCGCAGAGTGGGTCGGCACGGCTGAGTTGGAGGAGCCGGAGAGTGGTACATGGCTTTTGCTGGGGGAGATCATTCCCCCAGACTGTAAGGAACGTGCTTCTGCCAATCCTAACCCTGTGTGTGGGTTCAGAGCTGGGAACTGAGCGGCAATGGGTGTAATATGAAAATGGAGCTCTTGCCACTTGGGTAAGGCGAGCTAAGTTGAAAATGCCTAAGCATTGTCCATTCTCTGGATGTGGAGAAAGCGATATGCTTTTTCTTTTCACAAAAATGAATGAAAAGACCTACAAGAAATGGGTTTTATTTCTGGAACCCACAGGCACTGAAATATTCCAATAAACCTTACGGATAGTATTTGCAGAGCCAATTTTCACCTGGAACTTGTCGCAGAACTAGGTGGATTGGTATGTAAGGTACCGTTAGCTATGGGCAATTAAATGGCTTTCAAGCTTAGACGTGGAAGAAAAGACTTTCTTTATTCTGGTGTAATGTCTGAACTTTGAGACTACTATAAAGTTTAATGTTGGTGTTCTACACGAGGTAAAACGCACGTTTCTACACATTGAATGATCTTCAGGTTTCCTGGACCCTTTAATTACTGGGATGCTAAAAGGAGATTACCTTGAGAGTGCACAGGATCAACTCTTATCTCAACACTATCACTAGCAGGAGCACTAATGTAGTTTGCCCTACCCAAACTGAAAGAGGCTGAGAGAGACCCACAACAGCCTAAACAGCCAGGAACAATGCAACACAGGGAAAAGATCCCCCCTGACACCATTACAAGGCTTATAGGAGCCATAGTAGTGCAAGACGTGATTGTTTGAGCAGCCGGATTGGCTGCCACCGGCAAAGCAATAATTCAATAAGGGTTTGTTGAGGTGGGGCGCATCAGAAATAAACACGATGGAACTGCTGGTCACAGACCCATAGAAATATTAGCCTATTTGAGCACACATGGGATTGTCAAGCATTGTCATTCAATATACATTTGTCCTTAACTAAGTAAATGAAAGCATTTTCTTCTGTGCTTTTTCTTTGAAAACACAGTTAGTTTCAGATATTGTTACTCGTGTAACTCGCCAAACTGTAAAGGAAGAATTTGACTACCATTGTTTTACATGTCAGTCAAAGGACACACGTTGATTGAATCTCAGCCAGTCTTGTGCCTTGTTTTTGTTCCCCTTCTGTGATAAAAGTACACATTGTGACATTAAAAGATGCATCACAGTATTTGCAGCTTAGGGAAGTATTGATGGGTTTCTATAGTCAGAGTGCAGTGAGTACACAGAAGGTTTGGATTTAGAGGATATGGCATATTTTATGGTTACATAGTTTATTGAAGCCAGGTGTACATCTACGAGCAGTGTGCTGAGTGAGTGCAATGTGCTTGGAGCAGGAAGTAACACGTTTTTTTCTTTCTTCTGACTCATATTAGGCTCTGTTAGCTGCTGTGGGCTTTCCACCTTTGCATTTGAAATCAAAACTTATAAAGTTTGTGTGTGTGCGTGTGTGTGTGTGTCCTTGGGTTGTCCTTATAGTTGAGGAATGTAAGGGATATGTGTGTGTACAGGTGTTCAACTTTGAACTTCTTCCCCAGGAATACTACAGCTACATGTAAAATATGCTTTTTGATCACAAACAAACAGAAACGCCTCTCCAAAATTCAAATACAGGCGGAATCACCATTACTGACAAAAAGGATAAAATGCTAATTCATCCCTCCAAACTGCATTCATGACTGTGGCAATGCATCCTCCCCACACACACAAACACATACAGCAGCAAGCAGCAACCCCACCCTCCATTCCTGCAGTGAAAGCACCTGCGACAAGTTATCCCCACATTATCTCTATGTTGTTGTGCTGGTGCGGCAGCCAAGGGATAAACATTGCAGAAATGTTTTGATATGCTTTTTGCAACACTGATAGCTGGAGACAAAGCTGTAACTGTGGTGGGAGAGAAGTGCCAAGTTCTAGACTTTTCTGTCATATTCTTCAGCTCCAGACTTGAAGCTTTTAGCCTGGCAGCTGCTGTGTTTCTATGGCAGGTGCCCTGGGACCTTGTCCCTGTCCATATCACTTCTCTCACAGAATGCAGTGGGCATGCTCCAGCTCACCACCTGCACTGGTTAGATTTCCAGCAGTGTTCCTTCCTACAGAGAAAGGCAGCTTAGGAGATGTAATTAACAAACACAAATTCAGCCCGGAGTGTTTTGTCTCAATTGAATTGTACAACTGCATTCCAGGGTGTGATCAGCTAGGTGTTTCCCCCCCATATAAATCTACTTAACGTCATTTACAGACACAGCAATGTTCTTGGCTGGGCATGTTAATGGATTGATCCTATGGCCCCAAGTCAAAAAACTCTGTCTTGTAAAACTGTCGCAATGTGGGGGTTTACTGACTGGGACTTTCCATTGTCAATACCAATTTATAACTGTCCGTCACTTTGGAAGAGGGCATCACTCCAACAAATTAATCAACCAAGGTATAGGCTCTTTCTATTACACAACCTGCCAACGAATCCACCGGTCAATTTACATTTTAAAAACACCATTTCAAAAGCAACTGGCAAGGTAAGCCTTTATTCGGAAAATAAATAAATAAAAACAATAGATAAATTTCAAAAAAACCACAGTAAGCAGAGACAACTGCAAATAAAAATGATTGAATTATCTGAAATACATCAGTCAAACATGGCCATTCTTAATACTGCTCTGCACCTAAAACCCGAACAGAATTCAAATCAGCACGCAGCTCTCGAATAACATTTCTGTTAAAGGCCAGGATTCTGACAGAGGTTTTTTTTTTTTTTTGTAAGGCGTCATGAAGCTCAAGGTGTATAACGCACAGCCAAATTAGGCTACTAATCTTCCATTCAGAGCCAATGGTCTGGTGCTCGCGGTGGACCGCTTCAACCAGAATAAAGAGAGAATCTCTTTTCTGCCCTCTGTTAATAACAAAGGAGGTTAGAGTAATTTCGGCTGTGACAGGGAGGCAGCACCTCATCTCTCATCTCTCACACTAAGCAATTTGTGGCTCTCGCATCATATCAAGGGGTTGGTTCCTGAAAGAGAGATGCACATGTATAAAACCAGTGAGAATATGATGAGACCTAGAAGTGGAGCTCGTTGATTTTCTTAAGAAAAATCTCTATAAGCTGAAGATACACTAGAGAATCTACTCTGTCTGTAACCATTCCCCCTTAACCAAAATAGTCAGACAGAGTACGTTTTATATGGTTATTTGTTTTATTTTGTCTGTTTTGCAGTTTACAAGAATAGTTGATGTCATCATGAATAGAGCAGGTCCTACCAAGCAGATGTCCACAAAAATAGCTGTTAATCCAGAAAGCTATTTGTTTTTTAAGTGTATTGTAATGCTGTAAAGTAGTTCCAGAGTTTGAATGAAATTCATGGACATGCTTGCTGCAGAAGAGAAGTTAAAGGTTCTTTGTGATTTCTGAGCTCACCAGAGATAAAAATGTCCCAGACGTTACTGTATATCATAGTACAATATGAGCATGTTGTCATTATGCTGCATTGAAAATACTACTTTTTTTATTTGTTTTTTTTATTTATTTTAATTTAATTTAATTTTTTTGTTTTTTCATACTTCAGCTGGATTGTTTTCAAGAGGAAGCAAAGCTGCTGCCTCTTATGTTTATTTGAAACTGTCTTAGCATTACCTTTAAACTAGGGACTTTCAACATACATTCACCATCATAAAAGGGCCCTAACTGTAACTCAAATTCAGTGACTTTTGCAAACAGGCACAATAAAGCTTGTTTTCTAATCTGTTTCTGACAAATCACAGCCCTGCAATCATCCTTTGAAATGTTAGCCAAACCATTTTCTTGTGTACTGTATTTCTTTGTGAAGAGAGCCTCAAATGAATGATGATCTGTATAAATAATTGCACCGCTGCATTTTTCATTTTAGTTGTGAGACCAATTTAGAATAAACCGTAATGCTGAACGTTTGCTCTTTACAATGAGGGAGTGACTGTGTAGCAGACCACACAATAGAATAGATTGGCTATTGTGTATATCAGGCAAGTTCCAATTCAGTCACTCCAGAATAGATTATCTTATATTTGTACACCTGAACAAAAAAAATACAGGTCTGCTCAAACGAACCATGGAGTGGAACGATGTCTGCCATACAATTTCAAAGCAGTCGGTTCCAAAGACAGCCTTTACTGCACCATTCTTAAATTGTCTAGTCAAGTTGTCAATACCTTTTTTTTATTTTTTTTTATTATCTCTTAAGGCAGTGTGTTTGGGGTTTTATAGACATTCAGCAAAGCCCGTTTTCCCATTTTATTTTAGGAGTATGAACTACATGAGCCTCCTTAATGATTTGCCCCCATGAGATTTTACAGAGTTGAACATTTTCTTTAAAAAAAATTTTATTATGCTATTTAGCTTTTCAGCAAATGTTCTCTTAATGATTTATCTACACCATTTTGACACTTGTGGGATTGCATATTAGAGGTGTAAGGGGTGGAAGTGATGTCAATGGTTCCCGTAACCCATTGCAAGACTCTGGGGAGTTAAACATTCAAGCAGCTGGAATGTTTCAGAACACCACTGCAACCCGGGGAGACACTGTACCAGACACCCATGATGCCAGATACATGTCTGGTCCAGAGACCCTCCACACACACACACACACACACACACATATACACAAGTGTAGGCAGTTGAAGTGGTGTCAATGGTTTCCGTAACCCATTGCAAGATGGGGTTAACTGGGGAGTTAAACATCACACACACAGACCTATCACGCACGCACACACACACACACACACGCAGACCCATCACTTTGAGTTTAGCAGAGCTTTAACTGGAAAGATGAGACATCATCACTGCTATACCTGGCTTTCAAACATCCAAAAACGGTATGCACAACAGCTGGAGTGCTGACAACCAGGTTATGAGAAGTGTTACAGTACAGCTCTATATTTCTGTGACGGATTTTGATGTAAATTACATTCTCATTTTATTTATTTGGAGGTGATTGTGGAAGAATGTTCAGCAGTATTGATGTGTTACTGATTACCAGGTGTTTTCCCTCTGATGAGTTGATAGACACTCCTGTTCTAATCATTATAATCGCATTGTAAATAAAAATGGCACTATGCAGTGAAATGTTTTTTTTATGGTACTTCATAATGTAAAGCTTTTCCATAACAAGGAAAAGCCGTTGTCAGAGTGATACAGAGTGGTGTCTGGAATGAAAGCTCACAGTGCAGACTATTGCTGTAGTTCTCACAAGGTGCCAAATAATCTTTTTAAAAACATTGTTATAAAAAGTACAGGAGCTTACTGGCTGGTATTAATAGCAGATAAGTAATGCAAATGTAACAGTCAGAGAAGCCATTAAGTAACATTAGCAACATTAGTTTGGGAGAAGTTGAGGTAACTGCAGGCTGTATATACATATCTCATAAAAAACATGTTTTCAATGTAAAAAAATGCCAAGTTACTCACACATACAAGACATACCCCGTCTATAACTCATTCATTCAGACTGCCAAAATCCAGGCCTGCGATTAAAAGTATTGATATCAAAATGACGCCAAGTTACGGTACTACAAACAATATAGGCTATCTTGCCTCACCGAAATTACATAACATGTATTCCAAAGCAATGCTACCCAATATTTCCTCAATTCTTTCTTAGGCAAGAGAGCCTATATTATCTGCCTGAGGGTGGGATTCAATCCTTCAACCGGAGGTTTACCAGTCTGTGACTTCGTTAGTGCAGCACCATGCCATAGCTATGCAATGCGTGAAATATCATTAGCAAACCTGCCCGTGGTTTTAAAGAAGAACACAGGCCAGTAAGCACAGAAGAGCTCCCGTTGAATCCATATGGCTTAGCAATATTGTAGCCGGTTAATAACTGAACGTGCAGACGGTATGTCATAATGCAGTGTATACGTTCGGTGAACGGCGGGTAGATATGGTGCAAAAGAATAATTGATTAGTAGTAGACATTTATTAGTGAGGGTCGAAGCAGGTTAAAGAAACGTGTTTCTAGCTGGGCTTGAACCTTGAACCCCGTATCCCCAAGACTGTAATCTTAACCACTAGGGCACAGCAGACTAACTGTTTAAACAGGAAATGTTTCAGAATAAAAAGGTATGGGTATTTTGCGTTTGTATGCAAGTTTTTGATTGGGTCGTGTAGGTGAAGATTTGGCTGGTGTCCGTAAAATTTCCAATGGGGAGACATGTTGTTAGTGGGATTGGCGGCAGGAAAAATAAGAAGAGTGAGAAGAAGAAGAAGGAGAAAACGCAAAATCCCCTTAGTTTGGGGCTTTATTGTGTGGACATGTTAAGTTGTTTATGAATTCTATCTGTTGAAATGGGGTGAGAATGTACAGAATTTAATGTTTTTAAGAGCTTAGTGTCTGGCTGTTGTGGTTATTTCTGTGGGGAACCCTGAAAAGTGCCAAACTCTCGGTGCTGTATAGGTATGGGGCATGCCCCCGCCAAGGCGTAACTTGGCGGGATGGCATTCCTGCCATCCCAATAAATTAATCACAAGGACAAGGTGCATGTGGCCTGGATGATAGATAATGAATGGAGGTCAACCTGCAGTCAGGGCTTCAGTGAGTCAGCAACTGTCCTCTTTTGTTCTCTCCCTCTCCCTCTCTGTCTCTCAATTCTGTGCTATATGCTTTTATTCTCATCTGCAACATAGCTAAACTTGCTCTGCCTTCTTGTGGAATAGAGAAACTATAGTCTGTTTATAGTATTATGAGATAATTCCTCCAAAAGCAAGAGGGATTTATCTGCTCACCAACGGGGGAAAAAAGCCAGAATGAGCGGGGAGGGAAGATGGCCGCCTCATTTGCATGCAAGCTCCGTAAATAACTGCATCTGCCTTGCGTCAAGGGACATATAGTTTTATGGGGCCTGGATCGACTCCTCCTTGCATTACCAGGCATTAGCGCACGGGTGAGAGCCACCTGCCCCTGCAATAGAGGGAAAGCAGTCGGCCTCGCCCTTGTGCCAAATAGTTTTTGACAAGGGGGGCGGGATAAGTGTGTTCGCAGGGCCTCTGGCCGCCTCTGAAGCATTTGGGCTGTCGGGTCGCGAGGCACAGCCTTGAGGAACGGCGGCACGCTCGCCCGCTCGTGAAACAGAATCACGCGGCCGCTCCTTTATTTCATCGGCCGTGGCAGGGTCCATGCCTTTCTCCATCACAGCAGGTTTCCAGGACACAGAGGACTCACGGCAGAATTATAAAGACTGAGAGTAGGGGGCAAAGCACAGGGGTGGGGGGTCAGTAGTGTGAGTAGGTACATGAGAACACTTGTGCTGTTTTGAAATCAAATTTGATTACATTTAAATAGGAGCTGGAGTAAAGGCAAAGTTGCAGAAGACTACACGTACATAATCCAGGTGTACACACAAGCTTGGAAACTGCTTCTGAAATCCCATGTGTCATGGGTTGGGATTTGTTTTTCATTACAGATCTCAGTTTGCATAACCAGTAGGTCTAAGAGCAATATAATAAAACATCATTGGGATGCAGCATGCTTAAGCTGTTAAAGCACTTGACCTGTGACCATGCAGTTTTGGGTATGAAGGAGTGGCTCATTCCTTTCATTGAATTCATCCGATAACAATATTTCTTAATAAATTGGTAAATTATTTTGAAAATATACACCCTGATTTCATTTTCTCAATATGTTATAAATACTGATGCATGTATTTTTTGGAATTTGGCACATTCATTCAAACACATATTTTATGAAAATGTGTGTTACTAATAAACTTTGTGGATTTAAGAAAAGCAATCAAGAGATATTAGGCTTACTAAATCTAAGAAATGTATTCCTAGATTACTTTCTGTACACACTCTCCTGAAGGAATATTAATGGTTAAGATTAATATCTTATATTTATATTGCATTTCAGCAATGGCTGTGAAAGTAAAAAAAATACACATCAGAGGTCTCTTTATCGGACTGTTTGCATTAAATCCACACTGACTATCTGTATATGATTTGGGATGTTTGCATTTATGCTCATCCATATTTGTATGTGTGGTATAAGCACACATGCATGCATGAAGGATATTCCCTCCTTGGCTTTGTGGTGTATCATATTGTAGTGTATCCACAGTTCATGTCCATTTTAAATGAGCTTTACATTTCATCTCAGACTGAGCTCACAGTTGGCTCTTATTATGTAAACTGCACCAGGGAGTAGACCATACAGCCTTCATGACTATGAGCAGTTTTGCAGTATATGTCTTACGGCCAGATTTTGGCTCACACGTTGTGAAGCATGGCCCTATGTTCTACCCGACTCCTCAATTAGTCATGGTGGATGCGTGTGGCCTTCGAGTGTCAGGTGACACGATGCTCTTCCTGAAACCTGCCAGCATTCTGTTCTCCCGTCTGCCCTGACGTCTTCTGGCTTCGGCCGCACGGCTCTGCTGGGATTCAGTGGAAAAGAAAGGGGGAGAAATGTCTTTCCTCCTTTCAGCACGGCTCTCATTTGGACACTTGATCTTCCTCATACCAGCCCAGTCCAGATATTGCAATCCACCCGGCAACAGATGGTCCTGTTTTAGCAAAGCCGCTATACCTTCATGACAGGAGTTTGGGTCAGATCGCTGATTCCTGGCTCCTGATTAGATCCGTATGTGCACCGCGGACTTATGGTCCCAAAAGAGATAGGGGGGTATAAAATAGGAGAGCTTTTAGCCGCCTATCCCAAACCCCCACAGGAGGAAATGAGGCTAGGGTACACCGCTTGACACTATAATGCCTCACCTATGGCGGCCACCTTACCTAGATTTCTTTTTTTTTTTCATGAGGTCACAGGGGTCATCCCGCATTTCACTCCTGAAATAATTACCCGGCCTGATTAATCACTGTACCTTCTCTCTAACCACTGAAATCATTTAAAAGGACCCATTAAACCTAATGGGCTGGGGATGGAGACAGCAAATGAAGACCACTGGTTTGCAGGCTGTGAAATGCTTATTTGGTCCCCAGTGCATGCTTTCATTCAGGTTATGGACAAAAAGGGGAACAAAAAAGCCATAAAAACATTTGAATCCCAGTATTAATAACCTATATCTCATGGCCTTTACACATATACTGCTGCGCAACATATCTGACACCAAATATATTGTGTTCTGCAGCCAAAGTTCTGTCATGTTTTATGATAATGTTTGTTGTCTGCAGCTTGTGCCGTAAAATTGCCGGTGTGCCTGTAAAACGATTACACTGGGGTACACACTTAAATCCTGGCCCCCTCTTCCCAACGCAATCTGGAATGGCTGCTGGTTCCTTTCCACAGCTCACAAACAGAGAGAAGCTGCTGGGCGTGGCACAGCCTTCTTCCACACACTGATGGAAAACATGCGGCAGACAGTCTGAAGAACTGCTTCACAGGAGGGGGTAGAAGCATCAGGGCCTGGGGATGACATTGCTCAGGGTGTGGGTGGGGTTGAAGGTGGGGGAGTGTGGGGTTGTACTTCTTTGTACAGGGAGTGAATCAGAGACCTTGGAGGTGTTCAAAACCCAGAGTTATACTATACTATACAAGAGGTTCTGTGGATGCCACTACCCTGCCTCCCATTTGCTGTTTAACTCCACCCTCACCATTACCTCAACAGACCTTCACCTGAAATAGTAGTTCTGTCATGAGTGAACGTTCTTCACATTCCGACTACGTCACAAAATTTCCTAAGGTCTTTCAGATCCTGGCTGGGGCACAAATCATATAACCGAAGAGCATTACCTGAGCAAATATATATCCACAAGTGGCGTTTTGAAAATGTGAGGCAGTCGAGAATATGTATCCCGTCATTCTGATGAATCGTCGTCTCCCTGACATGACTGCCATGCATTGCATGGGGGTGGGCAGGGTTGGGTCGAGGTGCTGTGCTTCCACATTACCTTTGCTAAGCTACATTCGCTAGTCAGGGATCACTGACATTAAGTAGCTTTACTCCGAAATGAATCTGGTCAAATATAAATGATTACTGCTCTCCAACACAATATTCAGAGAGGGCATAATATAGACAAAGCAAGTCTTGCGTGCTAATAAACAGCCTGCACCTCGTAACTCAGACATCCTTCCTGATTTGCTTCTTTTGCTGCTGGGCTTCAGAGTCCTTTAAATAAAGGGACTGATAGGTCTATGTTTACTCCACTAGCTATACTCCTAGGTACAGGGGGTTCCACTCTTCAAAAGAAGGTTGTACAAGGACCAAAAAATGAAAGATTGAACAGTGATGTCACAGTGGCCACAACTCTTTATGATTTTCATGAAATCCACCCCCCCCCCCCCCCCCCCCCAACGGGGAGCTGAGTACTGAAAGGTAGTTTAAGGAAGCTGACTGTAAGCTTGCTAATCATTTGACAGTGAATCATTTTTGTTTTTCATGGACAGCTACTGCATGAATAGAATTAGTGATATTGATTGTATTATTTTTATATATCTTGTATGTGCTTAGGAAAAAAAAACTAAGATTTTTTTTTATATACCCCTTTAACATCTGCCTATTTCCAAAGCTTCCTGTTCTTGCCTACCCAGACTATCTTCAAATACCCAGACAAGAGGAAAATACCAAAAATGGGCAGAAATAAAGCTCACTGAGTACGGAGATATTCAAACAAGGCCTGGGAAATTCTACTACAGCTACCCAGCTTTGGTGTTTTCATTACGGTCCCACTGCTGTTTACAGTCTTTCAGTGTACCCTTGCTTCAGCAATAACATGCACCAACGCTGCTCACTGTCTTCACATGTTGTAAGTACATGTGATGAATTCTTAACAAGTCTCCAGTCTATTCTCTGAAAGACAACGCTGAAGTGTGTACTGGAAGCATGCCTGTCCTGTTATGACATTTTGTTATTCTGCATGACTGTTGGTTATGCTCATTAATCCTGGTGTGTTAAACCGCACACGTGCACACACATGTGGATATGTATTTGTGTCTGTCTGGCCCAAGGTGTGAATGTCTATGAAACTGCGTGACGTCTGTTTTCCAGAGACAAACCCAAACTGTGTGGGAATAAATGCAAATGTGTGAAAAGGTAGTCCCTTTCTCACCAAGGCAGTAATAATGGCCCGAAACAAAATCCTCCCAAAGAACTAATCAGATTCCAATTAGGACTCCGCTTAAAAGACTGTGGGGGGAAAAGGGAGAAATAAGAGGCATGAACACAGTTACCCTGTAGGCTGTAAGCACAACTCTCTTCATTCCTCTGGTGTTTTTCATGTGAAATGTCCCCCCTGCTCCCAGAGCCAGATATCCATCACATTTTTTTTGCCTAGAGACAGTGAAGTGAATCATCAGTGGAGACTGGGATGTTGTTATTCTTGCTGGTAATGTAACTGCGTGGATGAGAACTGTGGAGACTGTTTTTTATTGTTTTTTGTTTTTTACAGGGTGTGCAACATTAAATGTTTTGTGTGTCATTAAATGTTTTGATTCCCAACTAAGCATGCGTTGATAATTTGAAACAAAAACAAAGCTGGTCAGCAGATTCAAAATGGAAGTTGCACTGCTGTTGGTCTTTAATACCTTGGTACATTTAAAAAGCTGTGAGTCCCCCTAGAAACTCATGGGGTTATTGCCTTTTACATCAACTTGCACCTTTAATAATAACAGAGCAGTCTAATGGACTACACTATACTGTAATTACTATTTCTGATAGCATAAGTACATGCATTCAGTAAAGAAAGACATATTAACTGAAACATTACATATTACATGTTACAATAAATAGACACTGTGTTGTTGTTCTTTATATGTTCAAAATTCAAGAGGAACTGAAATGGACATATGTTAATCACATTATGCATTGAGCAACATATTGGACATCTGTGAAAATGTATTACGATCGACAGGAATGGACAATTAATCACTTTATGAGACAAAATAAAAATACTTTTTCTCAGTGGTGCAGAATTCAGAGGCTAGGGGACTCACTCAGGCAATCCAAACAGAAATTAAATCTTCCTATTCCAAAACCCATACTCCACAGTCCATTGAATTTGAAAACATCCATCTAATGCATATTTGCCTGGTTTGCAGAGTCAGCCCCATAAGAAAGTAAGTCTGGGTTATAGCACATATCTCATATTTGTGAACGTGATTTTACACTATGTATTAGCAGGTAAAATTGTGGTACATTTCAGTACCTCAAAGAACAAAAATCAGCTGGAGTCTGAAGGTACCAAAATGACATAACTTTGATTATATAATTTCACAGGTTTCAAAGGATGTGTACAACTGTAATAAAAGGTGCACAGTTGTGGTACCTATAAGGAACCAGTACCAAAAGCAAACATGGCATAATGCAATATTTATTTATTAATTTATTAATTCTTATTGTTTTTGTTGTTGTTGTATGCATTGGATGATGATTTCAAGTGCATGCCACCTGCAGGGTAACTTATTCCACCAGTTACATCAAATACATATTTAAAAAGTATGTGTCTGCTTGTTTTGCATTATTTAGTCATTTGGGTCCTTTGGTTTAATACCTGTGTGCCTAAGTTTACCTCATCGAAAGATAAAATATGTGAAACTAACGGGATAGCACCCCAGTGACAGGTACCCATTCCATTCCGTTCTTTATTACGAGATATTTTTCAGTTTTACTGCAAGTAGCTAAAGCCCATGACAGCTGCATTTCCAACAAGTCCACTTGGAGTCTATGCTTTTGTTATTTCAGAAGGTTTTCATCTTCCCTTCAAAGTATTATCTTGGATGAAGCAATGGCAATCAATGGCATAATTAATTGATTGATTGACTGATTAGCTCAAGGTAGCTCCTGTTTAGTGATTTAGATCACTGTTATAGAAACATTACCTGCCTTCCTATCGGATTGGATATTGTTCTATCCTGTATTTGGAATGCATTTCCACCATAGCAAATAATTTGAACATACATCACAGTGTTGAGATTGACGAAATGACTACCTTAGCAAAGTTCATTTTTTTACTTTGGGTGAAAACAATGGGTCTACTAGAAAGCCAAATACCAGAATATGAAACTCAGAGCAGGATTCTGTGAGAGAACTACAATAGACAGCATTTATGACGAATCTATACTGACACCTGGTGGACATAGCTAAAAAATAAATATAAATAATTGTATTGCAGATCTATTTCGTTAATTCTCTTGTGTGGATGAGTTGCAGAGTTTGAAACAGACAGGTGCCCTGCATCATTTAATTACTTTAAAAATAAAAGCTACTTTTTTTTCTTATTTCATAAAAGCAACATATTATGCATAGCACAAGATTATTGGGATGCTATGTATGGCAGTACTATAAAATGCCAAAGAAGCCAAAGAAGTACGGAGTCCACTTCACTAGTTTCTGCAATTTTCGATTCAGCTAACGATCAATGAACTGTCTGAGAACGGTACACGTTTTATAAATGTAAACTACAAGTCCCAGGCATGTAGACACAAACTTCCGACTTCCTTTCCTCTTCCTGCATTTCCGGAAGCAACCTGATAGCTAAGCGAGAAGACCGGGAGCATCAACAGATCCTACTTTAAAATAAACAAATAAATAAAGATCGTGGACAGACACTTAATTTAATACTGTAACAAGATACAGGATGTCTAGACAATCAAACAGAACCACCGAGAGCAAGAAAATGGTAAGCCCAGGTATCTCGTTAGTTGTGTAGCTTCTGATGATCCTGCTGATTTAGCTAGCTTGCTAGTAAGTATGCTAGTTGTTTTGACTGAATATGGACATTTCTTACAAAAAAACTACCTGTATGGTTTTCGGCTTTTTGTAAGAGCAACCCAAATAAATCACATGAGCTAGCCCGCCAGCGTGGTTAAAAAAAGGGCAACATAACTGATATTACTAGCCTGCTAGGTAACATTAGGCAGCTTACGTTGGTTACATTATAATCGGATAATTTGTGCAGACTAAATAATTTAACTAGGCACGATCATCGTACAGACGGATGCACTGTGTGCTTTTGTGAGTTATACGGAAGGTGATGCTAATGCATCCACGTTATTGTAACGTTAACGGTACGTTATGTAGTAGATCGCTAAAGCAGCATTTTGGCTACAACAGCAACGTCACCGCAGTCAGGTGACATTCATACAATTTCTTGTTTTGTTTAGTTTTAAAAATTGAAACATTGTAACAGTTCTTAATGCAGTTATTTTTCTGGGAGGGCGCATTCCAAATGTATTCATAAGCTTTAGGTTAGACTGCAAAATCTTCAACTTCAAAATAGCTATAATAAAACAGAAGAAACATTACAAGTGTACAAACCATAAAATGCATTAGAAACATGTGAAATTGTAACCTGCAGTTACATATTATACATAGGCTAGCAATAGATTGGGTAGTGTGACTACCTGCATTTTGCAAATGTACAAGGTATTCACGCCAATCGCATTATAATAAACTCTGATGAATTCAATTCTATTCCTATGTGTGGTTTGGTCATGAGTAACGTTATGGATCTGAATCAGGTCCTTCATGCCAGGCACGGATTAGCTAAACTTCATTCACTTTGATAACGGAAGTCTTGTGGAAGTGTTTTGTCCGCTCCGTCACTGCATTTGTTTCCTGATGATGTCTCTCCTCTCTCTTGTCTTGCCTGCTCTCTCCCTTCGCCTCTCATTCCCTAGCTTTGGTATTTGCCATTTATTTCAGCTTCTGCATCTATGCATCGCATGGTAGGTTTTTTCACATTTGTCTGATAGCTTTGAATAAGGCATGTCAGCCAAGGCTGAGCGGGCTTTGTTCATTTCAAAATAAAGCAACAGTTGTGCTTTTGGACATTTGCCCATGGCACCCTGGCTGTTAATTATTTCAACGTTTATTTTAATTTTGAAAGCACAATATTTTAGTAGGTTTGTTTTTTGTTTTCTTTTCGTCAGTGTGATGAACAGGTATAAAAAATTGAGGCCTTATGTAAGTTTATAGGCTACTGAAGGGAGTCCAGGTGCGTAATTATGGTGCCAGCTGATTCCTTAGGGTTCAGGTGTGAATTGGAAGACAAGTACTTAGTCAGATAAATGGCTCTGCCTTTAATGCTGTTAGGCTTAAGTGCAGTTTATTTAAGATAAATTGGCCTTAAAAGCTTGCTTCATAAATCAACTGTCTTCCAAATGAAACAGCGGAGTTAGAGTGCCTCTGCGAATATATCCTGCAGAGTAATAGAAAAAGGGCAAAGGGGCTCTCAAAAATTTGGCACAACTCAGAATTGGCTTTGGGCTCTTGTGCAACACATTCAGGGCTGCATTCAAAGGTTTCTCTCTGTTGTCATTTTAAGTAAAGGGTCCTCATATTGCTAGTGCAGCAGCCAGGCCATTAGGAGCTTTCTCTTGAGGGCTGAGGAGTCATAAGAAAGCCCAGTCACTTGGAGAGCATTAAAGAGGTGAATTGTGGGTAGCTTCCTTGCTAGGAATGGCAGTGCTGTCTCGCTAAGTGCCAAATTTGAACAGTGGAGTTTTAACTCTTAAGACTTAGCTGTCCAAGTTCAAACATTGCTTTCGGAAAGTGAAACTTTACATACTGCTTAGCACCACAAGGATTGCTATGCAGGTTTATGTTGTCATTAACTTCATAATTTGGATGTTATGAAGATAGGGATTCCTCAGTTCAATCACAGAGGAGGTGGTCCTCCTTTAGACCTATGGTGTGGACCATAAGTTGGTGCCAAATGCAAGCATGCCTGTCTGCGAATATAGGTCATTTCACTGTTATGCTGTCACATTTCCTTTGATGTGATCACCTTGTTTCCCTACATTATCGCTGAAATCCTGCTCATTTTAAACCACTCTCCCAACATTCTCCCAACTATGAAAAAATCATTGACCGTTGACTATTTTTTTTTCTCTCTTTTGCATGTGGAACACAAAACAAAATACTGTTAGCATGATTGAACCTCAGTGTATACAAAGCATATATGTGTAGGAGTGCAGTAATGTGACAGGAGGGCTCTAGTGTGGGACCTCAGATGCTGACCTCTATCCTTGTCCCTGTTTGTCCTCCCTCCTGCAGAATTCTGAGCTCTTTACTCTCACATATGGGGCCCTGGTCACCCAGCTGTGTAAGGACTACGAGAATGACGAAGAAGTCAACAAACAGCTGGACAAGATGTGAGTGTCCATGTCTGCATGACTGGCCAATATGGTGCCTTGGCTTAGCCAACTTTGGCTGTTATTTGACGTAATAGTTTGTTCTGCTGGCAAGGTTGGTGCATAGGCTGTGGGCTTTTTGATATTTCAGTAGAAACAGCATGAGCAAAGATGTAGCCTACTAGTCAGTTACAAAGAAGAGTCTATTTTCCCCTGTCTATACACTCGTACAGCATGACCCCCCATTCTTATTTATTATTTGGTTAGCAGTATCTATGCTGAACCTGTGATGATAAAGGTTCAGAAAGTAATGCCAATGATAGTCATTTCATTGTCTGTGGTCACTTTCATAGTTATTGTGAAACATTATTTTGACTTGAGCAAATTAACATTTAAAAAATAATAGTATAGTTGTTTTTGTTCAAAGTGTGATTAAAGCAAATTGACGAGGGGAAGGGGGCATTGTTGGCTATCAAGATTATAAAAATTCAGAAACAACATTGTGTGGTGGACCATACTAAAAAACAAGGACAAGAACCCAGATCTGAAGTTTTCTGTGCTCCCGTGCAAAAAGCTGCTAACTAAAATTATTATTATGAAAGCAGCTATTATAGCTAATGACATTGGTTCTGGGCTTTGTATTTGTACAGCCCACCATACAACAGCATGGCAGTGTTTTTATAAACTTGATCCACTGACTGTAAAATATATGGAGTGCAATGGATGGGGGCGTGGCCTAATTACAGGCGCACTGATGCATACATATTACGTAACCAGACGTAGGCTTAAGCGCAGCGGCTTCTGGCAGTTGATTGAAATCTTTGCATTTCACTCATTGCGAATGCCACTGAAAATACATTTTTAGGATTTGATGAGCAGATTTGAAATGCAAATAACAAACAAAAATCCCAGTTCTTTTAAATTTTGAACAGGTTACATTTCGGAACTGGCTCTCTATACCCAACCCTATCTACAAGTTGTACACAACCTGTATGCAGCTTGCATACTCCATAGTATGCAAGTGTACTGTTTCAGACACGGCCAGTTTCAGCCATGTCCCCTTATCAACTCCATACTCTGGCTCCCAAATGTTGCATTAAATCATTAAACCATTTACATTAACTATCATGAGTATATCATTAAACCTTCAAAAGTTTACCAGACACTACATACGAGCCAGACTCCATTCTGCGGTCTCCGGGTGCCTAGCCCCTCCCCCTTGCGTGTGTGCACTTCCTGGTCATGAATCTGCTAAGTGAAAGTAATGTAATGAATTGTCGCAGTGCTGCACGACTGCAACGTATGTTTTCCTTCTCCAGCGCAGTAGGGTGGGGACCAGTAGGCAGCGGGTTGTTTGTTAACACAGAAAGTGTGAAATGTGCCACCTCGGCCATTCGAGTTTCCCTCTGACATGCAGAATGGAAGAAGCAAATGTTTGCTTTCTTCTAGTCTTTTGGATTTACGTTTCCACTCTACAGCACGGTGCCAAATTCTCCACCCCTGTCATATTTTACAGGAAGCGGTGAAATATCCTTCCAGGGACAAAACAGTGAAGCTTACGTTGAATCGCTATATTTAACTCCGCCATCGTTGCCTTATCCATTTTCTAAAAGGAATGGAAATGTCTGGCCGAGCTTTTGCCTTGTCTGAGCTTGAAGTCTTGTCTTACAGCGATGGAATGTATTTTCACTCAGGTATTCTCTTATCATGTAAAAGAAATGATAGGGCCGTCAGAAACCTTTTAATTTTAAAAACTTTGTTTCATAGCCTTGCAGTCTACTTGGTAGGCCTAATTAGTTTCAGCTCATTTCAGAGAAACGGCAAATTCCGAGAAAAAAATTGATTTCAATAGTTTATTTTTTATACAGAATCACAAATAAATGTCTTGTCAGAATACCAATGTCCATATTTAACTGACAGGATGGGTAAAGCGAGTTAGAAATAATTTAATTAAATCTTATTATTCAAAACATTGCAATCCCGTACAAGAGAGACGTACTACCAATACGTTTATCTGTTTGCTACCCTGCGATTTTAATCAATCCTACATTGGATGGAACATCTTAGATTGCATGGAACATTTTTATGCATCGTCTCGTCTCGGATGTGTTCATTTATTTGACTTTTGAGCCCCGTTGTGTAAGTGCCCGCACTTTTCCAAATGCTTTGGAAACATGTCCATGTTATTGTTTTCAGGACCACAGACTTAACAAATGATTGCTCAGGGGTAGCATTTAGAGGCTCAGATAATTAATCACAATTACCCTGGTATAAGCACTATTTTGTTTTTCAAATATTTGTTTTTCCTTTGCCTTGTGCCAGACAAAACAGAATACTTTGTTTTCTCTGGGAGAAATTTTCATTCCTTTTCTAAATTCTTCTATTTGGAATGCCCTATTGGATTCGTAAGCCTGCCTCATTGCTGTAATTTTCTCTGTCATTTTGGAGCAGATAGAAATTGGTTCTCTAGCTGAGCTATAGAGCCAGTGGAGTATATTTAATGCCCAGCAGACATGGGTTCATGCCTAAGGACCGCCTGCACACCCATCTGAATTATTAACTTTTGGCTATGATATAGGCTATGCTTGTGTCATTACAGTATCGCATAGCTTTGGTCACATGCGCAAAGACCGATATTTAAAATATTTGACAAATAACTTTCACGCTAGTAGCTTGTAGGTATAGGACAGTAGTATTAATAGCTATTAGTAGCTATTTTTAAGTAGCTATTTTAGGCTATATGGAACAGTGATTACAGAGATGTATGTTGAGAAATCCAAATGTTCACATTCTGTTTAGAGAGGAAGATGATAAGCCGTTTTTTGGGTCAGGACTAGGCATTGCAAAACGAAATTGAGTGAATGCAAAGGGATCGACTCCAAAGCCTGACAGGGATTGTTTTGAAAAAGTCATATCTTGTGTTCAGCCTTGTCCAAAGCTTTGAATGCAATCTTGATTTTTCTGTGCAGTGCTTCTGGTTCAGGCTCAGGTCAGACTGGACCCAGACTCACAAATCTAAACAAATCTGCCTTGTTTTTTTTCTAGGCTATGTTTTTTTCCATTCTTCATTAAGGCACGATAGCGGAAAAGAAATGGGCGAAAAATGATACCGGTGAGCGACAGTGTGGATATTTTGTGTGGGTGCGTCTTTGTTCTCAATCCGCTCTGGCCTGCACTTCTTTTTTTAGGGGGTACAATATTGGAGTGAGGCTCATCGAAGACTTCCTGGCTCGATCCAGTGTGGGGAGGTGTCACGATTTCCGAGAAACAGCCGATGTCATCGCGAAGGTAACGGAAAGTTGGCGTGCCTATCGGAGCGCAAATGCAGAAAAACCACCCAGATGTAACCGATAAACGGAAAAATAATGCAGAGGAAGGCCATGGCATTTCGAACTTAGGACTGCGGAAGCCTGCAGAATTTCTTTGCTTTCATAACGTTTCTGATTTTATTTTTGGAGTCGTGCAGGTGAAGAAATATCCAAGCCCTTCCCCTATAAAGCCAGGAATCCCACACACGTGTGCACTGGCCCAGCGTCCGGCAGTCTGAAGTCAGATTCCACTCCTGCGCTTATTGTTTTTGTGCATGATATCAAGGCACGCCGTTACTTACACCTCATGTAAAACAAAGACATTCATCCAGCAAATTAGTTCACGCTGCAGGAATGACTATCCAGTTTCCCCAACACCGCAGTACCGGACCAAGAATTCAGATATTAATCTTTGACTGGACCGTTTACGGTGAACGTTCCTGTGGTAGTGCTTAAGTGAACTGGGCTATGGACAAGAGGGTTTTGGGTTTGAATCTCATAATCCCACTGCTGTTCTTTCCTTGAGCCAAGGTGCTTAAAGCAAACCTTGTGGTAGGAACAAAAGTTTATGCAAAGCATAGTTATGGTGGAACTCCACAGATTGATCAAGAATATCCATATGACTGAAATCTAGATTATGCTTGCCTGAAGGTAGCTCACTGTAATTTAGCCAGAACATTTTGAAAAGCGCTCTTTGTTTTTGTATGTTCCGCTTGTGTTTGGATACACTTTTTGCTCTTCAAGCACAATAATAACCATATTTGTCCTTTGCACTTCAAAGAATTGCCATGCTACGCAAGACATAAAGCACCTTAAATGCATGTAAAACATGACTTGGCCATATCACTATCCTCAGACATCCAGACAGTATTCATTTTGTGCCCTGTTACGCATGAGGACTGAGCTGGCATCGGGGTGCTTTGGGTGGGTTGGCAGTTCAGCATGTTGGCTGTGTTTCCTCGCAGGTGGCATTCAAGATGTATCTGGGCATTACTCCCAGCGTGACCAACTGGAGCCCGGCAGGGGACGAGTTCTCCCTCATCCTGGAGAGTAACCCGCTGGTGGACTTTGTGGAGCTGCCAGACAACCACAGCACCCTGGTGTACTCAAACCTTCTTTGTGGGGTGCTGAGGGGAGCCCTGGAGATGGTGAGGAGCGAAGGGGCAAATGCATGATGATTTGGGGGGCTGACATGTGAGGAATGCCCTGAGAACAGAAGTCCAGCCTTGACGAAGGCCTGGAGACTGTGCTGTGCAATGAACTATGAGCCTGCATGGCCTGTTCTCATCATTATGTTCATATGTGTGAGGCTTGATGAGCAGAGGTATGTGACCTGATAGATGGCCGCAGAAATAGAGCGATGTTAAGGCATGCGCCAGTAGTGCAAGACGGACGCATTGCATGACCTTTGACCTTCGACCCCACTCTTACTCTGCAGGTCCAAATGGCGGTGGATGTTCGGTTCGCCCAGGACACGCTAAGAGGGGACAACGTGACCGAGATCCGCATGAAGTTCATCAAGAGGATCGAGGAGAACCTTCCTGCGGGAGACGAGTGAGAAGAGCTGAGCTGGTGAGGAGCCGGCAGCTGGTGGGCCTAAGACATGGAGAGGGGAGAGAGAGACTGCAGCTGTGATTTGTATATACTAACGTGTTCAGAGAAACCCCATTCACAGATCCTTGTAGGAACAGGCACAGTTTCATTTTTAGGGACACCCCTCTCCATGTTAACTCCTGAATCTTTGGGACCGGTTTTCCCAACACCGACAAAAAAAATACACTTGTACACTATGGCTGCTGGGAATGGGATCTAGCTCTCCGAGTTAAGGCATGTCCAGGATTCTGTTCAGGTTGGTTTGTTTGCCTTTTGATACAGAATTATCATTTAACAAGATGTTTTGTTTTGTTTTGTGTCTGTCTCATGTTTTCCATTATAGAGTGTAGAATGTGGTGCATTCTGACTATTTTTTATTAGTTTTTTTTTTTTTTTTTGGTTGGTGAAAATTCATCACCACCATCAAAAAGGCTGTTCTGTATTATAAAAAAAATTATTTTTGCCTGCCATTTTTATGCAACATATAAAATATCATGCCCCTGGCATGGCAATTTAACTTATGAAATATACTATTAAAGAAACTTAATAAACTCTCTTGGAGATGGAACATAATCTCAGACTACATCTTTTTCTAAATCCCCTGTAGTCATACTTGATTCAGTATTACCATTGTATTTTCAGATTATGTCAATAATACCCTCATATTATTTATGGCTATGATTGTGTGTGTGTGTGTGTGCAGGTGGGGTGGGATTTCCTAAAGCGAATATCATTTTATTGTGTTTAGGAATTAAGCGACTTAAAACCTGCAGTAATTTTAGTTGTAGGCGATGGATGAGGGTTGATCGATGTGTGCAATTAAAACTGGTGGAGAGAGCAGGAAATCTGAATGTCTGCCTCAGGCTCTGCATGTCTTTAGAGGCAGGTCACCAGTCAACATGGTTCACCTTCAGCATGTGCTTCACCATATTAACATTACGGCTCTGAGGTTTTTTCTAGTACATGTAATTTCATCTCATGGAATAACAACAAGAATTAATTAATTAGCTAATTATTAATCACAACACACTACATTGTTTAGTAGTTGTTTATTGTGTATGTTATATACTTATATAACATCTTAATAACATCTGACTCACATAATATTTAATATCTGGATCGAGAATATTAACTGTATGGGTGTAGGGTGGAAGGTATAATTCTAGCCTACAGCCATTCAGAAATAACTTTGTTTAGGATGCGAGTCTGTTGGGAAGATTGGCAGTATCTGTGGAGATTTGACATGTTCTGGAAAGAACATGACATGTAGTAGAAGCTAGCATAGCAGGTATCTCATTTGGGTGATGCAGCATGCAGGACACATCCCTGTGACACGTCCCTTCTTCATTTCACAACTGTTATTCCCGGTATGACTGTTATTTCAGGTATAACGAGGCTCTGAGTTTCAGTAAGTACTAACCAGCTAACCTCAACCACTGTTTGCTTCTTAGCAATGCTGAAGCAGTCCTACTAACGCTCGTCTGTCAGGGTTGTTTTGGAAAAATTCATTTTAATGAGGTGGCGGGAGTGAAAAGGTTGGCTGTTGTCAAAAGTATCGTGTTCCACCACAAGAATGTCAGTCTTTTCCAGGCACCAGCACCAATGATTTCATTATTATGGCTGTATTTATAGAGCCATTTCAGGGTTTTCACTTCTCAGGCATGCCATTCACAAGCTGAGCACAGGCAACCATTTGCTGGTTTACAAGGTTTTTGTGTTTACTCTTCCTGTTTTGGTTTTTGAGAGTGAAGTAAATGCCGCCTCTAGCACTACTGTTGTATAACTAATTTTATGGATTAAATGTTAACACAAAAAACATTTGGTATATTGTGCTTTCCAGGAAATTGAATTTACTGACTGAAACCATAGTGATATCGGTGGTGACCACCAGAGGTAGCTGTGATCACTGTATCGCAAGATTTCAGTTTCTTTCCCAATGGTCTTTCATCTTGGCATCTGATTTAGCATTCCATAGGTTTGGTATGTAAATCATCTGCATGCTGTCAGATTTTAATGGTTTGGAATGTTATTTACTAAATCAATCCTGAAGCCTTGTTACCTTGAATTATCATTTTCATGAAAGACAACCCCTGCCCTGCGTATCATACTATATATTATTACTTAGTGAATGTATATATTGGAAGGAAACAGATGGGAAATGGTTCTGTGCTGATACCCAGTGTAAATCACTTGACTTAGCCATACTGTCTGGAAGATGTATAGTACTGGGATTGTGTACAATGAAAAAACACCACTGTTACTCTTCCATATGTCCCCAGGAATTCTTTTCCTGATACGTGACAACTCTGTTGATGCCTTTTCTCCATTGCTCTCCGGTATTGACTGTTGTCTCCTTTCGGTAGGGTAACCACTCTTCTTCGCCCTCGCCAATTTTCAGACATTGGGATGGTGTGTGTGTGTGTGTGTGCGAGAGCGTGTGCCTGTGCGTGTTTCTTTTGGCATGAGGCTACTGAAAGCAAACACCCAGACGAATAGGAGAAATTTCAGGAGAAACGGAGAGATCATTCCTTCTGTTTTGATTTTCTCTCCCAGTCTGTCTCCCTGTAGCCCCATCTTGAGTCGGCCCGTTCCCCGGGCCTGGATGAAGTCTGAGTGCCCGTGCAGGCTCTGTACAGACCATCCAGTGCCCTCTCATCCTGCCAGGACATAATGTCCATTGTGGCAGAACAGTGAGGTCTGAGTTACTGTTGAACACTCTTTCTCTGTGCCTCTTTAGCACCGCTTGGTCTCCGGAGTGTTCCACTGTGGTGCTGAACTGCAGGGGGACAAACCTACACAAAAAAATAAATCTGTTCTCCTTCATCCCTCCTTGTCACCATACTTTGTTTTGCTTTTCCCCTTTTTCCCTCTGCCTTCTTACTATCCCAGTTCATGAAAACAAGTAGCAAATGTTGCAGACCAGAGACGATACACACCAATCTAGTTTAAGCTTTATAAATGCTACCATGTGGCCTTTATAGAAAACAAATGGGGAATGGCACG
The DNA here is from genome assembly GCF_013347855.1 of Anguilla anguilla. Lineage (NCBI taxonomy): Eukaryota > Metazoa > Chordata > Actinopteri > Anguilliformes > Anguillidae > Anguilla > Anguilla anguilla. Next base: position 28,229,851 of record NC_049208.1, read on the forward strand.
CTGTAACAATAAATTCCTCTAGATGGCCGGGTCCTGGCCTACAGTTATTGAATCCCCCCCCCCCCATCCGCCCACCCACCCACCCTTCCTCTCTCACTTTTAAGCTTTGCCAGGGAGCTGGGATCGGTGGGATGAGGGAGAAAGGAGAAAGCCCAAACAAAGGAGAGGGAGGGCACTGAAGAACATACCTTGTGGGAATATCAAACGCGGGCCGAAACATGCCAGACCATCCCTCTGGAAGCGAGGACGCTCCCTCGTCCTTCCCGTCCGGACGGGGAGAATTTGGAATGGGCCGGGATTCTGAGGTTGCAGGGAAAGCTGGGGTCCATGCTGTGAGTGGGCAGGTTCCTGGAAATCCACAGACTGTGATTCATACAAGCTGGAAGCAAAGACCTTCATCTGGTGCAATTAATAGCCAAATCTGATATACACATGAGAGGATGTCTTATATGAGGCTATGGTACATATTTCCGGTATTAAAATGTTTTTCTTTGAACCGGAGTGAGAGCAAGCAGCGGTTTCGCTAAAATGTGAAAGTGCTCAGTGTTTACTGTGGTACCTGGCAAGCACCATGTTTTCACATGTTAAGATCTGCACTAATACAGCATGGCTGCTCATACCACAATGCAATTTTACCCTGGAACACGCACGGCATTGTGGGAAAGAACTCGTGGCCCATTTCCTGCCTTGAAGCATGTCCAGTTTCTCTCAAATGGTCTAAGATGAGCAATTTAATCAGTTTTCTGTTGCTAAGCTGGATGAAATAGACTAGTGTAGGGGTGGTTTGTCAATAAGCTTGCCAGATTCAGAGAAATGTTGCCTAAACTGCAGCTGAAGCTGATTTACCAGTTCAGTAGATATTGCTCATGTATGTTTCATGCTAATGCTTTTTCTATAGGTTTCGCTCAGTGACTTGGTGACTCAGTGCTCTAGCTCGAAATTGAGCAAGGACTGCAGAGTGGTTTGTGTTCATGTTACCTGGCGTTTGCAAATCCTATAAAACAGAAAGAACAAATATATGAAGAAAATGACCTCAGTGACAGTTGGCAAATTATCTTTTGGTAAGAGATAAATGTTTCTACACCATATGGCACCAGTTACAAGCAAATTATTTTCTTTACTATGGCTGACATAGTGTTACTGTATACCATTTTGTATTGATGTGCTGTGAAGTACTGCCATTCTTTATGAATGCTTTATAAATGGTAGTGGCATGCTTTTACAGTTATTATTCACAGCTTATGAAACATTTTTAAAGTTAAAATACATTTATTTTACGGTTTGTAACACAGCTCTTTTCAGTTCCACACTGAATTGTTTTGTTGGACTCAGTAAGAGAATATAGTATTGTGCTTTTCTTTGCCTTTGTCTAAGAACTGTCCCACCATAAAAGTTTGAATTCATGCATATGCAAAACCAGGTCAACAGAACCAGGTTACATGTTTTAGGTTATATGCTTTATATTCACTGTCCATACTACAGTATGTATGGAGTAGTACTTCTGGATCAGCTCTACCTCTTCAGCAGCTACATTATGCTCTGTCTCAGGTGGAGTTGTCTCTCACCTTGCTTGCATCATCAAACAGGTGTCTGGAAGAGTAGGAGTATCTCAGAAAGCCCCCCCCCCACCCCCAGTCCCATCGCGTCATCACACGCCACCATACTTTCTCATTGCCTCTGTTCTTCAAAAGAGATGTCTCTCTTCCCTTAACCTTCCTTCTCTCTTTTCCCCCTTTTCCTCTCTTCTGTTTTTTTTTTTTTTTTTTTCGGTTACATCATCTTGCCAGAGCTAGCTTCCCTCTAGTTCTCATTTCCCCTGATCTTGTGTCCTTGTGTTTTTTTTCATCCCATTTCTTCCCCCCTCTCCCCCCTGTCTGACCTCCCTGCTGGCGTAGGTGAGTTATGTAATTCAGACACAATTCTCCTACTTGATGTAGAACAAAAAAGAAAGAAAATGTAAAGGAAAAAAAGAAAAACATGTCACGGTTAATTTGATGCAAACCAGTCCTGCGAGCGACCGCCGCTTTGCCTTAGACTTCATTATTCCTGGCTCTTGCCTGCAGGTTCACATATGTGAGCATACATTTCTATCAGCCTCCAACCTTAATAACAAGCACTGCAATTGGTATTGAAAGGGCAGAATGCGGGAACGGCAGTTTGCCCAGGAGACGGGTCACGAGCAGCTTCCTGGAGTCGAACCTTAGGAGAACGCAACCTGGAGACCAGCTGGGCTGGCCCGCGGCACTCCGCTTGGCGCCAAGGAGAGACGTATCATCCATTCTTTCTAGCCTTTTCACATTTATTCATGGCCAGTGGACTGAGATGACCTTCATCACACAATCACAGAGGTGTTGTATGAAACTGTACTGCGAGAGGACTGGTACAGCCAGTTGCAAGGGTGCTCGTATTCATTAGTGTCTGGCATTTGTGCAGGGTCAGAGGTCACTGAGGTGTGCCTACGACACTTCATAATTGGAACCATACGTGGAGTATTAGTCGTATTTTGCCGCAATTTGTTCTCTAAATACATTTTTTTAAATTTAATTTCATTAATTTAAATTAATTTATTGACTTATTTTCCACTTAACCTTCCCCACCCTAAAGTTTTGTCAAAGCCACCAGTTTTACCAGTGTGGTACCATGGAAAAACCAAATAAACTCTTGAGGCGCCACTCCATCTCCTGGAAATAGTTGAATGATGATGTCATTGTCAGGGTTAGCTGAGGAGGTGGGGTTTGGGGAGGGGCAGTTGGCTGCTTTGCCTTGTTTCAAAGGTAGTCCTTGTGCCTTGAGAAGGCTATGTACGTACCTTCTACTTCATGAAAATTAAGGGTGGGCCCACAGCACTCCAGTCCAGGTTTGATCTTAGGATGAATGGGGTTCTGTGCCCAAACAACCCAGTCTTTCACATCATGAACCGTTTGGCCGCACAGTATCTGAGGAGAGTGCTGTTGTTCAGGCCTATCCCTGGGGATAAGGCCTGCAGTGTAGTCCCAGGGTGGAACCTCTGAGGGTGTGGAGTCTGATGCTCACTCAGATATTATCAGTTACTGTATGGCTTATTAAAATGTCTAGTGTTAAGTCCCAACAGGGCAGGTTTGTGCATCAAATACCAGAGTTAATTTTGTTCAAGAGCAATGCTGTGAGTCTTTTCTTTTGAATAATTAACAAAATAGCTCTTGTAACTAAGACTGATCTAGTGATTTCCAGGGCTGTTCCCTTATGATTCTGTATTGGTTCTATGTCAGTCATACAAATTTCATATTTAACATGATCTCTGTGACTGTTCGTAAGGAACCAACATCATACACAATTATCACACTTATATTGAGCAATGGGTGCTACATTTATTATTTAGCACATACAACTATGTGGATGATTTTCAACATTCCATGTGAAGGATCCATATGTAACTTCTACATTATCAGTTTCTCCACCATTATGAATATTCTGAAAAACATTTAAAAATGTTCTCCTATCAAACTGACCAATTTGCACAGAATTTGGTTGGCTGCATCAAGTCTCCCTCTACAGTATATAAGATTTGCATTTCTGTTTCACCTAGAGATGTGAATCCAACCTCAAGATCCTGCTCTTCCTGCTCTTCCTCTTCTAAATGTTCAGTGTTAAATCAACTCATGGCCCCTATTGGACTCATATGTACTCATATTGGACTCATATGTATATGTCATATGTATATGTGTTAGAGTTGAATTAACACTGGACATTTGAGTGTATACGCCTACCTCTATACAAAGTTCACTTTTGTTGCAGTTTTCTCAGAGGAGATTGCGTGTGGCGTAGATTTTCACACTAGTTCATGCAACTCTATGGTGGTTTGGTGAAATACTTGATGTTGTTTGCACACACAACCAGATATTGTGGTAGCGTAGCCTTCTTCAGCCTACATGGTGGCACTACCAAGCTTACCAAAAAAAAACAATGTTCAATGTCCAATCAGACATATCACAGATATACTGTATTTCTGCACAGACTTACAAGAACATGTGATCACATCTAGCTCCATACACAAAATCCTTCAATGGCAATGTAGCATTAATTGCATTTTTTTTTTTTAATCTCTGAAAATCACAACTGCTTCACATACGTAGGTCTCAAAACTGATGTAGTTGTTCATCCCATCAATAGGAACATGTGGACGGCAGAACAGGTGCTTAGGCCATGGGAATTGTTGCTAGCAGCTATACTTGAAAATGTCTTTTGTTGAGACCGTACATTTTGTTGAGACCGTACATATGTACACTGTCATTTGCTTAAAAGTTCAATAGGCCACAAAGAGCTTTGTTGCCTTCTTATGAAAAACATTTCACTGATTGAGTAAAATGTAGTTTTGGTGAATCTATGCAGTACAGTAATTAGGGAACTGCTTGTTCCTACCTAATTCAATGAACAAATATGCTGGATTGCTAACTATTTGTTTATTGCTGTCTCCCTCCAGTGGTCATGGTTAGTACATAAATAACAGTAAACTACCTTTTGAGAGCAATGTTTCATGAAGCAGAATGACTGAGTTAGCTGGATAACTGCGAGTAAAACCAGAAACAACTCTTTTTACTATCAATACAGTCCATGTTCCAGATTTGGGTGGGTGTATGGGTAGTTTATTTTCTCCTCATTTTGATAACATCAGTTTCCACCAGCGAAAAAGTTGCCTTCAGTTTCCAATAAAAGTTGGAGCAATACCACTACAACAACAACAGAAGCCAACTCTCCACTAACAAAATAAATATGTTCTATATAACCTTATTATAAGCACCACCAAAATGCACACTCCATCAGACGGTCCTGCTTCCCATGCATAAATCAAAGGCGGAAACATACGCACCCAACAAAGAGACAAATCAGTCAAGGATGTTAACATTTACTTGAACCATATGATTGCCCCTTTGCAGTGCAATTGTGGACATGCAGGTTTGTCGGAGTGCTGAAACAGATGAGAAGCAGAACTCTGGCCTGGGACAGAGTTACATGGATACGGCATGTGACTCAATCAGCTCCACATGTCCAAAGGCGCGCAACACCTCGCAAAGCGGCCTGCTCCCAACCCTCTTTAACTGGAAAAGGTATTTTCCATTTCAAGGTGCTTTGTGGGTCTTTTCGGCACCTTCCTCGGTGCGTAATAGTGGGAACACGTGTGTGTAAAGTATACAGAGGCACAACACAACCCCTTCCAAAAAAAAAAAAACAGAACCATGTAAATCTCAGAAGAATGCTCACCTTATTTAGTTCCCGGAATGACAGAAACAGGTTCAGGAAATGGCCCACACACCTTCGCACACAAACACGTAATAACCTGTGTAAAAGTCCCCCAGGCACACAATAACAAGGCCTTCCGTGTGCCAGCCTGAACCCAGAGAAATGATTCTTTCTGCCCAGCTGATCCCAGCTCAGGCTGGCCAGGCCCTGTTTCACCTCTGGCTAAAAGGCGCTGAAAGGTGTTGTTGTTGCTGCAGCTTTTTATACGTGGGGCTGTTATTTGAGCATCACTTCCCTGGCCTTCATTAGCCACTCTCTGGTTAACGTTCCACACAGCAAGCACAGTCTCAAGGGTTCCGTCTGGAGTGAGGGAATACTGTTCTCAGGCTCCCATATTATAACCATACACCCCTGATATTAGAGATCACAAAATCCAAACAACACCCCCCCCCCCTCACTTTGTTTGGTCATTTCATTAAGTTCTGGTGAAGCTGTCCTTTCATAAGATGGATGTATAGCAGGAAAATACTGTTGAATGATCAAATGGTATGTTATAAGTCACAGGTTCGATTCCCAGGTAAGACACTGCCGTTGTACCCTTGAGCAAGGTACGTAACATGCGTTGCTCCAGTGTATATCCAGCTGTATAAATGTTGTGTAAGTACGATAAGAGCATCTGCTAAATGCCTGTAATGTAATGCAACGGCCCCTTCATTCCACAGCGATCGATTCATTTAATGGGTCGTTCAAGAGAAGAGCAGTACACAATGTATCGAACATATACATTTGCCATATAGTGTAACCTTAAGTTTCTATAGTTATGTCATGGCATCGATAATTATTATTTGTAATTATTAGATGTTGCCATCTTACTTGCTTGCTAGTGATATATCTATCTCTCTCACTATCTATCTAGCTAGCTAGCTAGCAATCTGTCAGTATATTTTTCTCACTAGCCAGCTAAATATAGAGAAATCAGTCACATTGACACCTGTAAACATGTTGAGTTTTATACATCACTAGAGAGCTGGCTATAGCTAACTAGTAATCTTTTTTCTGCCCTCAAACTAATTTGCATCTGAATCTTGGAGGTCTAATGGCAGTCTGGTGGAATTTCCCAATACACTCCCTCTGTTTATCTTCTGTTTAACAGCAGTGAAATGACCGATGTTGGGGCAAACTCTCGCATATGGCATTTGCCTCTTGAATAAATTGAGGGTTGTAAAAATGAACATAGCTAATCCTATGTTTAGGCTATTGATTCGGAAGCTTTAGTGTGCAGCCATTCATCATATTAAATCAAACAATTAAAAACGATTACAATTTAGAAATTTAGGTGAATGGTAGATTTGATCTTCAGGAATGTGATTCTGTTAATTACTCAAATCTGACCAGATACAGATTTCTTAACGTTTTTCGCCTCTCCTGTGATATGGTTGAGTGCGAGACATGTATCTCAAGCTCGAGTGGGATCATATCAGCTATTACTTTGTATCCAGAAAATAGCTGAAATGTCACCCATTTGCATCATTCCTTTGAGAGGTGTTTTCTGCGTGCTCCACCAGTTGCAGTAAAGTTAAGGTTTCTTGCGTCAGCGAGTGTTAATGTGAGGAACTGGATGAAACACACATCCTCCAAACCTCCAGTCTCCCACAAGCTGGGTTATAGGGGAGGCGAACACTCTCAGTGACAGGAGCGGCTGGAAGATATTAAAACACCATTGTCTATAAATGCTGTTGGAGGCTTTTTTTAGGAGCTGGAAGCAGAAAGTACCTGCCCCCATACTGGACTGATCATAATCTGGTCTGTAATCTCAACACTAACCCCAACCTTAAACCCCAGGCCTTGAAGCTGCCTCCTGTACTCCAACCAGCTGCAAGGCTCCCGCTGTCTCTAAGACTTTATTAATGGTTCAAAAGGAGCCGCACAGAAAGAGACTGGAGCAGTCAACCCCCCTCCCCCCCACACGCACACCAGCAGTTAGCTTACCCAGAATCCTTTGCAGGTGGCAGAGTCTGTATTTCGTGCTGCCCTTTGTCAAAGCTGGCCGATATCCAACATTTCTGTGCATACAGGTGTCCTGTAAATTTTGTTTTACTTTTACTTTTTGTGTCAGGCAGTAATTTTGCAATCAGTTTACAGCATTGAAAATTATTTGAATGGCGAGTTTTCCATGTTTTGCTATGTTGACGCTATGCATCAGCAATACGTCTATGTTCTAATATTAGCAGAAACAGCAGCCATCTTTTGCATCTCTCCCTTTTTTCCCACTTCTTTCCTACCTTACTTGGTTTTTTTTTTTTACTGTATATAGATAGACAGCTTTTGATTTTTATTTATTTACTAACTTACTTACAATGAGAGGTTTGTGAGCAGTAATAATAAGATTTTATTTGTATAGGAATTCTCATAGTACTCAAAGCTCTTTTCAGAATGGTAAGTACAAAATAACATCAAGTAGGCCTATATTATAAAAAAAATTAGTGATTTCAGATTTTCAGGATGGAAGTAATTTCTCTTTTCTATTAAATTTTCCATGTTTTTAAATTTTCATGATATTTCATTTCTCTGTGTGTATGTGTGTGTGTGTGTGTGTGTGTGCAAGTGCCTGCACATGTAACAGCCTGTGCGTGATTATCATCTCCATAAAGAAATTTGAGTCAAATTTGAGGTATTGCCGTCTTTAAATGGCAGATTGTTTTGTCTGGACAGTCCAGTGGGAGTAATCAGACCCATCTTAAAGGGGCGGCAGCACTGTACAGGAGCTGCTGGGCCTTGCGGTCCAGCCATCTGGGAGTGGGGTAGTCTCAAATGAGCTCACTCATGCATGTGACTACCTGTTTCATAAGCCCAGGGGTTGATAGATGGGGTGGAGGCCAGAAGAGAAGAGTCATTTAGAGGAGTAATAAAATCCCAAGATGAGCCCTCGTTTACCATCATTATCTCATTAAGGTTCAATAAAGGAAGTCTGAGAGACAGAGGAGAGAGAGAGAGAGAGAGAGAGAGAGAGACAGAGAGAGACAGAGAGAGAGAGAGAGAGAGCATTTGATCTTTTTATTTATCCATGCCTTGTGCATTTATATTTTTTAATAGCTATTAATACCCCATGTGAATAGTTGGAACTGCTGCAATTCAGTAGTACTTTGTCATGGGGGACAAGTTGTCAACAAGTTGCTGTGACAAGTAAAGTGAGTCAATTCTGTTTTAGGAAGAGGATTGATACTGATGGACAGAATAATCCACCTCTTCTGTGTGCACACATCCAGAGGCATTAATCACTGCAGTTCCTTTAAAGGGTAGGCCATTTCTCATTTGCAATTTAAGGTGCTCCTTGTCCACTAGAGGCCTCCAAAAGAGTTTTGTGAGAGTGTGTGTTGGGAGTAAGGGGCGAGTAAACAGCAATTATTTCTCAGAGATAGACAGTGAACTGTGTGATGTGCACAAACCCCTCCAAGCCCTTCTCTACTGCTGCCTCTTTTGTTACCACTGTATAAAGTACCCTTGGTTTTCAGCATAAAGTCCTGTAAGGGCACGCATATTTTACACCCTGGTGCCAAGAGGCCCTTTTTTTGGCAGATCATGACATTGCAGCTATGTCATTTCCTGAAAGGTCTGAAATTCCTATTAGTGCAGTACCTAGACATATTCCACTGAGGGGAAAAGGGGTGGTGGCAGTGGTACGAAGAGCGTAAATCTGACAGAACAACCCTCATCAGGGGCCCTTCAGGCAGGTTAACCAAATGAACAGGCTATGGCTTATGACTATGGCCCCTCCCCACCCACACCTCTCTGTTTAAGGGAGAGTCGGTGTGATCTCATCGCCCTGGACACGGCAGAATGATGCTTTCAGAGGACTGAAAATCCCCCCACAGAATGGACGCTTTGTTTGAGAAGTGTCAAAAAAATTAGCTTATGAGTTCACCCCAGATGTATTTGCTTTACATCACTCACCCACTGCAAATGGGAAAAGAACAACAGGGAGAGGTAAATCTGAGGAGGGAGTGAATTTGCAATTTCTTTTTTAAAATTTATTCTTTACAGCCGTACTTTCACTCGGAATTTATTTGGTCTCGTCTCTCTGTTCCATGTATTTTCCAAAGGTTTAGTCGTTAAAAGGTGACTTCACATTAGAGCGCAAGAGGAGACAGTTAGAAGCAGATTTTTTTATGTCTGCACATTGCATTACAGACTAAGTCAGGCTCCACAGGGTATTTTAAAATGCTGGATTTCCAGGTTCGTTCCAATTTATACACATGTGTAGCATCGGCAAACTCGTAGCTGCAAGGCGCTACATTAATGCACACACACACACACGCCTGTTGTTTGACAATCCATAAAGATGACTATCGATAATATCAGCCTTTCAGCAAATTTTTCCTGACTCATAAATGGTCTGCAGTTAGCTGCGGACTGTTGATCACAAGTTTGGCCAGGACTCGGCATTCATAACCTTGAGTCCGTCACTTCAATTCCTTCAGCTGTATAAACGTATAAAGCGAAACGCAACAGATTAAACGGACAGCGAGCAGAACAGGCTCTGTTTCAAATAAACATTTCCACCTCTGGTTCCTCACCCCGCTCTTCCCTGTGACACAGGAATGCCCTGAGCGTATCCACGCCAAGCTCGCTGACGACCAGGATCTGACAGCGGAGGGGAACGATGAGGCACTCCTGGCAGCCAGTGACACCCGGATCTTTTTGCGCAGAGCAACAGGACGTGGCAATCTCCCATTTCGTCCCCTTCTTCTTCTCTTCCTCGAACAACTCATACAACACCCAAGCACCTTTGGAATGCTGGGGAACATTCAGCAGCTAGCTGCAGCTAAGCTACAGTATTACTCACCAGCAGTCATCTGTAGGTTTCTGAACTCCTGATTGGCCCCTACAGGGTACGGAACACATTGGTCACAAGACGGGTTAGCGGGCTGGCTGGCAAACAAAACGTCAATGTCATCAGGAAGCATGCTTGTAATATTGTTTCAGCAACTATGCAAATACCCCAACATACCATAATGACAGGGGTAATGGTCCCAAAAGGCAAGAATCATTTTAAGGTCGGTGGGCTTAAATAATTGGCTTCAATTATCCTCATTTAGTGCAGCTGTCAGACACAACAGACGCAACTATGATAATCAATCTAAGTACATGTATCTAAAGACATGTCTTTCTACTGGACCAAAATGGAGAGACAAGAAAAGCAAGGATACTGAGACTTTGGGTGGGCACATGAGAACCAGGGCTGCTGTTGAACTGCTCCACTCGTCTTGCACTAAAGACAGGAGTCTCAGAAAAAAGAAGACAGGTGGTTTGTGGTTGAGACAGAGCATGTCTGGCTCCCATGGAAACTTTGCTGGTGCAGGTAAGATTTGGCACCCAGCAATGGCTGAAGATTTTTAATCTGGGCACTTCTCAAACTAGACTCCTTTTGGTCAGGAGAGAATCATGGGAAATCATATTTAAAACACAGTTTACATCCACGTCATGGCAGCCTCGCTGCAACAGGGAATGACCTTATTTCCTAATTAAAACTTTCAAATTATTCAAAATAACTATTAGCATACACTGTATATTTTGTCTGTACATGCACATAAAATTATACATACAAACTTGATTCAATCCAGTTGATTCAATATCAGATGTAAAAGGGAGAAGGTATCAGCACCCTTTATTGCCTTTTTCTCAGCAAAGGGAAAATTAAATGGAGGTGGAGTTTCACAGAGGAGAAGCTGCAGGAAAACCCTCAACGTGCTCTCATTCCTGTGGGTGTTTGGCAGCCACAAGCACTCCATCAGCCCGACATCCTTTATCACAGTCCATCCATTTTCTCCCAACCTCCCTGCTCACATTTCCTAGGCTGTTGCACTCACATATTCCGATCAAGGAGCAGGGCAGAGGGATGAGGAAGGACTTATCAGAGGCATGTCTTTCTTTCACACCATGTGTTACTGTTCAATCTTCATTTCCTTCCCTGGTCTTTCTCCCTTTTTCAGTCATAACGGCATACTGGATGACTCCTTTAGGTTAAAGTTCAGGTGTAGCTGGTCTACTCGGGCCCTGTAATTACCCATGTGATGCATGACTTCAGGGAGTGAGCAGGAATGGACTCTAAATCACTTTGACCAGTCGGTGTTAAACCAATAAAAGTGAATCTGCTGCGTAAGAATGAAAGAGATGAGTCAGTGGCAGACAGGTTAGCTGTCAGTCGTTGCTTCTGAGAATGTGTTAGGAAGAGTAAATGGAAACCACATTGAAGCTCTGCAGTGGGAGAGAATCAAACGGTATGGCACTACAATGCCCCCTACTGGTTAGATCTACAAATGAATAACTTCATAGTTCACCCAAACCATCCAATCACATTAAACCAGTTGTTCTGAACGTAAGCCCTATCTTGAATTCCTCCTGGCCTAGTGAGAACCTTTATCAACATTAGAATTAGCATTTTAGACGGAAGGGCAGAATTCAACTAAAGTCATTCTCGTTATAAATAGAGGATTGTGGTTATATTTCAAAATTCAAGTATTCTCAGAGGCTGGGAGAACATGTAACTTTTTCCATGTGTGACTTGGGAGTTCTACAGTTTCACAGTGGCGGTCGGAGAAAATATTTGATTCAAATTGGAGCAGAGTGGGCAGAGGTGTCATGTGATGTTGGTGTTTGTTGTTGTAGCAGGAGGGGAGACCTGAAAGACTTTCAGCTTGATAGGGGTCAGGGACTCAAGTTCCGTTATTGGTTACTTTAGTGTTGTTTCTGACCAGTTTTAATCTTGCTAAGTAAACACTATGTTATGTTCTGGTTAAAAACGAAGGATTGCAGCCTAAATTTTTATTCCTGTTTTCAAAAACAATTTTGAAATGATATTTCACTTTGTGTTCAGAAGAGTCAAATTTGTCAACTTTATTTGACAGTTGAAATGAAGATGTCATGAAGAGGTCTTGAGGAATACAGAATTCATGGACAAAGTGTGAGAAAACAATGCAGAGGAAATATGAGGCTGAGGTTAGGAGTTGGTGAACAGGGAAGTCAATTGTTCTGACAGGATGGATAATAATGAGGGATCTGGAAAAAAATGCAAACATGAAGAAAAATTGTCACCACTTTCCATCAAATGGCTATCGCTGGCTAATTTTTAAAAGATTTCTTGCACAAACCCCTGCCTGCTTGCTCTGGAAATGGATAACAGGGTACATCAGCTTCTTGACATCGTCCAGAACAGGACGACCTCTGTTCCAGGGCTTCTCTTTCCTGACAGCCTGCCGAGGGAGTAGGCTTTCCAGGGAGGAAATCACAGACATTCCCCCCAAGAATGTACCAAAGCCTCATTACATTGTCCGCACCGGATATATCAGCCATTTGCCTCGGGAAATACATGCATTCATCCGTATATATCCGCAAATCTATATACATATTTAACATGTTGGAAAAAGAGGTTTAAAAATTATGTATCATTGCCAAAAACTGGCAAGGCCCATTTCTGAAAGAACCACATCACATTAAAATCCAGCAGCTAAGTTCCTGCTGACCTTGACTTTGGCCCCATCCAGCCCAGATGTTGTCTTTTGAAGGTTCATACAGGCATCGTTAATGTGCTCATCATATTGCTCAACACCATTACATAGTTTTGAACTATGTTTTCCTACTTCTTTCCTACTCGTTTTTAAAAATTTTCTGGTGTCCTGTGGAAGGTGGCACTGTCTTTTTGCTTCCTGAATGTACTGAAAACATTGGTATATCATTTCAATTAGATGATATTCATACATTTCTTTTGTTTCTATCAAAATGAAAAAAAACTTGATCGATAACTCTTGCTGTGCCAACAGCTTCAAAAGATAAAAAATGTTTTAAAATTCTAAATTCTCGATATTATGTTAGTGACACCCTGTTAAACTTCTGAATGTTAGTATTTTCAAGGTTTCAAGCTTAGGGATAGAATAGAAGATATTTTTTGAGTGAAATCAAATTTATATCCTAAAACAACCCACAACAAGTGCAACTATTTAGAGAAAATTTCCTCATTTTAGCAGCTGTAAAAATAAAATGATTATGCATAGCGAGCCACAGTTGTATTTGCCAATGTGCAAGATGCGTATGGTGAGTGATGCCCAAACTATGTGCCCAACCCTTAGATGGGTCCTGACTATGGATCCTGCCTAGAGCTGAGTGGGAGGTGGGAAGATATTCGCAAATAACATACCTCTTGAATTGACATTCAAACAAATCTTGATTTTGATAGATCTTTGATAGCTTCTCACATTTTTGGCTGCGTTTGCATTATTGTAGCATTAACTCTGCTCATCCATTAAACAAATATTGTTCTTGGAAAGATTTGGACTAGACGTGGGCTAAAAGATGACCGCCTCTCATTGCCACCTCAATGGCCTCTGGCTCTTGCCCCGTCCTCTTCGTTATCCTCTATTGGGAGAGGCATGGGAAAGGAAGCAGAGCAGAAGATTGACCTTGTCCAAGATATAAATATTGTTAACCAATACTGAGCAGGAGGTAAATCTTCCAAGAGCATTGCGTTCTTCAGGATACACAGGCAGGATGCACCCTATAGCAGTCTGGAGGGCAACAGCACACCCTATTTTTATGAGTTTACAGCCTGTTTTGTCTTCAGTGTGATTACACAATGAATTATCAATCCATCTGCTTTAGACGGATGCATCATCTGCTAATATTATTTTTAACCTAGAATGAAACAGGAATAAATAATATATATATTATAATTCTCCTTTTTCTCCTTTAAGCGTGTGTGTCAATGGCCTCAAAATGGATTCTACAAATAACAAAGCTGGATTTTTTTTCAGATATTTTTCAGTTGTCCCCAAATCATTGCTGTGATAATATTTGTCCAGGTGCTCTTCGTTGTTACTAAGACACTTTTATGAGAGATGTCAGTGGAATCCTTTGCTTTTTCTCATTGTAGGCATGCTTGAGACAAGATGGAAAGTATGTCAGGCTGTTAAAATATTTCTATAAAATAAATGAAAAAAGGCATAGCACAAGGGCAAAAAAATAAAAATAAATCTGGCAATGATTGCAATTGATTGCATGCTATTTATAAAGTTTGCTACTCTTTTCTGAGCCACAACATCCGAACAAAACAATCTGTAAATCATAGATAATCACATCTTGGAATGAAGGACCGTAATCCGTAAGCAGTTAAAATCAAGATCAGCTAACCCAAATTCCAGCTGAAGAATACATTTGGGAACATATGCTTTACATACTGAACTTGGCCTGGGTCCAAACCTTGCTTTATCTTCTTACCCAGACACCCATTGGCTTATAACTTACCAACAAACTGAATTAAGAGGAGCTATCACAATATCCCCATCTACATGGGACACATAGACTCTGATAAATCTTATGCCAGGTACAATCATCTTAATTTGGTTTTCACTGAAGTATACATCACACAACCACAAAAATGAATTTATAACATTTTCCATTTATATCCATGGCTTCTGGAACAAAACCTGATTGAACCCCCATACATAAAAAAATAAATAAATAAATAAGTAAATAAATAAACACATATTTCTGTGAAACCAGAAAAAGTTTCCTTCTCACTCAGAATTTTGCATCAGCAGTGACAAGAGCATTTCAGTGATTAATCCAGAGTAGCATATGTCATTGATCAAGGTTTAATTCCTTAAAGCAATTATATTAAAAATATTTCTAATAGAAATAACATACATTGCTTTATAATAATGATACAATTAAATGCACCACTATGGGCCATTTGAAATTGTAAATGTGGCTCAAGCCTTTTCAATTCACTCATGTTACCCTACTCTGGCTATCGAGAAGAGTATGCTGTGTGGAGAGAAAGAGAAATGTTCTGGTATGAATGTGGATCAGTGGAGTCAGCATGTAAAAATCCACGTAGCACAGGGCTCCTTGCACTTGAACCTAAGGAGAAAGACATTGTGGAATTCAGATGGTGGAAAACAGATATCAGCTAGTGAATCAGCTCAGAAAGCATTCAATTTTCTTTCTCCTCACTCCTTTACAACCTGATGTGTGGCACCATTCTATTTACTCATCTTGGCCATTTGCATATGTTTCTTTCCTACCGAAACCGTACTCCAAACCCTGCATTGTGTTTAGCTACGTTGATGGCTAATGTTACTTCGGCTTTGTGCATTTTTCTCCCCCACCTCAAATTCCCTCACTGTCAGAGCCAAGCTAGCACTCTATCTGTGAGAAATTTAGCCTCATCCAACTCAGAGACAGGTTCAGTCTTCTTGTCCTTATCTTTCAGCAACAAATACAAGTGATTTGTGAGTTTTTTGTTCTTGCCTATTTTTTTCAGGGACTGTAGGTAATTTAAAAAAGCATAAATAACATCTGATGAATAACATAGTGCTTAAATTCAATTTGGTCTCTGTGAAAAGTGCTTACTTTCCTTCTTCCCTCTACTGACACAAGAACATGCTTTCCCCCAGGGTAGACCCCCCCCCAAACTTATTCTGCTTTCCTTCAGCTTTTTCTAGCTCAAATAAATCTGCTCTCCCTCTGCCATTCACTTAAAAAAAACAACAACAAAAAAAACATGCAAACATGTCAGGGGTAATTCATAGTGATAATGACCTTTTGGCAAATATTTACACTGTAATTTTAACCCAGAATATGATTGCAAATCCATTTAATAGTGGTTTTTGCATAGGCAGTCATGAATTCTTTCTTTCATGAGCTATTTGGTAACAATCTGTTTACATTTTGAAGTATTTAGTTGTTTACTGTTTAATCTCCCCTCTCTTTCTCTATGACTCATTCATAGAAACAAGAAACACGGGACACCTCTGGCTGATCCTGGGTCAGGAGTGTATGCATATCTGCATAGATGGGTATGTATATGTGTAACTGTATAGGTATATGCACTTCATGCGCACATGTAGGTGTTTACATGAGTTTTTTGGTGTCTATATGCATTTATGCATTTGCTATAATGCTGGTTACATTTCACATGGATCTGCTGTGTTGAAAAAACAAATAACCAATGGATGCGATGTCCTCAATCTACCACCTTTGTTGCTGGAGAACTGGCTGAGTTCAGCATTTTTTTTCTCACTTAATTCTCAGAGACCATGAAAAGCGCTGTGATTGTTTATGCATGGACATACATTAGGAGCAGCGTCGACTGGAATGCAATGATTATGGGCCTGTTCATGTGAATGTATAGTCAGGCTCTGCAGATGCTCAAGCTCTGTATGCTTCCTTCTCACATATGAATGCAATTAGGGAAACACTCATGTGAATACCACATCTCACATGAATGAAAGATATTATTATTATATTTGGAAAAAAAAAATTGCTGGGTGGAGATACCATGGCTGAACCGCAATCAACTTGATCATTCTTTTACCAGCCTGCAGATGTATGTGTTCAGACTTGACCATTCTGAGAAGTTCTGGATGCTAATCTGGTTGTCAAAGCTGCAGATAAACCTAAACCTAACTTTCTCCTGTTAATATGAACATGAGTCCAAATTCCAGCCACTCACCCTGTGGAACCATTATTCCCCTCTAGCTTTTTAGATAGTATAATATCTAAGGCAGGGGTGGGCAATTCCAGTCCTGGAGGGCCGGTGTGTATGCTGGTTTTTGTTTCCACCAATTACTCTGACTAAATGAGCTAATTGGTTGCATACACCAACACTGATTCACTTGTAGATTAGATCACAGTAATACATTTCATTTACAGACACAAGAACTCTTTGGCTCTCATTCGTTCACTTATCAAGAAATGTAGGTGACATGTCAGATGGCGTAAATATTGGGGCTAATTAAATAATTAAGGGCAGAAGTTGGCATGAAGACCAGAAACAGATACAGGCCTCATTGCCCACCTCTGATCTAAGGTATGTTGCTGAATGGGAAAATATCTAGGAATGTTGTTGATGTTCTTTGGAACAATTTTAACTAAAGAAACACTCATACTTAACACTAGGTATTCTTCTGTCAAGAATGGGAGTGCTGACACAAACTATGTGCAATGAAAAACACAGAACCTATTGTATTGAAATTATGTTGCTGCTTTGTATTTATATAAAGGGAGGTTGAACCTTATACAATGGTACTGACCAAACTTGTTAAATGTAATAATTGTTTGTTTTAATTATTTTCCTTTAGCTGGTTAGGATTAACATGAACTCAGGGCACATTCCATAAATAATGCTTTTCTACTGCTGCACTAGTATTACTACCACCAACATGAATCATGCTGCTATTATCAGTAATATACATACAAATGTATTAATGTGCAACATGTGATGGTGGTTCATGTAATTGCATGTGTTATTCAGAAAAACAAAACAAAAGCAAAAAAAAAACCTTCACCCTCTCCATAATCTGAAAACTGTAAACGTTTGCAGAAATTGCACATTATTTTTTGTTGTATGGCAGTTAGGCATTTTCTTAGTTGTTTTTTTTTTTTCTTTCCCCATAACACGGTAAATTACTGTTTATTGGTTGACAATGTACTGTATATCCTCTGGGTAGACGTAAATACGTAAATTGGTATGGTCCCAAATATCTCCCTGTAATAAATAGACTGCTAGAATATTGTTGATCTAGAAATTAAATGTATTTATTATTATTATTATTATTATTTTACTTTATCAGTGTTTAGTCTTTCAGTTATGTTGGCTTAGAGCCAAACATCAATCTGGAAATGTTTTGCACAACATTCCCTTTGGAGGCATGTTTCTTTTACAGATACTATTTCTACTTCTCTATTACACATTTTTTTTTTACATTTATTGCAGTTGGTTGGAAACAAGCATACTGATTATAAACAGTGTAGAATTATAATGCTATAATTATAATGCATAATGCTATTATGTTTATGTTATGATTTATCACAGCATACAAGATCTAATACTGATTTTTTTCATGCAGTCATCTTAATTTTATTTGAAATGATTTGTAAGGTAGTTTTAAAATATAGTGCCTGTCACAGTGCTGAAAAAATGGGGGCTACTTCATTGTTTTCTCTAGAACATGGTTTTAACGAAGTGAAACAACTGGCTTATTCGTGTACTGAATTAAAGATTTGTACAGTATGAAACGCCATGGACAAAACCACAGCATATTTAACAGACAAGCCCCCACCCCAACCTCAGCCCCTTCCATTCCATCCCACCCCATCCTATTCCCTGCCAGTTGGAGATGGGAAGCACAAAACTCTGCAAGGTCTTTGGCTTCCTTTGTTAGGAATTTTCACACAAAATGAAATGGTCACACAATCCTGTTTGCAGGGATTAGGTGCAGTCTAAGGCTTGAATCTGTTGCCTAGTTCAAGGTCTTTGAGGGGCTGATGTGTCAGAGAATGATGTGGTTGACCTCATCACTTTCCATTAGTTCTACACTGAAACCCCTGGCCATGATTCACTGACTCTGTTTCTTCAATAACTTTGCAGAGCAACAGCGGTGGTAGTCTCCTAGTCTGCTTCTGCAACCAATTAGGTCTGGAACCCAACACAGTACTGGAGAACTGGAGCGCAGCAGAGAAACGTCAATACACACTGTAGTTTTTGTATTTTGTAAGTAATGGGAATGGTGGGTTACTAATGTCCTGGAAATGCAGTATTCATCATAAATGGAATGAAATAAATAAATTACAAATGTGACTTCAGACCATGTAACCAACAAATGGGAACTCCTTCAAACAAATTTTTATTGATAATCTAAAATTCAGCAGCAAGTCTTTTAAGTAACAGTCCAATATGTTTAGCATACAGTATTGGTAGTTATACCATAATAAATGATTTGGATATGCAAACTTGTCTGCAAAAAATAGTGGAATCCAAGTGGAATCAATTCCTAAAGTCAGTTTTAATTTTTACAAGGACTGTAAGTTACTCTAGTAGGAGAGGGGTCAACAGTAAATCAAATGATCGTAGCCAAGTATATATACATTTTGTTCTGCATTTTTGCTTCTGTACAGTAAAATATCACCCCAGCAAGTTTAGGCTGACGGATGATTTCAGTGAAAGACCTGTCTGCTGTCTGGAGCCAAAATGGCTTCTTTGGTCTTCTCACAGGAAGAAGAATGGCATGTAGAAAATGCATAACTGCAATGCTAGGATTTTTTTTCTTTAAACTTCTGACTCATTCACTCGACTGCCTTCAAGCTGATCTAAGCTCTCACCGCATCTCTGCCACAAACAAATGTAAAACATTCTATTGTATAGCATGCTTCTGCATGAAATTGCAGGGAAATAATGGATAGTTAATAGCAGGCAAGTTCTACTAAAGTAAGTCCCAGCCTCACTTTATGGTCCACAGTTCAGAATTGTATAAAGGTGGCCAAGTATTTGACTCCCAGGTGAGACACTGCTGGTGACCTTCGTGCAAATAAAAGTGCATACCAAAAGAACAGAGCTACCGTACCCCAGAACTGCACTGCACATTTTGTAGGTATGGACACCATGAACTGCCGCATTGCCCAAGAAGGTGGGGTCCAAGGCAAATATTCAGCATGTCCTGCATACAGTAGCCTGACATTTTTCTGTTTTCAGAGGAGTTTTGATAAACCGGTAAATGCCCAGAAATGCCCACAGACAGTTTTCTGCATGAATGCCATTCAGCTGTCTGAGCCATTCTCTAAGTGGCCTCTTGTCCAGGTCAACAGCATTTACTCCTGCTGAAGGGAAATGTGCACAAAGATGATGCCCTTGGTCGTTCTTCTTTTGTCCTGCTCTGTACAATACAAATGCCACTCTGAAAGACTGACCAGGCCCAAAGCCATTGTGGAAATAAACAGATTAATACAAATTTTGCCAAGTATAGTGAGCTTCTGGACATATGAGTGACACAGCCCACAGTGACGTCATTCAAGGTCAACATTTGAGGACAACTAATGATGATTGGCTATGCTGTTCTTAAAATAGGAAAGTTGGATTAAATCTTTATTTTGCTAATCACTGGAACCACAACATTAAGGAGTGACTGAAGGATGGGATACGGTTTAGGTGGTGTTCATGCTCTTTGCCTGAATGGAATGAGTCACTATAAGCTTCTCAGATAAAAGCTAAGGCTGCACTTTTCCAAGAAAGTGGCAGTTGGATGAGGAGGATGAAATTTTAAAGCTGGAAACTGGAAACAGACAAGGATGCTGCAGGGTCAGAGTGAAAATTAAATTTGAGACTGACCACCGGATTACTGGATTGATAACAGCTCTCCTCCGGGATTTATAGTACAAAGTGTCCTTGTCCCATGAGTCACATCTCATCTCTCAAAAGCATCACAATGTCCCAATTTCAGAGGCTTTGGACACAGGCACACTGTCTGGACTAGAGAGGCAGTATTCAAAGAAAAAAGAAAAAGGGAAAAAAAAACAAGTCATGCCAGCATTGTGGGTCCATCTGAAGAGTTTGCTAGTTTTCACTTACAATAAATAGCCTATCAATCTACCTTTAAAAAATAAAATATTTTTGTTTAAGTGTTTGTCCTTCACATCATTCATCAGATCCTAGTTACTAATCTGCATATTATAAGGATGCCTCAATCAAATAATCAGTGTCCAACATCAGCCCATCAAGATGTTCAGTAAAATCAGTGGATCTCCTTCATAGGCATCCGATCCTAGCATCAGCACATGACGATGATATTAAAATCAGTAAACCTCCTTCACAGTGTCAGATTATAGCACCAGCACATCACAATGCTATTAAGATCTGTGAATATCCTTCACAGTGTCAAATCCTAGCACCAGCACATCATCCTATTATTAAGATCTGTGAATATCTTTCGCAGTGTCACCTGCTCTAACCCTAACCCTAACTCTAACCAGCACCCTTGATTAAAGTGTCTTTCATGTTCCTCAGTCAGTCTGAGACATGTGTCAGTGCAGTGGAATGTAGGTAAGGCGGACTCAGAACAACTGTTCTGCACATGCAAGCATAACGATGTGGCACTTGGCGCTGCCGCCCGCTCAGTGGGGCACAGGGCTGTTAGCGGCTGCGCTGGACCGGCTTGGCCCGGCACAGATTTATGGGCAGCATAACATACTTCAGGAGGCAGGCCGGGCCAATCTCCCATGCCACTCTGAGGAGAGCGGTGGGAAACGCCAGGCCCGGGGTCGAAGGTTGGGCCGACAGGGTGTGAGCCGCTCCATATTTACGGGCCGTCTCCACGTTCAACTTGCCAGTCACAAGCCGTCTAGGGGGCAGAGCGCAAGCATGTAAATCACATGCAGAAACACGGCAGAGGCTCTTTGTGTCCAGCGGCTGGGCCGTGGGGGTGTGGAATGTCCAAAGGACACGGGAAATGAAAACCACCAAGGGGGGGGGGGGGGGGGGGGGGGGGGGACAGGGGGACAGGGGGGGAGGAATGAACGATAGGTGCGTCTGAACACCGCGTGTTTATCCGAGAGCCCATTGTTTTTCTTCTCAGCCTCTCCCTCGCTGTTGCAGCCAGCAGTGAGGAGACCGCAAGAGTATCCATGGGAACCGTCATGTGACACAGGCTGCCAGAGTCGGAGGCCACATCGAGTCTGTCATCGGATGGCGAAGGCTTTGCTTTGATTTCCTTTATTAGTCCTCGGTTTATGATGCGTGCCCCCGTGACGATTTATTTAGGGGAGGAACGTTCCCTGTGAAAGATGACTGACATACGACTGCATTGTTAAGATCCACATCTCTACTGAGCATCACAGGCCTAACTGTAAGTACAGTGTGTGTAAATCACTGGCCAAACAAAATGCCAGACATAATCACCACTCTAAAACAGGGGCGCAGACTCCATAAAGGTGAACAAAACTAAATGTTATTGCAGATACAGGGCCGCCTTATCATGCAGTTGACATGTTATTATTGTCAAGTGCTTTTCTGTCAAACAGGAAATGGCTTTAAACTACAATGGTCTGTATTCATTTTCATTGACATTTGTTTATAGTAGAACAAATAGCAGCAATGTTCCTGTCGCATTGTATGAAAATCCTTGTTTTGATTGGATTCATTCTGTTTTTTTTTTTTTTTCCTGCTGTCCTCATGAAAGATGCTTGAACCCATTAAGCTTTTCAATATTTTTCTCTTTGAATAGACTTTTAGCCAACTTTTTTTCTTTTTTTTTTTGGCCGCACTTACTTTGGTGACCATTGTGCTCAGAGCTTACTGTGTCTTCAGCTTTGAGCAGTAATGAGGGACGAATGAATTTTTGTTTTTAGTATGATTTTTCACGTTGCGCTTGTGAACTGCAAACATTTCATGTGTGTCTTGAGCTTCCAACTGGGCTTTTAACTCAGACAGACAGTATTATCACCCATTCCAGCTGCAGGGAAAGTTTTTCCAAGAACCATCTGCTCGCTCCGGCAATATTTTCACACCCTCCACTGCTTCACTGCTCACTTATCTTCATAGGCCTGTGCCTCCGGTTTCAACAAGCACCTTCCTTCAGGCGGGCAAGTTCGCAACGATTTCCTCAGATTGTCTCCACACCCATGGACGAGTGGAAGCAGGAAGTGGGGGGCCACGCAGCAGTGTTAAGCATGTCTGACAGCAGCGCTCAGCAGCACTCTGCAGATGCTGGCTGGCATTAGTGCTGCTCTTCCTCTTCGGGTTTGCCTTTATCGCTGACGGGATGATTCAGAGTCGGAGATGCTCTTGGAAGGGCTCAGAGCGGGGGCTGCTCATAAAGTATCAGGGTTTACCTCCTCGGTCAATCCAAGATATTTCATCAGCCTCTTACACCTTGAGATTTATAACTTCCTTCACACGTAGTCACTGTATCACACACACACACACACACACACACACACACACACACACAGCCCAGGCACTTTCTTAAAAAAAGTTCTTGAAGGAGCCAGATGATTCCAAAAGGAGTCAAATGATTTCCTTTTCAATTTATTTATTGCCGCCAGTACACCGGCTTGTATCAGGTGTCACAAACCCGTTTTGATGTACAATTCACTCCATTCTCCAGAAATAACCATTTAGGATGCCAAAATGAGTGCTTTCCTCTGGCAATAAAGCTCTCCCTCGACCCCGTCATGTGAAGCATGCTGGGATGTTTACTCCTCCATGTTTCAGATGAGGTTATAACAGCTAATTTCTCAAAAAACATTCCTTTTTTTGCCCAGCCTACATTCAGCTATTTGACTTGAGGCCGTCAAAGAAATATTTTTTCTGAAAAATGAGTGGTAATGAAACTTGGCTGCCCCTAGCAATTCCTTAAATATGGGAAATGCATGGTAGTGTAGCAGCGACTTGTCATGCGCTTAATAGAGTCTTCCTGGTGCTATGAACCTGACCCATTTTCATTCAGTGATGGGGTAAGGGGAGGTTAGCATACCCAGATTTCACCACCAATTTTAAACATTAATAAACTGTTGTTAATGTGTCAGAAATTCCTCACAGGGCTTGCCCACAGTGCTGGTGTGTTGGTGGAGATGGTCTGATTGTGTGTAGAGGATAACCAGCGCAAATGATGCATGACCCAAATACCACCTCACCAGTGGTGGGCAGAAACATGCCTCCCTCAGCTTTAAGGGTCTGTACTGTTCTCTCTTTTTACAAACTCAGAATAATGTGGTGAGGGGGAGAGAGGCTCAGGGTTTGGAGGCTGTTTTTTGTCGGATGGGGGTGTGGGGGTTGGCTTGTGGTAACTTCGGAGCACAGAAAAGCTGAAACCCTGCAATTGATGGTGTTTGATTTCCACAGTAATTAGCATTCCTTTGGCTATTTGGATTTCCAATCTGGGCCTATCCCATATCCATGGCACATTCCAAAAATGGCTGGCTGGCTTACAGCCCCGATAAACTACCCACGGATTGAGTTAGGGTCCTGGCGGATCCAATGTCCGTGGGTGCACACATACATAGGCTACACACACACACACACACACGTATGCACTTTCAAACACTTACAACTAGCACGGACACATGCATGCTCATGCTTTCTTTCACATATACACACTTTGTTTCGCACAAAAACATACATACGTAATGGGAGGTGCGGCTACATGACAGTGTAATATAATTTAGTGGGCAGCAGGAGCAGCACTGAGGTGGGATATGTAAATAAATTTGTTGGTATTTGTGGGCAGTTTGCCGAATCCCTTTTAAGCTCCAGGATACTTCAACCAGTGGACGGGGTTAGGCCTCGTCTGTGAAAGGAAAATTGCTCTAGACTGTACCTGGGTGGAAGGAAAAGACTGAGGCCATCAAAGGTCCATAGGGTTAGAATGGCCTTTCTCTGAGTTACTGCCACTGGGCTCTCTGCTGCAGATCAGAGGACCCCTGGATCTCAGTCACGGAGGCCCGAGGTCCAGTAAGCGTCCCATAATTTATGAAATCAGTTCCAACTGATTTTCTCAAAAGGTGTAACTTGAAGCATATGCACATGAACACACACATAGAACAACTAGATGAATTAGTTGCCTGTGACTAAAGCTAATTTATTACGGCATGGTGAAGATCATTAAAGTATTAAATAGGACATAATAGATTCTTAGCGCGCCGGGGTACCAGAACAAGGGCCGCCTGTTCCCACTTGCATGTCTAGACATGAGGATGCCCTGTTCTCACGAGGATGCCGGGGTCTCACATAAGAGGTTAATGCTGAAGGACATCAGTCTCAAAAGTATTGTAACCATCATTCAATTCCTGACTCCAAGTAAAAACATTTAACAGTAATGAGTCCATAGTCCATTCCCCAGGGGAATAAGACATGAGTGTTTCCTCCACTTCCTCCTTTGGGGTCTTAGAAGGGTCACATGTCCTATACAGCATCATGGGTAATAACCTCCTGTCTCAGCAGTAGAGCTTGTTCTTGATGCATGAGCGGTACTATGCTCACCCTGTTTTGTTTATTGATTGTTGCATATGGTTTCTATGTCTAGAGGTGATTACGAGGGTTCACTCTGCAATCAATGGACCAAATGGGCAGAAATTGTTGTCCTTTTGAATGTCAATGATTCATTTTCTTTTGTATCTGAAACCTGATTCAAATCAGTTCACCAATTCACTTTCAGGTTCAAAAGAGTAAAATTTCACTTGAATAAAGTATTTGTATTTGTATTACTTCACTTTTTGGAAGTTGTATTTTGAAACAAAACTTAATAGGGTTCTGTGATGAATGTGTTAATCTTATGAATCTTCAAGCTAATTTGGCACGCTACACTTGGTGCATTTTGTCAGAATGTCCAGTTGAGCATAAACAAAGTACATTTATACAGTAAGAATATATACTTACAATTGAAACACAACCTAGGAATTGTAGGTCGCAATTTCTTCAGTTATTACGGCCATTGGTTTTTTTTATGCGCCTTTTCTTCAGTTATTACGGCCATTAAGTTTTCTTCATTTCCTTGATTGAATCATATGCGTGCAAATCTCTTTTTACAATTTGCACCTGTTGGCTTTCTATTTAAACTCCTAGCAAGCTGATGAACTTTGCTTTAGTGTCACTTACGTTACACGAGAGCCGGTAATCTGTCAAGTGTGGTAAAGGTATAGGTTTGGGAGTTTGCGGTATTGGATTGTTGTAGCTACAAAGTTAGCACAACAGTCTTTAGCTTAATGGGTTGTTGGCAACAAGTTAGTGCCACAACCTAAACTCAGAATTCTTCTTTTAGGGCGTTACATTTTCAGCCTCGGTTCAAGGTCTGTTTTCTGTGAGTTACCCCGTTTTCTGCACAGGCAGTTTTGTTTTGTTTTCAGAAAGTTCATACTCCTTAAGCTTTTGTTTTTTTACCCAGTACGCGGGTTGTTTAGAGCTTTTCTTTGGGATACTCTCCCGTAGGAGTATTGTTTTTCTTTTTGTTCTTTTTCCCTTGTCCTTTTGTCTCTTTCAAGACTTGCTTATTCTAACTCATGTGAATAGCTTAAAGAATCCCTGTTCAGTCGCGTTTGGTCTCCCAAAACCCCCACTCCATCACAATCACTGTTTTCCACACATCCCCTCATTTGTTTCTGAGGACCCCACCAACACAAACCTACTCTGTCTCTCTCTAGGGGGCTGGGATAGGTTTTAAGGTACTTGTGGAAAATTCTGTGTTTCAATAAAGGAATGTCAAAAGTCAAAGTCATCTGAACTGAAAGTGCTGT
This sequence comes from Anguilla anguilla, assembly GCF_013347855.1. Taxonomy (NCBI): domain Eukaryota; kingdom Metazoa; phylum Chordata; class Actinopteri; order Anguilliformes; family Anguillidae; genus Anguilla; species Anguilla anguilla. Next base: position 28,256,122 of record NC_049208.1, read on the forward strand.
TGGGGAAAAATAGTGATGAGATTACAAATGTTATATTAAAGGGGCATCTTAAACACCAGGCCATCAAATATACTTGAAGTCACTTTATTCAACATCGTCCAAATTGAATGTTTTAAGAGTGTGTTGGAGAAGGAGGGAGAGGGGAAGTGGGATGAGGCTGGTAGAGACTGAGAGGGGAAAAAACAGTAAAATACCTACAGTTTACTATTAAAAATCTCTATTGATAAAGCGGACAAAAATTCTCTATAGCAATGGAGTGTTTCACTCAGACTCAAAGAGGCTGTTTTAGCGGAACAGAATACTTTTATTTTGTGTCAAACTATTGGAGATGCAATGAGACTAAATCATTTATTGGCCATCACGGCAGGTTCAGACCCAATACCTCAGAGCCCGGTAAGAAATTGTGCTCTGGCCATTTAATCCCCGCAGAGGAATAGATAGAAGTTTTAAGACTGATAAATAAGTCAAAATTGCAATGCATTCGATTTCTCCTACTGATACAGCAATTCATGAATTTACCTTTCATGGTTTCGACTGCTTTCTAAGTGGTTTTAATAATTATCACGATTGTGCTTGTTGTTGCAAGCATATAAACTGTGGAAATATAATTGCATAGAATAACAAAGGATTAACTTACTGTCGGAAACCCTTCCAAGAATTTAAATGAAGGAGGCCACATGGTGAAAAACAGAACATATTTCCCCTCTCTCCTGTTCTCAAGGCCATACTCCATTCAAAATTCTTTCTTGCACATTTCCAACTATTCCAACATTTCCCCCCCTCCCCATTTCTGCAGGGATACAAGATATACATTGTGTATGCCACTCATCTAAAGCCATCTCTTATCAAGCTTGTTATAGAACAAATGTCTGCAAGTGCATGCTGTTGGGATAATGTCTCACTTTATGAAGTTTATTTAGAGGGCGAGAGCTCAAATCCCAGATAGGACACTCCTCTCATTCCATACAGGTGGCTTCAGTAACAAAATAAAACCAAAGGTGTGAGTTTGCGTCAGGCAAACCAAGAGTTTGGCATGTAAAGCTCACTTTTGCTCAGGTTCACTCAAACATATTACATTTTTAAATTAATAATTTCAGATGTGTCTCAATTACACGCATACACACACAGCACACACACACTCACACATTAAGGTTAAGACATGACCAGTATAAATGACCAGTTTGTGAATTACTCTCCTTGCACACATGCATCCAGAGTTCTCCTGCAGTACTTCATGCAGGGCTTTCCATTCATTGAGTACTACTCATAAAGCATGCTTAGCTAGATATATGCATGACTGGCTGTGTGCTGGCAAGCCATTCTTTTCTCAGCATGTGGCCAGAAGAAATGCAATCTGTGATACAGCAGGAAATGCTGTAAATTTGTCTCCTCTAAATTTGCAATTGGAACTTTGCCAATAAGACAAATCACACTAGTGTTGTTTATACCAATAACATTTTATTGTCACCTTATCTGATGCAGACAGGGGTTTGTCACCCCAGGGATTTTTTATTTTTTTCACTTTGCACCTCGCCATAAACCCACTCTTTCCTGATCACCACCCCCGTCCCCCTTTTCTGTTTTGTGAGAAATCCATCATGTTCTCTGAAGTCTTTCTTGATTGCAAAGAATTGCAAAAATGTGTCGACTTGTTCCCTTTTAAGGAATGTGAAGGAATTGTCCCTCCCTCTTAGCTCACATTTTTCTTCTTCCCCATACAAAAGAAATTCCGCTGAGTGCAGTAAGGGGGTGTGCGTCTAGACTTCAGCTGAGGAATACAAGTCAAATAAATCAGTGTGAGTTACACTATGCTAAATAAACTGTAAAAGTGTCTGTGAGAAATTTGGAATAGTTGGCATTGTTGGAGGCAAGGTCCCTAGAATGTTTGCGCTATTAAATAATGTTCTGGCCCAGCCTGGAACATTTCCTTGTCCAAACACACCAAACCGATCCCGGCAATTAAACCTCACAGAGCCCTGATTGCACACTGACAGATTCTTACCCTCTTTTTTTCAGAGGAAATAGCAGGGGAGAGACATCCGATAGGCCGAGAGCTGAGAATGGACTAATGTCACCTGGAGGCTAGCCACTCTTGGGTCAGCACAGAGGCGAGGCTCACCCCGCGGAAACCCCGAAACTTTGCTCGGGGGTGAAAAAGTGGAACAAAGCAAGAGCCAGTTTGAAGAGTTGTTTTTTTTCCCCCAGGCCACATCCAGAGAGGTTGGACTCACCTTGTTCGGCAGCACACGTTCCTTCCTGCTGGCCAAGCCAGTGCGCGGCGGCTCCAGCTTTCCCGCGTCGAGTGGAAGAGGCATTGTTACTGAACATGGATCATGTTCTGGTTCTGAAAAAGCAGTGTTCGGGTGCGCTCATCCTGATGAATCGCAGCCATTTCCCAAATAGAACACGGCAGGCTTTGTGGGTCAAAATTCTTTGGCAGAAATTGAGTTTGAAGTGAAAAGTCAGGGAAGAACTAGATTGTTCTTCAATTGATATCCTTATGCATGGCCAGGTGCAGTCCCTGACGGCTAGCTCCACGTGAGACACACAATCCATACAATCCATGCAAAGCTATATAACACTGTAAAATCAAAGGTCTGGTCTTAATAATGCAAGTGCATTAGTGATGAGTAGGGAAGGTCCAACTTGGATGCCAATCAATCATTATTGTAGTCAATTTTGTGCAACAAAAGCACATAATCTGCAACATACTACAGCGAATGCATAAAAATAAATATGTGCATCGCTGTTATTTTACATATTTCATAATTGTTTATTTTTCTTAATCAAAATGGCTTTCTTACGTGTAGGCCATTTCTCAGTGCAGGTCACAGCCTGGCTTTTGGCCTTGCTTTAACACCCGCTGCAATGAAAGTAATTACCATTTGCTGAGGGTGACCCTTGGGTCTAGCAGAGCTAACCTAGGGGACTGACCTGGGGGTGACTCTTTCAAAATAAACAGCAGGACACATTCAACAAGATTTACTTAGTATGGTCCACGGTGAGCTTGTGTGTTCAGGGGAGGCTTTACAGTGCAGTAAATATGCAACTTCCTTTTTCTCGCTCTTTCTCTCTCTCTCCCCTCTTTTCTAAACGATCCACCTCAAAAATGGAGCGGCAGTCAAAATCACCCCAGCTCAGCAGGTCACCCAAAGTTCAGGGAACTGGATGCGACCAATCGAGTAAACAAAATGCTTGATTTTGCCTTTCATTCATTCTTTTGAGGTGAAACCCATTTAATTGTGCGTGTGGTAGTAGCCGCATGCCATTGGTGACAATACCCATATTCAATAAAAAATTTTACTCCGAAAAACATCTTTCACTGGCAGGCTTGAATTATTCAGTTATATTTATGCATTCAGCAGACATAGATATACACAGCAACACGATTAGATACTTAACCTTTAACCTAAACGTGAGAGTATCTTTGCTGAAGGGTATAAAGACTGCCCTATCTTGTACTGAACCTGTAACCAGAGTTGTAAGCCCAGTTACGTAACCATTATTCTCAAGGTGAGGAATACTGTTTCTTTTATTTTTAATTACAGTCTCTCCATATCATAGGTTTATTAGTAGTAGTTGTTGTTGTAGTAGTAGTAGTACATTGTGGGAAAATATGTTTTGGCTCCTCAGCTGTATGCTTTTGTATTTCCCAAATCAAGTACAATCAACATAACTAAAATTTTATCTTTATTTCCAATTCTTAAATATCCAATAATTCTGCATCTACTGTGGCCAGTCAAAGAGACCACAAGTCATTCACTCATTGAGAAAGACCTTTAAGCCAAGCTAGAAGGCCTCATGTTTCTCAAACTGGCAACATAATCCCTGGATAATGGCTAAACAATCAACAAAGGCTGTAGCCCAGCTGATTTTTATTTGCTTGGTTAAAACAGGTGTTTAGCTTGATATGATTGAGTTTGACTCAGTAGCACATGGACAATTTCTGCAATGTACAATGTCTTTGCCCTACCAGCAAGAAGTGGTTCAAACCTGGCATTGCTTCTTGCTGTGGGAAGAAATACAGAGCAATACCTTGTTACAATAAAACCCTAAGTTTGAAATGGAAAGCCATGGACAAAATTAGGGTGCCAGATGCCTTTCAGATATCGTTTGATCAGTTATTTTATTTCATTTTCCTCCCCTTTGCCTGCAAATTTTGTGACTTTGGTGTCTCCTCTAATAACCTAGGAAAACCAGATACTCGCTGTACACGCATGAAACTGAATTTGAAGTGCTTTAGCTTCAGAAGCTTTCATAAGTCTCAAAAACCAGAAGAAAACTAATTGGCAGTTTCTCAGGAACAAATGTGAAAAAATGTGCACTGGTTTAAACTATAAACTTTAAATATATATATCTTTCCAAATATTATGTGTTTATCAGTGAACTTCCACTGTATACCTTGGCTAAGTCCCATAGGAGGCTAGCTTAGCCTTGAGGACATTTTTATCCAATGGGAGTATTATGGACTAGTGGTCATAGCAGCAGTGGCAGTGACACGCTCCTCCTCCCACAGGCTTGTTAATTTCGCACAGTGAAAACATCTATGGGACTAATTAACCAAGTGATAACATCTGGAGGCCATCACATTAGGCATAACACAGAGATAACTATGAGCTGCAGCATCCAGTCAGCTCAGCAGAACAGTTGTCTACCTCTGAGTATATTGTGTCTACAGCATCTTGCTCAGTGTGTGGTCCATACAGTCCAAGCATATGGTGGTGTTTAAAGGTGGATCACCTTAAATTGTTACGCTGATTCCCACATGGGCTATCAAGTACTACTAGTACTACTACTACTACTACTACCACTATTACTACTACTAATAATAATAATAATAGTAATAATCATCATCATCATCATCATAATCATAATAATAATAATAATAATGGGATTTATTTAGCATTACTGAAGTTTCTGAAGATGAGCGTAAGTGTTTCTGTGTTTCTTGGATCGTGATGGTGTGGTGGATGTAGACTTTGTTCTGGCTCCTAAACAGAGGCATGCAAGATTTACAGGGACATTCTTTCTGTATTGTAAAGGGAAGAGGAAAGCAGCTTAGACAGCCTCTTTAATAAAGCAATCCAAGGAGCTGGGTGTCTACAGCTGCAGTGATTTAGTGTGTCTATCTCAAGGGCCCATATATGTCTAACCACGTGGCCTGTGTCAACCTGGTTAATATACAGCACCCAAGTCTAACTTGTTTTTATCAATGAAGTTAGAATATACTCGTCCCTCTTCTCTACAGGTCAAAGGGCAAAAGTAACAGCTTTAACAGTACAATGTATAGGGCTGGCAACTCTTGAAATATAGGAGATACTTTATCCATTTGCGCAAACACCCTAGTGACCGGGACACCAGCGTCCTGAGATTTCTCAACTCAGACATTCAGTGCTCCTGCAACCAAACTATGAATGGAAACAACAAGCTCTATATTCTAGCTTTATTAGCAGATGATACACGACAACTATGCAAAATACAGAGTTTCTAAGTACAACCATTGCCATGTAGTTCATCCATTTAACCAGCACTCCCGCCCTGCAGTCTCATCTGCAATTGTACCCCCCCCCCCCCCCCCCCAAACATGACAGACAGGACAATAGCACCTATCTGGGAGTTCATAAAAATAGTCTTTTGTATTGTGTCATATCAACAAGATGAAGCAAAATAACAGTATTCCAATACAGTGGCGAAAAATGCTGCTCATCGAATAGCAAAATAAACAAGAGGAATTCTTGTGTAATTATGCCACGTCATTCTACCGTCAATATCTGTGACTAAATATGGAATAATATACAATCTTACCATCGATGTTACACATATAGATGTCCCTGTCAAGAAGCAGTAATTTATTGTCTTGAACATTTTGTTTGAGAAAGAAGCACGCAAATAGAAAGCTGGGGTAGGCAATTACATCGGCCAGGCATAAAGTCCCACCTGCCGTTTATGCTGTAGCAACTCAGCGGCTTTCCAATGGTGAATGGCATGTTTCATTTGAGATTTGTAAGAATGAATGAAAGCCCAGCACAAACAACAATAACGGTTGCTTCAACAGACCATTGCACAGTCAACCATAATGCTGCACAGTAATACACAAGCAAACTTTGAGGCATAACCATTTTTTTTACTTTTAGATTTTTGAAAGATTATATATTTTTTCTACTTGCCAACTCATCAGCATAGCTTAAGCAAATTCTAAGGGGAGTGGGTCAGAAAAGGAGGGGGAAGCGTTAAGTCTAGAAAAGATACATATAACCATGACATTTTATTGCGTGTAATATTTAAATTATTAATCAAAATCACATTTTTTTCATATTTTCATATTTTTATATTGTTATATTCACAATGATCATAATAGACAACTGTTACCCTTTGCTAATAATGACCAGCATATTTGTATTGGGGGCTGGCTAATACCTGTTCATATATGACACTGCTAGCATACCCTAGGCAGCGTTAGCGTAGTGGCTCCTAGTGACCTGCTTTGTTATAATTCATACCATTCACAATATGTGAAATTCTGTAACATGGAAATTTCACATATTGTAGTGTAAGCGTTTATACTTGGCTCAGTGATATGTTATGTTTGATGCACAGATTTACCGTAAAGCTAGAACATTTATCCGATTGTGGAATATTATTTTATTGTAAGCTTATTGTACATATTGTGGGGTATTTGTATATCTATGGTCTATACTTGTCATTTTGGGCCTGGAAATACTCATTCAAATTTGCTGATATGTGTGAGATGAACATAAAATTTCCCTTGGAATGATCATGAATAGTAACAGATGTAAAATGTTGTCCCATCTCCACGCAATGAGAACAGAAAAACATTTGAGTAAATGATTACATATTTAGGTATGTTTAGGTTTTTGCATTAATTTTCAGTGTGTTATCAATGTTTCATCTTAAACTAACATGTTCTTTATAATGGACTCTTTTGTCCATTATAAAGACGAAATTGTCCACTTTTGCAGAGGTTTTGGATAGGTTTTTGGGACCCCAGATATCTTATAAACTTATACTGATGAAAAGATTGCAATTCCCATTTGAAAATGTTGCAAAACTGAGTTTCATGACTCATTATGTTATGATTTACTGCAATCCACAATTTAGATGTTCTGGATAGGCTTGGAGACACTAAGGGACACCAGGGTACACTGCTTATGTTTTGCTTCATAGATCTTTAGTAGTACCACACATCACCCACAGAATGTGCACACTTCTGACTTTATGATCCAGGGCATTTATAGTTGTACCTGTTTTATATATGTGATCCCTTATATTTCGTTTCAACCTAAAGGAGAACAACTTAATTTTGCATTTGCAGCAAGATAATTGCATTTGTGGCACTTCATTTCTGCCTAAATTATGAATATAATCCAATCTAGTTAGTATTGAAAATGGTACACGTCTTGTTTCATTTTAAGTGATTTTCTGTGATGCCCACATCTACAGTCATAAAACCTTAGGTAATATACCTAAATGGTAGAGGATTGGCATCTGCACAAAGGGGTTAATTATTTAGATGTTATATATAAATATGTTTAATTAGGCAAAAACCTGTGTATGTAATAACTTAAATATTACATAAGTTATTTTAAACATAAATAAATAAATAAATAAATAACATGTTGGAAACCACAAACCTCCAGAGCATGTGGCTCTGCACAAGAAAAAATAAAAACAACAATTACAGTGACAGTTTTAAGAGCTTGAAAGGCCTACCATTACTTTCACTTGTTAATGAAAATAAAAATGCCATGAAAATAACCAGAGTAGTGTATAGTTATAGTGAGGAGACAAACAGGATGATGATGATAAATAATGTTATCACGAAATGTTTTGCAGCTGCATTTATCCAGAACAACTTACACAGATTTTAATTTACATAAAAATTGATTTATACAGCTGGGAATTTACTGCAATATGTAGGGTAAATTGGTTGCTCAATAGTACAACTGGCAGTGCCCCACCTGGGAATGTCATTTGAGAACTACAAGTACGAGTTACAAGTTTAGCCTCCTGACCATACCTATGCTGCCACCCCTGACATCATCATGCAGATCTTACAAAGATCTTACAAAGCTAAGGTGGCTGGGTAAATAAAACAATTGTTACAGTAGCAGAAATGACAGCAATAATTGAACTCCCAGTACAGTTTAAAAACAACCAGTACTGTTTTTATAAAAAATAAAATGTTTTACTAATGACTTTGGTCAGTTGTATGTCCTATAAACTAGATTTTTAAGCTACAAATTAAGGCCAAATGTGTGCCATCCGTGCAAACACGGCTATGTTGCACCGAAAATAGACTTTCAGCTGCTTCTTTTTTACATAGTCAGTGATGCAGCTGCTTGCATCCTTCTAGAAATCATAGTTTTAGTGCCAAAAAATATCCGTAAAACACAACATATTTTTATCATGCTAAAACTGAAGTACAGCCTGGAAGCGATCTGTAAACGAAACATTACCATAAATCATGCGGTTTAAATGATGCCGGACAATGATTCAATGATCATTTAACTTGTGTTGTATAACCATGCCCATGTGCTGCCACATAACTCACTTCTGAATTGGTGCTAAGTGAAAGATCATGGCAAGTGCATACATGTGAAAGTCATGTATGAAGACACATGAACAAAGTGAGGCATGTGTTTCTCATGTATCTCAGTGTCTCAATGTACACATGCAACCACATGTTCTGTCTCATGATATCCAGAACTGTAAATCAAGGCATTTTTTTCTTCCCTGTCATTACTTAGAATTACTCTATAACTCATTTTTCATTCCAGTTAGAGGGCTGTACAGTTCACTGAAATTTCCTGGAAAGATCAAGGATAAAGGTGGTGGGCGCTGGATGTATATTGACTATCACAAGGGTTTTATTTATTTCTTTTTATTTATTATTCTTTAAATTATTTTTTTTAAATCCCAGTTCATACATCCATAATACAGTACAGCCCTAAACAGGACCAAAGAGACCCATTCAAGGTAGCCCCTGGGATACAATCTTGCAGTACAACTCCTTGTTTAGCTAAAACTATGGGGCAGATGGACTGGAAAGATGGCGCAATTTTGGAGTAATTGTGCCTGATTTGGTGACTGCTGCAGTGAAAGGGCTGAGGACCAGTACAATAACCCCCAGTTCTTATGTGCCAAACAAGCTCAGGAGCCCTCTCAGACATCACTGGTGCAATTGTGCCAAACCAGTGTGACCCGCCAAAGTAGACAAGCATCGCATTTAAAGGAAGGTAATCAACTAGGTATGTGCAGCTGCCGCTAATTGCACCAAGATGCATGTCTGCTCCATTGCCCTTGGGGACAAACAAGCCTGAATATGTAGATTGAGAAGTTATAAATTATGGGAGGGGAGAAATACATAAACTGGGTGGGTACACTGGGACTTGGGACTGAAATAATTATTTCTGCATTAGACCATTACTTTTCGTCTGGGGTAATTTAGGTAAAATATTACCTACTCCACCAAAATTATATAAAATAAGAGAAATGAAAAACTTTAAGAGGGATATTTGCTTACTGGACATGAACAATCTGTGGTTTTGTTCGGGGTTCCCTGGCACTTCACTGTATTACTCTCTTGTCTCCAAAGACCTTTTGACAAAACTATATTTAGGATCCAGAGATCAGTTAGAACACCAGTCCCATGTACAAGGTGCCTAACCTGACTCCTGAAAAAGGGAAGCTTTGCAAATGGGCAACATTTCACATGTATTATTTCAATGGATGCATTATTATTATTATTATTGTTATTATACAATGTCCACTCTCAGAACGTTTTCTCAGGACCTTTTTTGGGAAAAAAAATAAGATTCTGTATTTTAAATGGACATCTGCAAGGACTTGGGGTCAGGTAATCTTTTTTTACAATTCCAGTAGATGCAAACTGGCTCAGCATTCCACAGACAAGCAAAGCATCCGGATTCATCCCAGCTAACTGAATGGTTTTTCTGCTTTTACCATTTTCCTAAGGCACATTCCCTCTGTAAGGTTAAACAGGGCCCTGCGATGTAAAATACACAAGTTGGATCCACATGGCAAGGGTAATTTTGTGCAGGATGCACATATGTATCTGTATGACTTTTCAATTGTTCAAATTATGTGTGCATGTGCCTTGTATTTGACTTATATTTATGGTTTCCGGCCGAAGACATGAGTCCAAATATTTTCCCTTAATTTACTGGCGGTGGGTGGGTGGGTGGGGTGGGGTTATTGTCTTTGAAATGTAACTTACTACTTCTTTCCACAGATCCTCTGACAAACTCTCTCTCTCTTTCCCTCTTTTTCCCTCCCTCAGTACTTGCCAACCAGTATCCCCCTGGACATGCCAACCCAAATCATTAAAAAAAGTGAAATGATGGCATTGTTCACATTTCCAAAGGACATGTTTGAAAAAGGATGTTTAAAACCTTAATGCTGGGTGGGTGCCCGGGTGCATACGTATATGTTCCCAGTTTGCATAAACATCAGAAGGAGACGAATCTAGGGGCATAACAGCCTTTAAGGATCTTGTTTGACCACCTCACAACTGGATCCCGACTCTGGTGCGCTTGCTCAAAAAAGCTACAGTGAGACAATCTTCTAAAGCCAGCCATTATGGGCTTCACATTTAGGCAGTATTCAAGTCATTCTCACCACAAAAGCCGGGGCCAAGATTTTCAATAATTCATTTTTGGTAGCCTTGGGTCAGAGTGTCCCCCTCCTCTTTGCTTTTCATTTTTCTCTTTCAGTCTTAAGTGCTGTGCTGAGGGGGTGGGGGGGTGGGTGAGTGCATTCTCAGTAGTTGGTTCAGAATAAGGCAGCAGTCACCAGTGGGGGGCGGTGTTTTTCCGCTGCCCTGTTTGCCCACAGCACAGCTGAGGGAAGCGCAGAGTGTGTGCACACCGTTAGAGTCAGGGCTTCAGGGCTCCCTTCTACTGTTCAGGGGCCCGTCTGTGTTTTCATAAGACGCGATAGCCGGCGCAAGAGAGGAAGTGGCAGCCGAGAAAGGGTGGGCAGTTCAAAAGGAGGGGGGAGGTCCCATCTGTGTAAATAGTCCCTCGATAGAGGGGTTATTAATTACCCCGAGTCACTCCCAAAGCATTCGGCCCCTCCCCGTGACAGAACGGGAGGGATTTTATGCGGCGGGAAACCGAGCGGACGCACGTTCCCGTCTGCAAACCGTCCGTTCCGCTCCTGATCGTAAATCCGCCTCCGTACAGCATCACGTTCTCGCTTCGCCCTCGGCGTGGAGAAAACAAGGCAATGTGGTTGCAATTTGTTATTTCATCAACAGGCCGTCAGGCAAGAACTTTGGGCTGCTTTTTTAAACTGCCCTCTAAAGTTGAGGGAAAGATTGGGACTTCTTTTTTTTCCGCTTCTTTCAAGAATGTCTGCAATGCTACCTAAGAAGCCCATGTTGTTGACTTTGGTGTGAGATGAAAGACCAAATCCCCCTCTTCTCTCTGTAGATCTTAAATGTGATTAGATTGCCTCAACTAGATCAGATAGTCAGGGCTGAGTTTGATTATGTTCCTACGTGCTTCTGTTGTTTTGGAGGCTCGGTTGGCAGGGATTTTGTGTGTGTGTGTGTGTGTGTGTGTGTCTTTGGGGTGGTGGTGTTGGGGGACCACTTGTCCTAAAGGGGAGCGAGAGTTCTCCAATGAAGGCCGGTTCAAAATCAGCCCAGATTCTATGCATATTCACAGCTTTCTCAAGCTCAAGGTCAGTTATTGGGTCAGCTTTCACTTTTTTCCCTCTTTTGTGCCTCAGGCTTTCGGAGTGAAAGGTCACGGCCTGTGAAAACGTGAGACGCCTTCCCTGTGAATAAGCAGATTTTGCTTGTAACCATCCATCTTCAGAAAAAAATAAATAAAATTTGTCCACGCATTGTAATTACTTCCCCTTACATGTTCCTACAAGCGCTGTTTTATTTTTGTTTTGTTTTTTTGCTTCTTACTACATATACCTAAAGCAGACATCAAAGTCAGCTGCCGCACATATGCCAACCATAATATTGTCTTTAATCTAGACACTATTACATACCAAACGAGCGCAGGAGAAAAAAATAAAATCAAGGGTGCTATTGTTTCTCCCTGCCTCTCTTTTTACCCCTTCTTTGGGGTGAAATAATGAACCATTTCCTTTGGATATCTGATCCTAAACACCAGTGCTGGAGACATATGCCGGTTCTACCCACGTGTCCTTTCAAAATCCCTTAAACAGGGGGAGTCCAAAACAATCCACAGAGACCAGCCTGTAACATAATTTTATGCACCTACCCAACTGCTGTTACTCAGAAATGAAGAAAAATAATAAGGCTGTCTGGTACAGTCTGTTTTGTCTTTGGGGAAAAAAACTAAAAACTCTGAAGTGCCTAATTTTCAATGGCATCTTAAGCCCTTTGGTGCTTTGGATCACCTCGCTGTACTATGGACCTCATATTTTGGCTCTCAGATGGCCCAGACAGCACAGACTGTGCTATCTCTGCATTCATCACTGCCTTGGCCTTCCGCTGCGGCGTGTGAACCAGCACCTGGTGACTGCAAAGGGGCCCCAAAACCACCACCTTGACTTTTCACCATTATTACTGTTTTCAAACTGTACTGCAATCCCAGAATGGTCTGAGATTAATTGGATTCCTGGCAGAGAGGCTGAGAGGCAGAGAGAGAGAGAGAGAGAGAGAGAGAGAAATTAGCTGGGTCAGTCTATATGTTTTAATTGGTTAGAGAAAAGAGTCCCAGCAGTGTGACACCAGGGCTGCGGAAATGGGCTTCAGAGGATCAGCAAAGTGGCTTGTTGGGAAAGGGAGGAGGAGGTGTTTGAGGGCGGGGCCGAATAGGTTTTTAGAGGGGTCCGGAAGAGCAGGGTAGAGCCAGCTGGGCACAAAATGCGTGAGAATTTGTGCATTCATTGTTTTTCTCCCCCTCCATGAAAATTCTCTCTGTGCTTGGCCTCTTAGCAACTCTCTTGGTGGGTGGAGCATAGTCTCATTGTTATCAGCTCAACCTAAGGCAAATGTTCTTACAGGTACATTGACCCTCTCAGAAACTTGTAGCCTTCTGGGGCCACGTTTGGATATCCCTTGTACAAAGTACGAGCTTCTAACAGTTACTATGTCCTTTACGACAAAAGGACACAATGGAATAAGGATAGATTAAACATTATTGTTATAGCTTCTCAAGTAAAAATGGAAAAATGAAGGAAACTCAGACTTGCAAACTGTGTAATATTATTCTGATGGGAAAACAGCTGAAAAGAGAATGACTGCAGGGTTACCAGGGGGGGAAAAAACCTTAAATGTCCGTAAAATTTAAAACATACCAAATAAATGTCCTTAAAATTCAGTAGTCAATTCACATTGAGCTTCCTGATGCTGGATGGGCCTGGGAAATTGAAGTGTGAGGTGGGGATGTGGTTCTCTTCTCACTGCTACTGGTTATGAAAGGGAGGGAAATGGGCAGCACCACAGAGATGCACTGGACCATGGAAAACAATTAAACATTTTAACATCCAGCTACCCCCATGTGTACTGCAACAAAGGTGAAAGCACTTCTGTCTAAGCTCCCTCAAAAGGGTTAATCATGGGACCTCAAGCAATCTCATTACATGACAGTCTGTCAGTGGCACCTTATCGGTACTCTGAGTCATTTTTACAGCAACGCTATGTAATCCTAGTCCGCAGTATCAATAGTATCCAAGTTCAAAGAGCTATTATCCCAATTGTTATATGAATGTCTCACAATCAACTGCAAAAATAATGTATTCCATACAGTGTGGTCAAATTAACCACAAAGCAAACAGCCTATATCATTCCTACTTACATGCCCGGGCATAATAAGTATTTGCATTCACATTCTTATTTAATTCACTTTAAATATTCCCAAACATCAATCCCACAATAAATAAAATTACTGTATACCACTGCAATATCTGCAATATCTGCTTACATCCTTCCGCAGATCCATTTCTTTAACCATATTTGCAGTTTGCTTACATTCCTAAAATATACATTCACTGCTAGAGAAACAAACCGAACCGAGCCGTTCTCAGCACTCGTTCCTCTGGACGGAACAGCGAGCCTGCACCTGCTTCTTCTTAGAGCAATTTGATGTGCCAGGGAGAATCGTCTGTCACGTCTGGTGTTTATTTGATTTGTTTGGCATCCTTGGCCAATTGTGGGGCGGTGTCATATGCGTCCCTCTTCCCAGAGTTTGGCTAATGCAGGCCAGTGGTAAACATTGCTATAGCATGCATAAACACGGTCTGAAACCAAAACATGCGGTTGTTTGCTGAAGATGGGCCCATGTTATAACCATTGGATAGCATTAGGATTAAAGATTCTTTCCTGGTGAGATGCACCCACCCAGGCTGTGGTTGGCGAAGCACTCATGAAAGGACTGGCAAAGTGATATTGACACATGTGCTAGCTAGCTGTAGCTCAACCAATGGAAAGATCACTTTCAAAGGACTTGGTGCCGAAGAGTCAAGCTACAATCCAAAAGCGGTTGCCATCTGTTTGCAAATGGAACGCGCTAAGATGAAAAACACATTAGGAAAGACAAGCCGGCTCCTTTTTGATGAGCATATGTGTGCTTTAATTCCATTAATCCATCCATCCATTATTATTATCATCATCCATCATTATCATCCATTATACCCACTTATCCTGGGCAGGGTCGCGGGGGGTGTCGGAGCCTATCCCAACGTGCTTTGGGTGATAGGCAGGAATACACCCTAGATAGGCCGCCAATCTATTGTGGGACACACACACTGTTCACTCACCATTCACTCCCACTGTCATACCAATGGGCAATTTAGCATGTCAGAGTGCATTTCTTTGGACTGTTTAATAAAAGAGGGAAGGAGACTATCATTGTTTGTCTCCCTCAATGAAGGACATAACAATGTAGAATCTTTTGTAGAAACATTGTATGTATGCATTCCTACAAGCCCCTTAAATCCATACTTTAACCAAGTCATTGAAAGAATAGTGAGAAAATGTAAATAAGTGACAAAGAACATCTTGTAAATGTCACAATGGATATACTGTAGATCCTAATGAGGCATACAGTGCATAAAACTACTGTAATATAAAATAAGTATCACTTTATTTGAATGTTCTTATATTGGAGCTGTCAAACTCCTTCATAAGCACGATGTAAGCATTCATAAATGTTAATCTCACAAATAGGGATAGTGGTAAGTCTACACTGTCAGCAAGTGGCATTACATTACATTACAGGAGTCCGACAGGTTACTTGACTCCTGCCGTCTCCATCTCAGTAAACAATGAATGATATATGAGCGCATTACAATGCATACAAACTCATGGTGATGAAGCAATAGGTCAATGGAGATTTCCTGAGTTTCAAAATCAAAATCAAGTTCACATTCAAATGTGATGTGTGCTGTTCACTCATTCACTAGACAGCTAGGATTTTCCTCAATGGCCAAAATCTTTGCCTGTATAATGAAGCGGTAACCTGACATGATGTTCAGTACAAAAGAGGGTGTAGTTTATGGGAAGCTACTGAGAGTCTGCAATTTTAAAGTGTAATTTTATTGATAACACATTATTTTGTACTGAGTGTGTAAGGGGCATGGAATGGTGTGAGGGTATCCTAGGTCAGGGCTTCCTAGGAAAAAAAATATTTTACTTGACGCATAGTTGTCTATAAAAGAGAAGCATATTGATTTCACACCCCAATTGATTTTAAACTAAGGGGTCCTTTTTAGTAGTTCTGTATATTTTCACAGAGAACCACTTTCTGTTACATATCGCAGCTTGGTCAATGCTAGGTATGGGAACATTTTTCAGGGTGGAAAAGCCAAAATACACAAGACAATTACACTGGTTTCTGACTTTTTCCACCAAATATATATATATATATATATTTATATATATATATATATATATATATATATATATATATATATATATATATATATATAGGGATAGGGAGAGAGAGAGAGAGAGAGAGAGAGAGAGAGAGAGAGAGAGTTCTTCACTGTCTCTGCTGAGAACCAAACTGTCCTTTTGTTGGAATCACTTGTATTCAGGTTGTCTATAAATGTCATATATATATATATATATATTTTTTTTTTTTAATTCAATGGAAGGAATTTTTCTAAGCTGTTCCATATGAATGGTTTGGAGAGAACACAACAATGGCTAAGGCCCTGTAGTCAAACAGAGTGCAAGCAAAAAGCCCAATTCTATTTATCTCTCCTCTCTTTTTATGTTTTATAAGTCATGAGGTGGATTAAAAATACTAGTAAACTGAGTGGCAGGTTCCATTTTTATACTGATAGGTTCATTCAGGCCCAATGGTTATCTTACAGAAATGTAAACCTTTATTAGCACATGTAAACCTTTATTAGTAAAATATACTGTATAAATATTATCAGAAAAGGGACAATGATTCTCATGATATTTTGCAGAAGTTTCTGTCTGGCAAATCCTTCAATGTAATTTGGAAGGATAGAACATTCTAAACAGTATCACTTGTGAGCAGCTGTTAAATGGCATGTTTTAGTGATTTAAAGGTCATAATTACTTGCTTATCTAACAAATATAAAATTAACCGTATCAAGAGATTCACTGGTCAAAAAAAAAAAAAATCTGACATTCTTAATAACAGGCTCTGGAGCAAACATAAGGCAAATTTAAATGTTTGTGTGTCAAAACCCTGTGTAACTGGTAAAGGAAGACTGCAGTAAGAAAATATAACTATTTATGTATTTAGTTATTTTTTTATTATAGTTGAAGATAGATAGATAGATAGATAGATAGATAGATGTCAGAAATAGTGGTTTAAACAGATACCCTTGGATTATCCATGACCAGGTATGACAGGCTAGATGCACTCTAGACAAAATTCAAAATGAAAGAAAAGCTCATTAAAATTGATTGTTTTTGTATTTATATCTGTGTTGTATGTCTATATTTATTTGGGAACCTCTTTTTCACAGATTCAGTGACCTTGGTGAAAAAATCCCACATTTAAATCTGAGAACACATTGATCTGCCAGGAAACGATAATAAAGAAGTGCACAAACATTTTTCTTCTCACGAGAAAAACAGAGGATGTAACAAATTCCTTGTTAAAATTATTACCCACATTCCAAATATTGTTATTGCCCAAAGCATACACAGCATAGCTAAGTGTGGCTGTTTTGTTCAAGTTCTGAGGTACTGAATTGTTGTTGATCCATTATTGGTCCACCATAAGGGGCCAAATGCACTTAAACTGACAAAGAAACTTTGCCTGTTGTAACTCATATTTTATGTTACATCCATTTACATGGCCCATGACTTGCAGAAGGACATGCAACATTGAGATTACTGTTCTGTGTGTAGTACTTAAGGCAATACACATAATGTACTAAATGTGGAGGGAGAAAATTACATTTAAACCACAACATACCAGGCACAGCAAGTTTTATCCACCTCTAAAGTGCCATGTGTTATTGTATATGCACTCTTATTTATTATATATATATATATGCATTATATTTATTATCCCATGCTACTAAAATTCATGAACATTATTAAAACATTTAAACAAGAACAAAACATGGAAGTACTGTAAAGATCTTCCATGTTAGGTAAGGTAGCTAGCTAGCTGATCTTAAGCTTTGGATTCTACTTTGCACTAACTAATATTTAGCTTTCAGACAGTGAGAAATAAGATAGATCGCCTACCCTAGATATTCAATCAACAGAAACACTCAGATGAGACTATACTGCTCCTCTGGTCCAAAACATGGAGTGCTGCCACTTGTGTGTCGCCTCTGGTCTGAGAAGCCAGTTCCCAACAGTATTTATGAAATTTAGTTTGCATCCCAGCCAGCTAGTCAGCCATGGGTGACGATAAAAAGAGCTTTAGATGTACATTATTATACACACTATGGGTTATGTCAACAGTGTTTTTTGGCCACAATTCGGTGGGTATCAAACCAAATGTCTGCTTCCAATCCCCCAAAATGAATTTGTGAAAATGGAATGCATCGCATGTCATTCTTGAACCAAAAATATGTTGATTATGAAAAATAGAAGGAAGATAGAAATAACATAAACTGTGGTATAGTTATGTTTATTTATTTAGGACAATTGTATAGAACTATGATGTGCAAATACTCATATAGAGTGCATTCCGTAAGTATCTGACACAATATTTGCTGTTTTGGCTCTGTATTGCAGCACATTGGATTTCAAAGAAAACAATCAATATAAGGTTATAGTGCATTTATCTTTAATGTAAAGGTAATTATATCCATATCCAGAGATCCATGTAGAAATCACAGCCCTTTCTATTCATGACCCCCCATTTTAGGGGACCAAAATTATTTGGACAAATTAACATAATTTTAAATAAAGTCATCACTTAGTTGCAAATCAATGACTACCTGAAAACTCACCCAAAGACATCATTTGTACCTGGAAAACTCATTGGTTGCTTTAACTGCATGTTTGGGGTCATTGGTCCTCATTCACAAAAAAATTCTTTAAATCCGTCTTACTTTCTTTTTGTTTCCAAAAAACAAAAACACAACTTGGGATTAATTAATCGTGCAGAACTTCCTTTGTGTATATCCCAGATCTATCAGATGAGAACTGCCGATAGACCCTACCAATCCTGTGAAAAGCACGCCAACTTCAGGGTTATGTGCAAACATAAGCTATTCATCACTCTCCGCAAGCATATGTGTGTGATCCCCAAAGACACACTCTCTTACCAAGGTATGGTTAGTCAAGTAATCCAAAAACATCAAATATGCTGTTGCTAAGTGTTGGATTTGACTGTGCTCTTGTGGGTCTTTATGTATCATCAATCAGCATCATCTGTCACTTTGTTTCGAAATTTGGTCACTGTGTGTGAAAACTAAACTGAAACTAGCAAATCCGCTCTTAAAACGAACTAAAACCAAACTGAAATTGAAATCGAAATTGAAAATGAAATAAAAACAAACAAAACAAAAAACATTTGTAACATTTGAGCTTACTCATGTAGGTTAGTTGTTGTAAATGTAATTAAAATCAATCGGCCATTTATTTTGAAATAAATCTTATTTCTTGCATATACTTCATTGTCCCTGGTTATTCTAAGGAGAAAATTTTCTCTGCCCAACATCTATAATTGTTTTAATATGTTGTTGTTAAAATGTAACACTCCAAAACTTACATTTTATTCCTTTTCAGCCATTCAGATATGGATGTTCTTTCGTGTTTTCTAACATTGTCGTGCGGCATAACCCAATTACAATTATACAATTACACAATTACAATTACAATTACAATTACACTTCAGCTCCAGCAGACAGATGAGCGGACATTCTCTGGAAGAATTTTGAGGTACAGAGCAGAATTCATGGTTCCTTCAATAACGGCAAGTTGTCCAGGTCCTGAGGCAGCAAAGCATCCCCACACGATTACACTCCCACCATGCGTGTTTGACCATGTTGGTATGATGTTATTACTTAATGTGCTATGTCAGACATAATGGGACCCATATCACCCAAAATATTCCACTTTTAATTCATCTGTCCATAACACATAATCCCAAAAGGCTTGGTGACAAAGGAGTTTGTTTTCCAAGAATCAGAATTACTCAAAATATAACTGAAACATACTAACAGAAGCTCAAACACAATGGAATTTAGTTTTTTCTCAAATAATAATAATAATAATTATTATTATATATATATATTTAAAGGATACTGATGCTTGAGGCTATGCTGTGGTGGACTTAGAAACACAATGCAGACTAGGGCATAATGCTAGTTCAAATGTGATGACGATACCATGAGCATTCTGCATTTTTTGTCCCAGCTATATCTAGGCAGGTTCCAAAAAAGACTCCAAAAAGGCACTTTGGTGACCCAGTGATATTATGGGTTATTAGAGGTGTAAAATTCCATGTATTTTATACTATATGCTTGTGGAAGAAGTAGTGGCCTGCTTTCCTCCTGCATGTCACCCTCCCCCTGCCTCTCCCTCTCCTTCTCCCCCATCCACCTTCCTCTCGTTGCTCTCACCTTGCAAACTCTGGCAGCAGCAGGTCTAGAAGATTGTACAAAATAAATACATTAGCTATCTACAGACAGGTGACAAAATAATGGAAAAACCTGAATAAATTTGTGGAGAAACATAATGAATGTGGATGCTTCCATCAGGGGTATTGCATGATACATTTACGCAATTAACATCATGGTGGTTTTTACTTTAATTTGTCAACCATCTGTAGTTTACTAATCCATTAATTCAGGTCCATTGATTGAAGTTTATGCTTGCTGGCTCTCTTGCTGTTATCTTGCTCGATATCTTGTGTCTGACACACACTTACTGTTTGTAAGTGAGGGGAGGTCTTCAGAAAAGTTCGTTATATGATTGTATTGTGCTTTCAAGTGTATATTTGATATTTAGTTTGAGTTAAAAAAATAAAAAATAAAATCCATACTATAAGTAAAAGAAGATGATTTTGCTCCTAAAATGAAAATCATTGTTGCCATTAGGGGACGGGAGGGGACGGGGGAATTTCCGCTTTTGTCCTCCGTTATGCACTTGGCTAGCAAACCAGCCAGTTAGATAATTCAGCCACCTTCTTGCTGACTGTTTTTTTTTTTTTTTTTTTTTTTTTTGGTTTTTCAATCCCTCAAGAGCAAAATATAATTGTAGTTAGATAGTTTGTCCTTACTTTTACGTGCTGACATTAGCAAATTTTGGCTGTGTTTTGTTCTTTGATATAAACAAAATATTTCCTAGTACAAGGGTTCCTTCAGTCATTTCTATTTAGTAAAAGCTAGCTAAGTTTGTTGATTATAACCCGAGTTATTCAACACTGGGTAGTTTTTTATTTTTTGTGTGTGTGTGTGTAATTTATTCAATGCTTAACATTAGACAGATAAAAGTGCCTTTTTTCTTTTTCTTCCCCCTCCGGTTTCTGCTGCTAGTTGTCCAGAACCACCCACACGTTTGTATGTTCTTGAAAGGTCTTGCTGCCTCAATCTTGGCAGTATCTTACTCTAGATACAGGGAGAGATGTGATAGTGGGTGGGTAAAAATGTGGCCAAATCTGTGTGAGGGTTGCAGGATGATCGCACTTCTGCAAAGCGATTCCAATGTGGAGTTCGTCTGCCACCATTACCATTGAGCACATCCAGCCCTTGCAGGAATTGGATCTGGCTCTTGACCCAGACTACAGGAAGACTGGTATGCCACTGGACACCCAGATGGCCACATCCTCCTGGAAAAGGGAGTTGGCGATAGCGGAGGACTCAGTTATTATGGGGGTAAAAAAAAGTAGCAAATCTGTGCACAAATACAGTTTTTTACAATTATACAGAGTGTATCTGAGAGCATGCGTACTGTTTTGTGCAAGAGCGGGGTAATCTTGAGGGCACATATATATATGTTTAAATTTACAGAATGAGACAAAAGTAAATCTGCCTTAGAGCTGAAGGAATCATGCTCTCACATTTAATTACTTTGTTCTTACCAACTGACAGTAAAATAACACCACACTGAAAGCTACTGAACAAGAAACGTGTGTGTACAAGCTTGCAATATGTTGCTGTGTCAAAAAATACATTGCATCTGTGGAAGGAACATTGCAAGGAGAATGGGCGTCAGTCAACAAGCTGGTGGCTTCTGATTAGGCCACTCAACACAAACGTCTTCATGTACTGTTAATGAAATCTTTCAATCAGTGCATTAAACTTGTATTTTAATGTTTCTAAAAGCTTTAAAAACAGCCACAAGTAATACCTGCATATAGTGCCTAACAGCACCCTGTATCCATTGATGTATTCATAACCTACCATGGTCTTTCATACCTTGAATCAAAACACACTAAAACAGTCATGGGGGAGCTGTATTATGAGGCTACATGGAAAACAAAAAATGCTGATGATAATGTTGCATTCATGTTTCTATGGTGTTTAAGGCGTTTATGTTAAAGAGTTATAATAGCCCACTGTTCCATATGACAGGTTTAGCCTCCTGGAAGTGGGATATGCAAACCATAACCTGCAGTAAATCAATGAGGAAAATAACAATAAACAGTTCAGTGAAACTGGACGATGCAGTGAGGAATAGTACTAGTACATGGAAGAATATGAGGGAGGACACATGACAATGATACAGAATGACAATGTGCTAAGTGAGTACCTGTGCAGAACAGTCTCTCACATTATCAGGGTCTGAGTGAACATTTGTCAGATTAATTTGCATTTTTCATACATATGGTCCATGATTATCCTTTTTTGAACACTCATACTCACACACAAAATTAAAATCAGTTGCCGAATCCCTATGCAGTTCTCTGCTAGGAGTTCCAACAATAATGTTTACTCGCCTGTCTCAAAACACAAAAGCTTGTCCAGTGGCTAGCCATAGCAGGAAATCCGTAGGGGGAATGTGCACAGTGGACTGTCTCGTGCATGTGCTCCTCCCCCTCCTACCCTGACTTTTAAAGAGAACGCACATCTTCAGTCCCCCCATCCCTCATCTGTATTTGTGGTTGGCCCTAAAGTTATTTACGGGGGTGCTAATTTGCTAAGTGCTGTAAGTGGTGAGTTTCTAACCCAATCTTGAGAGTCAAACCTGAAGCTCAGATGAAGATTCAGCGGCAATAGTTCACAAGTGTCACATTGGAAACCACAGCATATTTCTCCATGTTTGGAACAGTTTGCTCTCAAAAGGGTTTCCCAAGAAATGAAGGCCAAGAAGCCTGCCTTGGTCTTATTTACCTGCTCCATAGGTGGTCTCTATATATTTTGCTCTTGGTATTTTAGTAAATCTAAAGGTCTACTTTTCTGGCACTTCTCCATCTCATGGTTGGAGCTGAGGAGGTCGGTGTTTTCTTTTGCCTGTCTACGCCTGTGGGTTGTCCAGAAGGGGACATATCTGTGTTTTTAAATCTAGTAAGTGTGTTAACCTAACTCCTACACACATAAATTGTGGTTTGTTTCCACAGTCTGCATGCATATGTAGACATTACCTGATTTATTAAACATTTTGACATTTTGTTTCATTACTTATATCCGTATACTTCCATATAAAAAATATATCGGCCATATATTACTTCAAAATAGTACAAATAGTATGTAATGTTTCTGCTACCACACACACGAACACACACACACATATATTTATATATATATCAGGTGTACTGCATGATACAATTAAACATCCTATCGTGCTCTATGGTGTGTATATAAATGCCAAGCAGGCCCAGTTGACCTCAATCTTGGATAATGATGGCAAGAGGAAAAGATTTTTAAGTGACTTTGAAAGAGGGTTCTGTATTGGGGCGCAGATTGGAAGGAGCTTCCGTCAACAAAGACTGCTCAACTGGCTCGTGTTTCAATAGGAACAGCGACTAAAGTGACATCTCCATTTAGATCTATGGGAAAGACATCAGTAAATAGGGTTGGAAATTGTGGTCATGATGCTCATGCATTAGTGCAATATGTAAGGAAAATAAAGAAGAGCAACTCTTCAGCAAGAACAGTTCATTGACAACTACATAGAGAGGAATATTATTTTAGGGTTGCAGTGCATAAACCCCTCATTACAAAGACAAATGCTCTTTTAAAAGTTCCGTGGTGCAAATGTTTACTTTGCAATGTTTCTGTCTGTTCCACACAATGTAGTGGTCATCCCCAGCCATTACAAGTGGCTGAGAATGCGGGTATACTGCCCCAGGTGGACAGACAGTTTTTTATTTTTTTATTTACTTGCCGCCAGAATTTTTGTGGAAATTTTGTATAACATTTTTTTTTTTGTGAGCCATGCCACTTAACTGCATGCATTTGTTTTGGCATAACATTTAATTTGAACAGAAACCATTACAGCTATCCAACCTGAGTAAATTGCGTGTGTGTGTGTGTAGGTGTCTGTGAGAGAGAGAGAGAGAGAGAGAGCTAGTAGAAAAATCAAAAAAAAAACATGCACTTAAATCATTTAAATGACAAAATCTGTGCATTGCTGACCTTTTCCATGAATATCCTCCAAGTGTCAGTGCAGAGAACAAAGTGTACATGTAACTACAATTTTAAATTCAGGTTCATTAAAGGTGCAAATTTTGCAATTCAAATGAAAATGATTTATTATTTGCCTACAGCTGAGGAGAACTATCTGAGGGTAAATCTGATAGTTTATTTAGAGCTGCAAAAACAAATTACCAAAGCGACTTTGAAATGATGGATTTCCATTTGTCTGTGGTCAGAGTTCATAATCCTTTACTAAACCATTATTGTTTTCGTGTTTGGTGTTGTAATTGTCACTTCTGTTTTCCGATCACGCCTGGAGAATCTGAATCGCTCACCACTGGCATGGAGCATCACTAAACAAACACTTTGAAGCCGCAATGAATATAGGTATACGCCGAAAACACACATTTGTATGTGGCGCCATTTCCAGCTGTTGTTTGATTTTGCCCAAGTTCGCCTTCTCCAAGACTGAAGAAGTGAGAGCATGAGGGCGAAGTGGATGGCCAAAGGGATGAGCACACAGCATGCACCCAGTGCTCATGGGAGTTGTAGTATCATGTAGTGTCACCACAAATTGGTTTAACTATTTCAGATCAGAAAATGCTACCTAAAGGCCACCAGCCACAGTTGCCAATGAGAGTGAACAAGTTACATGCCAGTGCCCGATTCTAGCCGCATTTGTTGGTGGTGGGCATTAATGTCAAGCCCTGCCTATGTCATATTTGTGATGTGATAGCGTTATTGCTCTGTCTCCCTCTCCAGAGGGCCCCTCACCCCCTGCTGCCACTGCAAGGCCTGCAGGCCTCCAGGCCTCCAAAAGGGTCCCTCACCTGTTGCCACTACCACTGGTGGTAGTGTTTGATCCTGGGGGATGGCCTTGGCCCCCCAGGTGTCCCTTCCTGGCCCATTGTTATCGCCTCCTCACAGGGCTCATAGCTAAGGGGGAGAGTATTTGGTGCCAGGAAGGGAGATGGGACACTTCCCTTCCACTCTCCTAGTGGACAGCGTCGGCCCTGCATGCAGGCGGGGTAGCAGCTGAAGCTCATTCCAGTTAGCTCAGCTGCTACCCATTGCCTAATCATTGGGCCTCATAAAAAGGCCATGCTCCCAGGCCGAAGAGCTTTTTCCTCAGAACTGCTGTGTTTTGTGGCTTTTTTGTTGTGGATTTTCTACTTTGTTTGGACTGTGGCATTTTTGTTTCTTGGTTTCCCACTCATTACACAAGAGTATTTTTGCTATTTTTGTTCTGGTTTAATAAACAGCAATCAGCCAATTAATATATATTTTTTGCATTGCTTCTGGTCATCGCCTTCCCCCATATATACAGCATATGCAGCAGGGTAGAAGACACTGTGTCCATTCTTCATTTTAACTGACAGCATACTCCATAGTTCACTCACACCTGGACTGTGGGATTGTGCCCCACACCACATCAGGGACCTGAACCTGTGACCACCTCCCCATACAAGGCTTTGAGGATGTGCCTCTGTATCCGCTCTGTGATGGGTTGGAAACAGCTGTGCAGGGATTGGTTTCTGTGAGGAAGACATTCACACAGCCACTGGAAACCAGGTGGGACGGGAGAAAGGATGTATGGGGTGGAGGGGAGTGGCAATGGAGGTGGTATACACAAGTAGGGTCACATTAGGCCCCACTGGGGTTTCAGGCAGGTCAATGAAGGACAAACAATCCCTGAATAGGGCAGTAAGGTCACAAGGTAAAACAACTAAACTGCAAAGCCATAAAGTGACACACTGCTGTGGTGTAAATGGCGTCAAAATCACTGCTGCAGCGTAAATGGTTTAAATTTGCTTGGGAACAAGCCTGGGCAAAGTGTAAACAGCTTGAACTGAGTACAGAAAGGAGATATTTGAGGTTTATATCATGTCATTCTTAACAGTTGACTCGTTGACGGATGACATGGAAGCAGGTGTGTTGATCTTGTAGGTTTTGTACAGTTTTGCCCCCAGCACCAAAGAACATGTTGAAAGGTGACCGTATGACAGATTTATCTCAAGTGGTTTTCACAGGTTTACTTCCATTTGATTTTCCTAGTGCGAAATGAATTTAATCACATTAGCAACTTTTTCTGTCTTAGAACTAATTAAATAATAAAAAAATATAAAATATTAGCTTTCCTAAATGTAACCATATACTGAGACAAAGTGTATAGATTAGTATCCATTTATAAGTATTGGGATTGTTTTTTTTCCTGATTGTTAGGAATGTTGGTTTGTGCTTCCCATGCAAAAGCTTGTTTCTGTGTGTGGGGAATGCAAGTTTTTTTTATTCTTTCTTTTTCAGTGTGCACTGCATGCTTTTTTAAATTATGCATATTTATTCAGTACAAAGAAAGTCTTAGTTTTCGCCTCCTAAAAAATGGGTTTCTGTAAGTTTTACCATTTTTAGTCTATGAGCAGACCTGAGATTGTGCCTTATTTGCCATATTAGAAATGTTATGTCCTTGCCATTTCTGGCTTTTTATTTATTTAATTTTTTTCTCTCACTTTAATCTAACAACTGTTTGGGTTTCAGGTTTTGTCGTTGCCCCTGCTGTCAAGGAAATTGCCCTCTTGCTTGTTAGTTTTGAAACGGAAACCAATTATGGAAAAGATACACAAAACTACACAAAAAATCCCCTCTCTTTTCCCCTTCCCACTTGCTTTCTAAATCACCTTTTCCTTTGTTTTTTTTTGTTTGTTTTTTTTTAAGTAGGACAAGCTCTGTCAAAAAAGGGGTTAATTCCTCCAGTTTTATCGTTTCAACATAATAAACAGTAAAAGGACCCTTATCAGGCTTGTGCAGTCATTTTTGTGAACGATAGCCTGCTGGAAAAATTTATAGGTAGACAGGTTATTTTCTTAGCGAAACAATTGAGCATGACTCGGCGGTTATTGGTCATCAAGCCTCAACAGAACTTTCTGTTTACGGTGGGCCAGTTGAGAGCTGGGAGGGAGATGCATAGCACCGAAAGTAGAGATAATGGAAGCTGTCAATACACTGCACTCACTTTCTCTCCTGCTCCCTCCCCTTCTCTCCGTGCAATGAATATTATGTGATGTACGTACAATACAGCCCCTAGTTTATTTACCCCTTCTGTTTCTGTGTGTTTATTTTATTTCATCTGTAGAAATCTGTTTCCCCTCTGATCGCCCAGAACAAGTCCCGATTTGGAATCCACATGGAGAATGGAGACCGATACTGTATGCCACCTTCTGGAAACAATTACGATGTAATAATCTCCACATTCTTTCATCCCTCCATCTTAGCTGATTAAAATTGTGCTGGTACACAAAGCCACCAGCCCTCTCTCTTTTTTACCCCACTTAAAAAAAAAAAATTTAGTAGTGGATTCATAGTTAGTGGTAACGCTGTAGTTATGGTCAAGGCCATTTGACAGAATTATTCCATATTGCAGACAAGACCTACATTTTTAGGTTATAGTGAGTTGCCAAAACCATTAAAGGAGAGAAATTCTTTTTAAATTCTTTTTTTTATCTTTTTTTATCCCCCCCCCCCCTTAACAAACGTATTACATATTTGGTGGCACTACTATGCATGAGACATTATTATAGTGTTATTTCAGGATTTTAAATACATTTTCTACATATGATGCTTTGATCATCAATATATTGTTGATAGGGAAGTAAATGTTAATTTTCAGCATAACCAATGTACAATGCCAAACCTTTTCCAACTTCACATTAAAGTACAGTCAAGTTTCTGTAGTCAATCATTTCCTGTCTTTTTTCTTCTTTTTTTCCAACGGAACCAGCCACCTGAAAGCCATGCATACCACTCATAGTTTGGAGCTGGGGATCTCATAGTGTATCCTTTTCTCTCTCAAGTCTGTTCTGGGATATATCTCAGCCCTTTCACAATTCCCTCCATTTCCCTTCAAGTTTTCCTACAAATTGTGTGCTTGCTTTTATTGTTTATTTTTTCATTATGTGTTAAAATGTTATTTTTCTGTTCTCTCCTTTCTGTCTGCTTTGGTACTACAGGGAGGTGTGGTCTTTTTTAATCAGCCAAACAAAAGTTAAATTTATCTTTGTCTCCTTATCTAAATTGGACAATATACCCTGGAGAAAGTGCTATTTACTTTTTTTATTGATTTGGTTTTTCTTTTATCAATGTAATAATTACCTCCAAAACAGGGGCAGAAGTACAACATGGTTCAGAGAGGCCAAGAGATCAGGCCAGAGCTTCACTCTCTCCCTGCTCAGTCATGCCAGTGACACCCTTGGCAGGTCCCCCATGCTTGCAGAAAGGAATTTGTTCTCTGAAATTTTATATCAATTTCACTAGCTGCCCAGAGTTTACCATGCGTCCCCCTCCCCTACATCCCCCGCCCAAACAACGCCCCCTGTACACATGCCAGACATTCCTGTGTAAGGTTGCAGCAGACTAGAGAAAAGAGATGTGCTAGATCACCTGAATAAAGCAGTCTATTGAAGGCCAAACAGAGAGAGGAGAACTGCAGAGAGAGAGAGAGCAGAGCTCAGTGAGAAACACCTGTCCTCAAATGACCCTTGACCTCCAAGCTCTACCCCTCTTTCATTCAACCAGACATTGCAGATGGCTTATGCTACATCTATTCACAATCCAAGGTGCCAGTCACAATACTGCCCAGAAAACTTCTGCTGAACAGACGATCCCATGGGAGAAAGTGAAGTGTGTGTGAGAGAGAGAGAGAGAGAGAGAGAAAGACAGTGAGAGGAGAGTGAGAGTGAGGACAGAGTGAGAGTTAGAACAAGATGCTCATCCACCTCACTCCTGCAGAAAGGGAGGCAGTTAACATACGAGCGTGAAGATTTGACAGAATGTGTGAATCGCTACAGTGGGCTTTAGCATTTTGGACTGAGAGTGCCTCTAGTGGCCTGGCAGAATTTGGGAACACTTTCATCTCTCCCTTTCTGGGGCTGGGGCAGTCCCTTTTTACACTGTTCCAACAGTGGCACATGTACAAAGCACAAGGGCTCTTTCTCCCGGTTCTGCTGTTGCCATGGGGACAGGGTGGGGTGCCACATGCTGCAGGTGTCCCAGCCTATTTTCAGCATTCTACACGTATGAAGAAAAAATAAATAAGTTGTGTGTAATGCAGTGACAAACTGTCAGTTTATAAGCTGCTGTTGTTTATTTATATATTTGCTCACGTTGCCGTTATAAGTCGGCGGACATGGAACCAGACGTTTTCGAAGGCGTGTGAAAAACCTGTTTCACCCAATTAAAAAAAAAGTTGGAATAAGAGTGGATGTGTGGAAGAAAAAGGTGGCAGGGTCTAGAGAGCCTCGCCCCCTGGAGACAAATGGCCTTTGAAAGAGACCTATTGGAACACCCTTCCTGTGCTGACAACGTACTTCATTTCGTTGAAAACCACGGAAACACTCTGGTTCTGCCCAGATTGTCAACGGGAGGCATGATTCATGAGCAACACCCTGGAACCCTGTTGATGACATAATCAGCCCTGGCGACACTCCTCCACCCTTAATGTTGTAAATGAATGAATGAATTTAGTACATTCGAAAACACATTATAGCTGGTAAAGGAATGTTTGTTTTTCCTTCCATAGGTGAATTTCAATTCATAATTCATCAATCCATGATGATTGTAGCTAACTGAAAGAAATAAACAATATGTAGACAGTCTATGTACAAACCCTAGATAATAGTCTACCAAACTCACACAGATAAATCCTCCCTTATTTGAACTATAATTAGGTTTATTTTGTGCTCTGCTGCCCCCCCTCCCCCCCAAGAGAAAGTAACGACCAAATTGTGTACCATTGGGACTTAAAATTGCTCAACATTCCATTTGTTTTTCAGTGTCTTAAAATATATTTAAATTTGATTAAACTACATGACCTATTACGTGAGGTGTGAGCTATAAAGATTCTTTTTATTCAGAAGTAGGGTTACCAATGGCCTAAATGTTTTAAGTTTTAAAAATGCAGATAATTGCATGCATTAATTTTGGAGTACAAAACATGTTTTTCTCTTCTTTCTAATGAAGTCCACCAAGGACCAGGCATCTTCGTAATAAACTGCTTTTAAATACATAACAGTTTAAATTTATTTTTGCCTCTTGCTATTGGATTTTTATATATTTTTATATTTATCATCATAAAATGGAATAAATCAACACTACAGGATTGCACATATACATGGATACCAAGTCCATGTTGCTACCATCACTATGCCCGAGTGTCATGCCTATGAAAAAATGCACAGAACTATGCCATTATATGCTTTACCACATTGTCCTTTAAATCTGGGTCTGTTTTGCTTTTCCTTTACCTTTAAATAATTTTCATATCAACTGGCAATCTCTGTGATGCTGGTCTGAAGGAGAAGAGTGCCAGGTCAGATTAAAATGGTAGAAGAAACATACATTTAAAAATCCATTTAAATGCTAACCTGATGATGTTTTTTTCAAAGACCTAGGCCCATGGCAAAAAGTAGTCATTACTGAGACACACCTTCACAATGGAACAGTCCACTTTGGCATGAAACAGATGAAAAGTTTAGTTTGACGCTAGTTTTTAATCACAGTAAATCGATGACAGCCTTTTTATTTTTCTGAATAAATGGGTCTGGATTTCAGAAACAAAAAAGCAAAATGGTTTGTTAAAAGGAATGGGAGAGATGATGGGGACATACTAAACTATTGAACATGATTGGATTAAACAAGTCCCTCCCCCAACTCCACTCTTTGCCCGTAAGAAACAAATCATAATTTCAAATAGTTTTGTTTTCCATTCCCCCTCCATCTCTGTTCAAAATCTAACTGGTAATTAATCAGATCTACAAATCTGCCAGGTTTGCATCCCTATAGATCTGGTCGTGCTAGTAGGGCTTTTCTTTCTTTGGTCTGAGACAAGGCTATTTTATGGTCTAATAGCTGACCACAGGGGCACATAAACATTGCTGCAGTCCCTCTCAGTAAGATTGCCCCAATACGCACACTAAAATTAGTCAGATAAGACGATATTAGCTTGAGTTAGAGCCATGTGTATGGACTAGATTGAAAACCAGACTGCACTAGGGCTTCCATACACAGTAGGCTACTTTGCTTAGCATTGAACTTCCAGACTTATTTGGTTGAATGTGTGGTAAATTGTGCATGAAGGTGGGGGTTGGTGGTGGTGGTGCAGCTCTCAACTTGGCCTATTTTTAGGAT
The DNA here is from genome assembly GCF_013347855.1 of Anguilla anguilla. Classification (NCBI taxonomy): domain Eukaryota; kingdom Metazoa; phylum Chordata; class Actinopteri; order Anguilliformes; family Anguillidae; genus Anguilla; species Anguilla anguilla. The sequence goes on from NC_049208.1 coordinate 28,287,301, forward strand.
GAGGGTTAGGGACTGTACAGTATATCAGATTTTAAGATTGCATCCCCCTCCCCCTCCTGCACAGCTCATTACCCAAAGTAGTGACAGTATTTAATGACTCGATAAAGGCTTTCGATTCCAAATGTCTCCCTCTTTGTTTGAGTCCTTGACAATGATAATGTACAGGGAATTCAGGAAGCATCATGGCAGCCTTTTACACTGGCATTTGCAGGTTGCTGATGTCAGGTAATGTCAGCAGTATGTGAAGGGCATGAGATTTCATGAACATGTGACCTGGGAAACATTTGACCTGTACTTCAGTCCTTATCTTCAAGGCCTCACTGTAGGGACAGCAGAAATGAGTAGTAAACAGTCAAAGGAACACAACCAATTATACAACTGATGACTGACAGAAGGGTTTACTGATGTGCATATCAACATCACATTTTTCCTTTTAACACTGAGGTGACCTATATAGGGGTTTGAGGACTTTTAGTACAAGTTCTGCAGTGATACAGACCAGAGTGGTATCTGTTGTCACCTGTATATCCCATGCAACTGTAAAATGAAAATGCTATAAAACCATGGATCACACATTCTGCAGTGATAAAAACTGGTAGAATTCAGATAACTGTAATATAAACAGAGATTCAGATTGCCTTGAGGAGATGGCCATCTGCATTATTCCTAGAAGTAAGGATTAGGAAAGAGCAAATAACTCAAACTACTGAGGTATCTCATTGGACCACAATTGACTCCCCCTGATGTAGTACAAAAAGAAAGTAGAATGTGGAATTCCAGCCCTTAGTACAAAGAGATGTGCCATTGTGTGTGTGTGTGTGTGTGTGTGTGTATGCATGTGCACTGAACATATTATTGAAAATGCCAGATGAGGAATTCTCAGGAAAAGTTAAATCTGCAAGATATTAGCCAACAGTCTTCATGTTTTTCAGGCTCCAGGTTTCTAGGAAAGATTTGTGTGTGTCGTTGTTGTTGTTGTTGTTGTTGTTGTAGGGTGTTGGGAGGTGGGGGCAATCGGGGGTGCAAACAAGAGAAACTTTTAGTAGCCTCCCTTGCTCCCCACCCCAAGCTCCACGCCCCCTCCTACCTAATTCACCATTCCTGGATACACTCGGCTTTTGTATTAAGGGAACCTAAGAAACAATCCTGTCTTGGAACTCATTCAAAAAAGGAGAGCAAGTGAGAGAGGGAGTGGGTGAAAGTGGGGGGGATTAGACCTCAGAGGTGTTTGGCCCCCTGTAAAACCCCCTGTAAAAGAGCCTCTCTCCCACTGGATACCACACATTTGCAGCTCAGCCAAGCTCAGCACCCTGTCTCTCAGACTTTCTCTCTCTCCCTCTCTCTCCCTCTTGCTCTCTGTTTCCCTCTCCCTCTCTCTCCCTCCTACTTTCTGCCTGTGAGTGAGAGAGCTGAGGGATTCAGAAGGTGCGTCTCAAATCTACTTGTAGTCCGCTTGAAGACAGCACTAAAGAACTTATCCCTGCTCAGCAAGGAAAAAAAGAAAAAGCACATGGACTACATTTTAATCCGAGACAAACACAAACAAGCAATGAGCCTTAGTCAGCCCTGAAAAAGAATTAGAACTTTACTTTTCCTTATATAGATATTGTTTTATTTCTTCTAAATTACAAGGCATTTTTCCTTCTTCTCTGACTGTTTAATTTCTGGAGACATGAAAATTTGAAGGGGAGGAAACAGCGTGGAAGAAACCTGCCTGACAATAATATATATTTCTCCATATATATATATATATATATCTATATATATATTATTACATTCATCCTCATTCTGCAGGAGAAGGTAAGAAGTCTGTCAGACTCCTTTTCATTCCTCGCAATGTTCTTTTATTCGTATTCATGCCATTTATATTTTTCCTAATATCACATGTTGCTCTAAGCCAGCAAATACAAGCCAAAGGCAACAGAGACGGGGAAGGAAAAAACAGACGCATTTATATCTCGGTCATGAGACCTGCATAATTCTTGCTGGCATGGTCATTCTAGGTAGGGAATAATTCTTTGGAGATTAAAAACAAAATGCAGCCATTTTGCAGCACTGTTTCTGTCAATCTTTTGTTTTATTTCTTTGAACCGACTGTGGTTCTGTTTCTCGGTCCGTTTGCATCTCGGAGTCTGGTTTGGGGCTTAGCCCCTCGGCTTGTCTCTCCAAGTGGATTCTCTGTCAGCAGAAAGATGGTATTGATTATGCGGCGACGGGTTTGATGCTGCTTTCTGTGCTGGATTCATCGTTTGTTTTATTTTTACGTATAAAGTTCAATTTTAGCAGGTTCTCCGTCTTGCAATGTGGCAAAGTTCAGCTTATTCAGGGGCCAACCGAGGTTTGCTTTTAGCTTACGGATCAGGTACAGAGGAGGAAGACACAGAGCTCTTTTGGAGGATAAGGACAAGTGAATTCCTCAGGATAGTTACATAACTCCAGCTACCCATTAGGCAAGTGGGGGATCGCATCTCTAGATCTTTCGGCTGCAGCCAAAACTCTCCTGTCTCTCTCCCCTGAGAGAGCTGTGTTTTAAGCATCCAGCAGGTGCAATCGTCTCTCTATCGTTTGCGAAAAACACATGGTTACTCTTAAGATATCACATCAGGACCTTTTGTCCTCAAGTGCGCTGTCTTCAGAACACAGGGACAATAATACTGCCCCCTTTGCCTGTCCCCTCACCCATTCCTGCAGTTTCAGTTTTTTTTCTGTTTTTCTGTCTGTGCACAGTCGGGCACATCCATGTATTTATGGCTTTGTCACGAAATGTCATTTCAGAATGTAGCAAGGAGCTAAGAAGCAATAAGTCTCCATGTCAGTGGCGCCTCACACGTGGAGTCACATTTGTTTACTGGGAAAAGGGGAAACATCTGACTGACTGGAAGGACACCGAGAACTTGTTCACTTTGGCCCCCTTTCCCCCCTTCTACAGGCTAGTCATCTACATCCCGTCTCCACAACTGGAGTAACCTACACCCCCCCACGCACACGAGTGCACATACACACACACAAGCCCCACTCCCACCCAAAGCTAGGCAATGTTGTTGTTCCCTGCATTTTCATATTCCAAGTGGTAAACTAGCAATTTTCACCTCATATTGTGTTCCTGAAAGGCAGGATAGGCTTTGCATCGGACAGAGATTTTTTGTGTGGATAACAGCATTCTTGAATACGAGGGTCGCGGAGCAGAATTCAATAATACATTTTTTCTTGTCTGGCCTGAGCGGCAGCCCTCGGCTTCCACAGTCATGAAACAGAGCTCGCCAGGGAAAGAGTAGACTTTCAAAAACATTTGGCACCTGGACACAATTGCTTTGCGGGTAGGGTTTGCGCAAGAATGATCTTGTGTATGGATTTTCACTATGACCTCATTATGCAAGTACCTGAAAATGATTCCGATAATCTAAGATACGCACACACACAGAGGCCAGGGGGAAAACGGTGAGCGCCAAAGAGAGTCAACTCCTCACACGTCTGGGAGGGACACACACAATGTTTGGAAGGGGTCCAGGACACGGGGCGGGATTCTCATGTCGCCACTTAGCTACTTGCCTTAATATCAGCGGAGGGAAAACTGCTGCTGGGAATGTCTGAGACGTCTCTCTCTCTCTCTCTCTCTCTCTCTCTCTCTCTCACTCTCTCTCACTCTCTCTCTCCCTCAGCCTCTGTCTCTCTTTGCCTCTCCCTCTGCCGCCCTTTCTCTCCCTCGCTCCCACAGCCCCCCCTCTCTCTCTCTCTCTCTCTTTCTCTCAGCCTCTCTCGCTCTCGCTCACAACTCATATATCTACTAATTTAGGGAGTCCTGTCACCCAGTTATACCCTCTCAAACACACACACTCACACACACTTGCACGCACTCGCCAACCGTTCAAGCTGCGCACAGAGCCTGCTTCTCTGGCGAGGGGAGATGATAATTGCAAGACCATGCCGTAACCGTCGTTGCTCGCCTCTTCAATGTGTCGTTACCGCGCAGCCTGTTTTTATGGCGCTGGTTGGCCCAGTCCTGCGCTTCACTTTTTATTGTGTTCTGCTCTGGGCTCCCGGCCGCCGGGGCGACGCTGTTCCCATCCCGACGCAGATCACAGCCCACGTGTGCGCACTCTGGTCATGCCTACTGAGAAACCCCAGAACACCGTGGCTGTTGATTTTGGGAGTGGATTTTCTACCACAGAATCTGGGTTAAAAGCCATAAAGTGCTAGAAAACAGGATTTTTTTTTCTTTTGCCAAGGAGAGAAACCAAGTTTTTGGGCCTGAAGCATGTTGACGTTTGGTCAGACGTGCACACTTGTTAGTGTATCTATTTACTTCAGAGAAGCTGAAATACTGATGTAATGATATCAGACCAGGTCTGTTTACAATAATTCCCTTCTAAAAATTCTAAGACAAAATCTATGATGCTCAATCAGTCAGAGGTCGGACATTTAGAGGTATATCCTCTTTCATACATTTTAGGAGATAACTGGTGACTTTTCCTGTTGATGAAGGACCCTGCCATCTTCCTCTATGATATCTTCAGTGGTTACAAATCCTGTTGCCATGGGCAACACTCATGTAATCCACAGAAAAATACCATGCACCTAAAACCTTCACTGTAATCTGAAAGAATATTATCACACCAAGCAATGTATCAGTCTCTTTCCCATAACTCAATTGTTGCCACAGGTGTACCTGAAAATATGTTCCATTTGTTTGTCTGGCATAGGAGTTTACTTGCTGGGGATAACAGGTCTTAGACAGATGTAGCTTTTTATGGAAATTGCACAATCATTGCACACCTGTCAAACCCCAAGAATGTTTTCACAGGTATTTCTGTCTAAATAAGACATTGCTGTAGTTAAGGTTGTAGGGAACATGCAGCCCTTACATCATGACAGTGGGACTGGACTCCACTGGACTGCTCAGGCATCACCACTTCAGTCCACCAGGGGTCAGAGTTTCAAATGTTGTTAGGTAGCTTAGTTGTCTTTTAAGGCCACACAACAGGCATTGAGTTGCAAGCAGGGTTTAAGGTTGAATTGTGGTGATGCATATTGTCAAGTTCAGTTTCACCCCCCACAAATGCTTATTTACTTAATTTCCTCATTTACTTAATGATTTTTACAAATCATTCTTATCATTTCTGAGGGCAGTTTTCCTCTCATAAAAATGATAGTGAGCCTATACATCCGCGTGTGTGTGTGTGTGTGTGTGTGGGAAAGTGTGTGTGTGTGTGTGTGTGTGCATTTGTATGTGAATTATTACACTGGTGTGTGTGCCTGTGTCAAGGTGTGTGCACGTGTGTGGGGTGTTTGGCTGTGTTTTCCCTCATAATCTTTTTCAAATAGTGCCTGTACTCGCTAACTGTGGTTCTGTTGTTCCTCCGCCTTTTGGTAGCCTACATAATTCTTACATTTGGTGTGTGGCTGAAACAGGAAATGAACAAGAATGCCACTCATTCCCAAGGAAAAGCAAACGCCCCAACTGGCTTACCTTCCAGGAACAGACGCCCTGATCCATAACGCTTTGTTCCTGTTTTTTTTTTTTCATGCAGAGGAAAAATAAATCCAGGAACTTGGTGCTATGAGGCAAAAACATTCAGCGCTGTTGTGCCTGGCCGTCCATCTTGGCTCACACCCACTTTCTGTACCGGCTCTAGCAGCCTTTGGAAAAATAATGCCACAAAATACTTTAGTTGTGTCTATCGGAAACAGCGCATTGGCCCGTGCCGTCATCGCAATCAGCACGCTGCGTTGTTGATGTTGCCGATTAGAATGCGTGTGCCGCACAAAGTTCAGAGAGGGAACATGTTGCCAGGTCTGAATGGCAGCCTGCCCTGCCACATTGCAGTCTGGGATGTGCACATTTCTCCACATGGTGACGAGTCCGTGACCAAGAGCTTAGCCCTGTTGAGAAACACGAATGGTGGCTGTGTGAAGGGGTGTGGGTTTGTGGGCATGTGTGTGTGGGAGGAGGGGGGAGGGGTTAAGTGTTTGCATGGGTTTGTGTTTGCCTTTTGAATTGGTAGATGTTTGTGTTTGTGTGGCTTTGTTAAGAAGCTCCAGTATTTTGGGTGGTAGAAGGAACCAAGCCAATCTAAAATTACGCCACAAACTGACTTCTGTTCTTTTACTGGTCTTAGCAGAGGGGAGGGAAAGAGGAGGGACAGTGAGTATGGTGTCTAAACTAATTGATTGAGCATCTGTCTGGCTGGGCAAATGACCACCTCCATGTTGTTGTTCATCATTACGTCACTAGAGGCACAAGAGGGCAGACATTTTATTTTCACAACCAATGGGAGCTGTGCCTGCTCACAGCCATTTTCCCATACCAGCCCCTATATAGTAGCATGTCTGCAGACTGCGGCCAGGCACCTGTGGGAGGAGACAGAAGGGTTTAGGCGGCCAGCACCCGGATGCTCTACAGAGAGATGAAAGGCAGGTGGGTGTGCCTGGCAGAGTGGGCAGGTGTGCTGGACTCCGCTCAGCTGCTTACCACGACCAATGAGGACCAGGTGTTCTTCTGAACGCACACGTGCACACGCACATGCGCGGACCTTTGACCAGGCACACGCACGGACACGTGCGTGCCAGGGTCTGGCCCAGAAACGTTGAGTAAAAATAGCCTTTGAATCCGCAAAGTCACATGGCCCCCGTCAGGGCCGATATCAGGAACATCAAGAGCCGCTTTCTCTCTCTCCAAACACATGTGACCCGGTCGTCTGTGTCTCGTTACGCCGCCGCACACATCTGCCCGTCTCCTCCTTTTTTCTCGCTCTCTCCCCACTCTCTTTCTCATTTTTTTCTTTTTTTTTCAATTTTCCTCCTTCGGCATCTGCAATCTCATTTCGCACATTCTATTCTTTACGCTTCCCATCTCCATGCTCCCTTTCTCTTTCTCTTTCTCCCTCTCTTTCTTCACAGGCATGATTGGATGCCGAAATGTTTTTCAGTTTTTTGGCAGCAGAGACTGAGGGAGGGAGAAACAGAGAGAGAGAGGAAGAGAGAGAGAGTTGGGGGGAGAGAAGGAGAGAGAGAGAGAGAGAATGGGGAACTTGGCAGCCGACCCTTATTATTTTTCCTTTCGCTCACCATCGAACCTGTCAGCAGCCACTCTATCATCTCCGGAGCTTTTAAACGCCTTGGCCACTGTAATCAAAGCACCTTATCAGCTGTGCACTTCCTGGAGATGGGGAGGGGGGCAGGTGGGGCAGGTGGTGTGCTGGCTCTCGTGTGTCACAGCCTGCAGGTGGCAATGTAGAGGACCTGGTTGGATGAGACTGACTGAAACGCAACCTGTTACACCTCCATATTATTTTCTGGTACCAAATCTCACTTGTGTGTTGTCTCACTGAAATTGCAGTTGGAAACCCACTGGAACAGCTGAAGCTTTCGTGTGAATGGTTAGGTATACCAGGTAAACAGTCACAGCCTTACTTATTTACAACTGCCTCCTTCTCGCTGTTGCAGACATAAACAGGAATATGTACCATGTCTATGTTCAGTTCTATGCACCTGGATGCACAATCTTCCCTTTTAACACAAACAGGGAAGCGTGCTCAGAAACCACAGTCTCTTATGAATGAACATAAGCACTTGCAGACTCAGAAACACACAAATACAAATACAATAACATGTACATGCGCATACACTGAATACTTATGTTTTTATTGGACATCCAAAAGCAATGAACACTTCACAAACCACATCTGACTCAAACCATATGCAAATAAAGTTTTACTCTGAGAGTACAACAACCCAGACTGAGTCTTGAGTAAGTAAATGTTCTGAAAATGCAAGGAAAATATCACAGTTGAACTATCATACTCAGATTCAAACTCAAAAAATGTTTTTCCCTGAACATAGATGTTCTAGAATTTGTCCAGTTTCTTTTGTGTCCTTCAAATATTATCTGTGTCACAAGGAACAATGCAGGACTGGTCATACTGTTATGTAGTTATTAAAAATTGACTTGTGGATTGTTCTTCAGGGTAATTTTATCAGGAATGTTAGCAGTGTCCAATGAATCTGTCATTTCAAAAGGTTATTAACACAAGTCCTTCATGATTTTTTATTTCACATAAACACAAGTTTGATGATCTTTTTTCTTATAAAAGATCTCACAGCCAATGGGAATCTAAGTGGAATGTTCCCCAGTGTTCTTGAAACATTCCATATTAGCTGGGTAAACACTCCATGTGTCCAACCAAAGCCATTCTACTGGGTTTTAGGCCAATGCTGGCCTTTTAACTGGCTCAACACAATTGCTCCATATTGTGAAGACCTAAAGAGGAGTTGAAAATAGCAAACCAAGGAGTGGGAAGTATGTCAGCAAGTGCTGGCCTTTACGATTAAGTGGAGGTTCATTTGGCTTGAGTAGAGTATGAATACAAACCTGATCCCAAAAGAAATGAAGCTGTCTTGGGAATAGGAAAAAGGCCAGTGTAATGGCCAAAGGAGATGCACATACACAGTGCACAATGTAATTGCATGGGACGTTGAGGATTCTTCAGGAGAAAGGGAGCATCCAAAGCTTTAATCTGGGATGTGATAGAGCGTATCTGCTGGTATGGATTTTACAGGATTAGGGAAAATCTTTGTGTGCTCAATTTTTGGGATGGGGGGAAGGGGTGTTGTTGTTGGAGAGAACAAGAGAACAATGCAGCACAATGGCGACATGTTATAATGAAACCTTAAAAGCAGATGGAGACACTTAGTGTTCCTTTTGCTCTACCTGTACAACAGAAAGTCAAACAAAAGACCCCATTTAATGGGGGGGTGGGGATGTTTTGGGGTCTGTGATTTGCCGATTGCCTCTGCCTCCCTTCTCTACCTCTGGAAGTGAATTCAAGCTTAAGATCCAATACTGGATCAAAACCTTGAACACTGCCAGGTCCTGCTGGGGTCAAGTCTATTTCATGCAGTATTTCCTCCCAACAACAGAAATTTTAAAGGCGCTCTAGTACAAAGTGAGCTGCCTGTAGAACATTGTACACAGGTCACAGGGGATGATTGGAAACATAAAATATTTATTGATTTATTTCATTTTCTGAATGTCCCTCATATTGCTCGTGCACAGCAGTGTGTATACACTCTAACAGGCAAGAGGGAAAATGAAAAAAGAGCATCTCCTGCACCAGAGGGGCACTCAAATGCCCATGGGGGCACCCTAGTAGCACAACAGACCATCACTTTTTTCATTTGAAGGGGCATCATAATGGGACACTTGCATGCTTAATTTTTGCCCTATAAGGTGCCCTAGAGGTACCACTTTGGTCCCTCTAGGGTAAAGAAAACACATTTTGTTTTTGCCCCAAGTTCCTTGTGAAGCATAGCAATGTCCTAGGATTATAATAACTAGCCTATGCCATGCAAGTGCTTGGCGATGTGGAACAGGTTTTCCTGATTGAAATTCCCTGTAGTTTGTGCTTTGCTTTTGAATGTGGGGTGCTAGCATTTGGATTCGACTTCCACAACAGACATACAGATCATTTTAGTTTCAATTCGTGAATAAGCCGATGGCATTCACTGTACACCCTTCTGTTTCCAAAATTTGTTGGATACAGTAATGTTTTCTTACTCTGATTTTGCAAAAACTTTTGGTAATTTTTTTTTGACAATTGCGAATTTGTCTTCCTTGGAACTCTCTGTGATCTGTGCCTGGGGAAAAGGGTGCAGTTAAAAAGATTTGTTTGTGTTTTTTGGATCACGGCCCCCCTTTCACGCAAAATCAGATGCATTTTTCGTTATCCAATGTATTGTAAAAATGCATCCGATTCGGTGTGCAAAGGCCTTTAAGCCTCATGTTTTCCCTCCCCTCCCTCCAGACGTATCCTGAATTGATTTTTCCAACTCCCCTCTTGTCCCGTGAGTCAGCTTTGTTTTGTCTGAAGTGTTTTGTAATGTTTTCAATAGAAGAGATGACCCAGTGCACAGGGTTAAGTCTCAGAAGGAGGTTTAATCCCATCTGCTGCAGGGAAAAGGGGTTCACAAGGAGATGCAGTGTATGGAAGTGGTTTCAAGGCTTTCCACCTGTGCTTCCTGTTTCTGGTGCAGCCTGAAATATGAATGACCCGAATCCGAATATTCTTTTTATTAAAGGCCTGTTATCCCTCCCAAATCTGGAACATAGAGTGCAGTAAACAGAGCTGTTCTGAGTTTTAGTCAATGCAGTTATCCAGCTAAGTCTGCTTTAATTTCCAGTAATTCAGCTTTGTGATACAGTCCCCAGGACATGGGTCAAGGCTTGGAACTGTGCAATGGTCTGTTTATAGGTTTGGTTTGGATAGTGTCCATCCCTTTATGTGTTTGTGTGTGTGTGTGTGTGTGTGTGTTTGCTTGTATGAATTTCCTATAATAATAATAATAATAATTATTATTATTATTATTATTATTATTTTCACATGAAACTAACATGTTATATTGTTCTCAGAAAAGAAGAATATTTAAAAAATAAATAAATTCACAGATTGCAGTTTAATTATCTGGACAAATCCTCTAGCCCAATGTGAACCTTTCTATTCACTTTGAGCATCATGTACATCACTTGTATGCTATAATATGTAACAAACATGTTACAGTAGTGTAATAAGCCACAATGTGAAGTTTCTCATTACAGATATTAGTTGGGCTCAGCCTGTTGTTAAATGTGCCACAGTTGCCACCAGAAGCACCGAGCATCCTATAATCCAGAAAAGCAAATAAATACACTTGATTGACTGGTGGTGAAATTTCACCCAGAATACATGAGAATTGGGCAGAATTGGGTTTGGTCTTTGAGCTTTATATCTTAGTAGCTTTTAAATATTTATAACAGGTTTTTTTTATACGGATAAAATCAATCCATAATTACCCATTTGCAACATTCTGGAAATAATTATTGATGTTAGTTTAGTTTTTTGTATTTTAGATCTTCTCGGTAGATGCTGGTACATTCCGAGGCTTTAATCACCTGCACACAAATAAACTGGGCCTTTGTGAAATAAAACCATTATGGTTTGTTGTGACTCCTGAGCTCACATTAATACAAAACAATCAACTTTTGAATAAATTAAAGCATATGTACTTCAACGGATGAAAAGACCCTGAGAACGAAAAGGAGAAAATCCACTGCGTCGACCTATACCTGAACCATAATCTGGTTCGGGGTTCTGTATGTTTGCCTGTGTATTGAGCAATGCGTGCTTCGCAACATTTGGTTGATGGGCATAATGCACAAAATGAGGGCCCTGGGGCCATTTTTACTAATTGTGTCCATTTCCTGTAATCAGGCAGAACAAAGAGATTGATGGTCTTTCCATCTCCGTGTTTTGCTTTTACAGCTCCTTCCCAGCCAAAATAGGTGTAAGTGCGACAGAAAGGCATGTGAGGGTCTAACAGTTTCCCAATTCTGGGTTAAAAATGTGGGCGGCTCCGTCCATCAGTGATCCACATAATGTATGTGGTGTGAAAGGGGAGACAGAGACAGGGGGCCCCGCTTTCGTCTGGTTTTTCACGGCGTTTGTGCAAGTTAGGGTTGCAAAAGCACTGTGGTGACATGCCCTTCTTCAGACCAGTGAAGTCAAAATGCATATGGCAGAATGACACACCCAATGCTTTTCCTGTCACATGATTCCTACACGTTAAAATACTGGCACAGATCCACGGTGCCCTTTTCCATGACAGCTGACAGTAACAACTACATTTTATGTAATGATATGGAAAGAGTAGCAAAATGGCTTTCCCAGACATTAGTGCACACACAAAAATGTATTTATTTATTTATTTTGCAATCTTGGGTATAATCCCCACTTCATAAGTTTAATATCTAATTCTCTAATTTGCACGAAGCTACTGCATTCATATATGCTACAATCTTTTAGCTCATAGATTCTGAATGATTCAACCTCCAATACTTCAGTACCTTTTCTTCACCTCAACCACATGCCCTACAGAATTAAGGATAAAGCTCTCTACACGTATGTTTACAAAACCCCTAGCACATTTAGTTTGAACATGGTTCGTAACAATTGTTACATATCATGCACACCAGAAAAATGTTTATTTGAAAGTTTTGACTGTTCAATGAACCGGTTGAAATAACAGGAAATTGGAAAGCTCTGTATATCCAATCAGCTATAATCCCGAATAGGCAAAAGGAGGTAATTAATTAGATTTCCCTTCATTCTGATTGGCTGAAAAACTGTCAGGAGCCCTACAAAAGAGGAAAGATGCCAAGGACAACAAGCATTAATTAGTATGAGTTTCAAGTCCATTACCAAAGTCTTTCATGTGGTTTACAGATGTAACATACTTCCCTCCTTTCCCTTTCTGTCCTTTGAAACAACTAATAATTATATTGTTTTGTTTTCTGTGGCCTTAATGCAAACCAGAGTGTTGAGGTAGAGTGATTTTCAACATGCCAATTTTTTAACAGAGTGTTTAATGCATAACCAAGGAGGCTGAGACTTCCTTCCAACGAGAGAGAGAGAGATACTTTTCTTTTTGCCTATGTGGTGGTAATTGTCAACATATTCTTCTGTGAGCACCACTGCTGCTGCACTAATTTGGGCCAGCATGTGGTTGCTTTGATTCAGCCAAGGTTTGAAATGGTGTCAGAAAGATCCGTTCCGAGTTGTCCTTGTTAGCTTGTTTGAGGAGCTTGCAATTTTATTGAGGAACCGCCTTTTTACATCCCTTGTTTCCTGTAATTAATTTCTTCTGTTTGAAACATTCCTTGTGCTTCTCATATGCTATGGTTGAGGCACAGTTGCAGTCTGTTCTTGAATGAGGTAATCTTCCTCCTGGTCCATCTTTTATTACTGCCATCCAGTATCTGGAATGTGTATGAGCTGGGTAGCCGGTGCTGTCATTTGCGTGTGTTTTCGGAAACCCCGCTATCACATGTTGGAAAGCTCCCAGACTTCCACAAAAACTAGACACTTAGACACTTAGACACTTTAATGGGGCAAAATTCAAACAATCCTCGTATCTTAAACTCTTGTAAAAAAAAAAAAAAAAAAAAGAAAAAAAAAAGAAGGCATTGCGTGCCAGGTAATCACAGAATGCTGTTTTCGTGCCATGCCTTTTTTTTTGCTTTGGAAGGAATGGGGGGACAGTGGGAGGGGGAAATTGCATTCCCGAAACAGAATATGTGAGAGGTAAATGCCGGTGCTTTGATCACATTCCAGCTGCAGATCCAAACAACAACAGCATGATCTGGTCCTTCAACCGAAATTGTGTGCGTCTACCCAGTCATCGCTGTCTACTGAGGCCTTCTCCTGAGCTCTTAACCATATGGACTATAGTATGCAAAAGTTATCTGAGGATAAGTATTAAGCCTAAGATACTGATAGGAAGGAGGGGCTAAACAATAAGTTGTTTTAAAAGAGCAAAGTAAAGCATGCAGTGTTACAAGCTAAAAATCAATAATTTTCCTTGTTAATTTGATGCAATCTGTCCCAAAGACTTCTCTCCCCTCAGAATTTCTCTTTTTCAGTTTTTCCCTTTGATGGAAAAATGTAGACATTCAAATAGAGATCTAATCAGTTCAGCCTTATCTTTCGCCCCAGCAACTTTCTTTGGGAGGCTGAACTGGGACAGCTCCTTGCCTCAGCCCAGATTTACTACACCCTCTGTGGTACTACATTGGCCACAATGGGTCTTGTGTAGCAGTGTCCACCTTGCTTTGGGCATGGTGTTTGATCCTGGGCTGGCTGAATTTGATCCCACCAATATATTATTTTAATATTGTTAAATTGATGACAAATCCAAACTGAGTGTGCCTGAGGTTCAAAGTGACCTGTAACATGATTCCCTACTGCTCCCTACAGGAGCACAAAGGTGTGATTGTTCCCCCCTCCTGTTCCCTAACTGAAACACTGCCTCTTTCAACCTAGTGGCCTACTTGCCACCCACCCACCTCCCCCTCTCTCCCTTCTCCTGCACCTCTAATTCCCCCCAACCATCTCACATTTTTTCTATTGTTTTATAACTTGAAAAGTTAAATTAATTTGGTGAATTTAGAGGATTCAAAGACTTACAGATTCTCCCAAGTCAATACTCACCCTCTGAACCTTTCAGCGGTATCTGTCAGAATGCACTAAGGCCCTCTTCCCTGGAGGGGGGATTGTATAATCATTACACCAGGTGTTGTGCAAGTTGTGTCTGAGTGTTGGCCTGCCGTTGTTCCCCTGCTCCCTCCTGGTGCTTCCAGGGGCGTGTGTGGCCATTTTCTTGTCAGGGAGAGAAAGTGATGACTGTTTAATTGTGGTTTGAAGTTCATACCTGCTGCTCGGCACAGCATGGTGGTCCTCAGGTTCGGCCTTTTGGAGGGCAGCATGTAAAGCAGAAGTAACATCGTTATATCAGAAGGACAGAATACATTATCCATTGAAAAAGGTCCTGTATGCCAGTAAATCTGAAAGGACTTTGATGTGAGGAATAGGAATTTTGCATTTGCTGCCATATAGATCGTAATTCTCACTCTTCAAAATCAGAATGACAGTGTAGAAGAGGTCTGTCTTCGATTATAATTGGTGGAGCATCCTCTGTTGAGGGTCATATAGAAATTACCACATGCTGACCACATGTGTTGCTGTTAATCAGCCTGCATTCCAATGTGACTCAGTACATATCAACTCCATAGGATTCAATACTGTGCAGACAGTGCCAAGCGTATTGGCATCCATCCTCCCACGGCCAGTTAACTCACATAAAATGGCAGCATATACCAGATGAACAGAAATAAGCAGCTGAAATGCATTTGGGCTAAATTGCATTACAAGCACTGCTGTTCCCAGAACCTCTGTGTAATGGTCACCTGACACCAAAGATGGAAAAAAAGAAAACTCTGACAGGTATTTATGAAATCCAGATGTTATTAGAGTCAATCTGTGCAGATTTCTGAAGTTGGTAGCAATCAGGTTTGTGACTTGTGGATGTCCACTGATCACCACAGTGGAGGTCAAGACGACGCATTGCAGGGAACAACAATGTAAATCTGAGAGTGCTTTGAGAATAAATAATAAAGGAATAAATAAATAAGTATGGGAAATGTGGCACCTGTTGGGTGCCAGATAACATAAAGAAGTTGCCATACTTTCTGAGAAGCTGTCACATTATTTTTTCCACGTATTAAAAATGTGTTTGCCAGAAGAAACAGGGAAGCATTTTGTTTTCAGCTGGGGGATATACTGTATGTCAGGAGCTGGAACTGAGGCCAGCGATGCTTACAGCCTGTAAGGACACAGCGTCCCCACAGGCGGGTGCAAAAGCATGTGTTGAGACACGCTTAGGGAAGAGATGCACTGGCAGTTTCACGATATGCACATAATTGCTGTGTGTGATATAGAGGTGGCAAAAGGCTACAGGTTTGAATTATAGCTGAAGCACTGGGTTCAGTAAATTATTGTGCTGTAGAAAAGGATAATGGGGTGCATTAAACACACACACATAAACACACACACACACACACACACACATACACAAACGCACATGCAGACATGCTGAGGTTGCTGAAAATGAGTGGCTTGATTGAACTGACCTCAGTCCAGACACTGTGCAGATTGCAGATTTCTGTCACAGGACCTGCAGGCGAAAGCCAGGTGGCCCCTCTCTCACAGGGCTATTGTGGGAAATAAAGTCACAACCCATTAGTTGAAAACTGACAGACGTCATCCGTGCTGCCAGTGACCTCAGATACACTGCTGTTCACTCTGTCCAGCCCCCGCCCCTCCAGAGCTGTCTCGGAATGTTTCTGTAATTGCTTTCAGTCTGTTTGTCTACCGAAAAGCAGCAGTGTGTCACAATACACCATTTTGTTCTCCGTCAAATCTGAGAAGCAATTGTTAACGGTGATGGTAATGCATCTATTTTCTTGCCGGTTAGATCCGTCTCCTCATTCATGGAGTGATTTGTCAGTTGAGATCCAATCACCACCATGCTCATGAGGTCTGTGCACATTCTGATCTATAATAGCAACTTCAGCAAGCAACATCCATTCCTTATGATTGGAACAGTTACTCTTAAGTGACTGAAAAGGAAACTGTAAATGGTGCTGTTGTATGCCCTTTAAAAGGATAACAAGTAAAATAACTTCTGAATAAACTGAGTAAAATACGAGGGAGACACAGTGGGAGGCTAACAAGGACATTGGCAACCTACATGGAAATGTGTGTGCAGCACACAAGCACGCATAGTCATACACGCACACACACACACATCATGCACATGCACACACACGCAGTCATTCAGACAGCAGTTTAAAGGCCGTTTATGTAATTCCAATAAAAACCACAGTCTCCCTATTACAGAGATTGAGACAGCGAAATAAATAAGTTGGGGGAGTTTGGAGGGGGCGTGTAAAGAGAGAGCTCTTTGGAAAGCAGGGGGAAAGTAAAAGTCAGACATTGTTTGTTTTCTTGTCTCTCCTTTGTATCTCACTCCCTCGTTTTTCTTGGGGTTCTGAGCAGCGTTGTCTCGGTCCAAGATTTAGTGTGTGTGGGAAGGGTGCTAAGAGTTCATGGTTCCTCTGTTCCTAACTATAATAATTTCAGTTAATATTCTCCCTGGGGACCATAAATATGTGTTGATATGTTCCTAATGGTCTGTGGACTTGTTTCTATGTTTTTGTTCCAGGGGCAGTAAGGGTGCATTCTGCAGAAAGGTCTACTAATGGAGTCCATAATCACTGGTGAACACTCATTATCTATCTGATTCATCTTAACCTGACAGCCACACTATCCACCCTGCCTGTCTGTTAAGCAGCATTATGTTACCAAGCCTCCTAGAGAGACATGAGTCTGGATAAAATTAGAAATTTGTCTGCAATGCAGAATCATTCCCTTCATAGCCAAGACTGTCCATCTGCAAGTTGAACAGTCTTGCCTGAGTTACTGAAACCAGAATTTTAGAATGCTGTAATACCATCATCATTAGCAATCCATGGAGATTAATTAATCAGCTGTACTGGTATACTTATCATTGCTTCACTAAACGGTTGTATCCACATATCCTAAGGGTTGCTAAGTCAGACTTAAGTTAGTTTATGTAGCTTATAGTTCCAGACAGGATGACTTTGAACCTGAAGGATTTACATTTCAGAGATCCATTGGGTTAGAGCTATAGACCTCCTGTCTGGACCACAGAGTTTATTGCCGTTCGGGATTACAGTCTCAGCAAGATGGATGGCCAAGATCTACCTCCTTGGCTTGGAGGCAGGAGAATAGGCGTGTGCATGCGCTGGGGGTGGGGCCAAGGGGGAGGGCATGTCCGCCGCTCCACTGAACCCACTCAGCCTTTTCTAAAGAGCGGCGAAGAATGGGGGCGGCCCTCCGATTCGCCCCTCAATGTTCCCTGGTGCCCGTCCAAATGTCTCCCCTTGTTCCACCATCTCCATCGTGGTCGCAGTCATTTTATTATAATTCCACGTCTCTGCCTTAAGTGAAGTTCCTCCAAGGGGGGCGCGGGTCTGCGTCCAGCTGGCACCTGGCGTGAGCGCTGGCACTTTCCTTCACCCACCCTCTGAAGCAGACAGAGGAAGCTATTGTCATCCGGATTCGGCGGGGGTTACAGCGTCCTGCTGCCACGTCGTCAGAAGGCGCACAGCGGATGCTGCGGCACCCGAGTGCCATAACATAACGACTAACCGGGCTAGCTAAGAGGCACGGCGTAGACCTAATTGTCAAGGCAGAAGTGGGTGTTGTTTAGCTGCAAATCCCATTAAAATAAAAGAAAGCCTTTCTTGAGTTAAAACAGTCGTTGCTTAACCAGTTTGGACAAGGAACTGTATACATTATATCAGCAATGTAAGTTGAATCCTGACTATGCCAGTAACTGGCTTGTAACCTTGCAGGGTGATGCAACTTGCTGTAAACTGGCCAGGGCATTTTGGTCTCATTGAGTCAAAATGATGCCTGCAGGTTGCTTGAATGAGCTGCATATGAAATGTACTCCTCTGTCAAAAACACTGTGGAGCTCAACTCCACAGTGAGTGAGTGAGAAGAGACAGAATGTGCTTCAGAAGAGCACATGCTCTACTCATAAGATTAAAGATGAGGCAGTAACCAGACAGGCATATCATGATCCATATTTTAAGGGTAAAAATTGATTAAAAATGCATGAGTGGCAACAGCACAAGGAGAAATATTTGGAAAGGGATACAATATGCGTCTTATGGAAGGGGATGGGAAAGTGCTCCATGAAAAATGCCGGTCTATGAATACTGGTTCCTTTACTTTCAAATCTAATTAAATGTGGTCTATTCCAAACCATAATGAATCCGAGTATTCCGCATAAAAAAGCAAGTGCTTTTACAGCAGTGGTGAATGATATGAGAAGCGGAAAGAAATGTATGGCCAAAACGAATGTGTACAAATGTCAGTTCCATTATAAGATTGTTTATTGATTGCCCCATTTCACTGCTAGATAATTATTATTTTGGTTCAGTGTCCTGTCAAGTGTCCTTCAGGTTTGAAGGGCTGGCAGTGCTTGTTTTACTTATGATGTGGTCTGAAAAGCCTCCAAGTGCCCGTTCAGTAGAAATCTGTTTGTTTCTGGGTACTGGCTGGGTTTTCTCAAGCTTGGGGCTGGGCAAGGTTTGGCTTGCATGTGGCGCTCCCTGCTTTTTGCTCTTTCTGAGTAACCATAGTTTTGTTGCTCCATTGGAGAACAACGGGTGCACTATTTGATGTGGCTTCGGTTCAAGTCCCATGCTCCCGTGCTTCGCTCATTGGAGGGGGCTGCGGAGAACTTGGTAACGCGGTCTAATCAACGAGTGTGCCAGGGTGTCAGTCAAGCTGCGGAAACCTGCGGCAGCACCGCTGGCACCACGCTATATTTGCATTGCGACCATGTTCCGCTTAATCTTTGCCGGCTCCTGCAGAAAGCCCGAAGGTAAAAGTAGGTCTTTTGTAATTATTCTTCCACCTTTTACAGAGCTGGCAGGGAGATACAGGCACTCGCTGGGCCAAAGGAAGGGAGGCAGCTCCGTTAGAGCAGGGTGGTACAGGAACAGTGCACTCTGAGATATTATTCCCAGGGGTGTCCAGTCTTCTGAGGGAAAGCCCATTGAGGGTGCAAGCTTTTTCATGGCGGCACTTAAACACCTGAATAAACTATTCAAAGTCTTGAATGATGATGACGACTGGTTAATTTGTTGAATGAGCTGTTTTAGCGCTTGGCTAGAATGAAAGCCTGATGCATCTCAGATAAGATTGGACAGCCCTGGTTCAAAATGTCAGGCTTCTGATATCAAGTGGTATCATAGTAACAGAGAATATGCAGTAAAAAATACAGTAGAAACTTTATGTGACATTTGATTTAAACACCTGTATAAATATTGCCATGTCCATTTAAGGGGTAGCAATGCTCATACCAAGAGGCTGGCGTATTGTTTGGCACTAGGCACAAATTTCCAATAAACACAAGATTTTAAAGAACAAGGTAATTGCTCTTTCAGAACTTATCCCTGGCCAGCACACCAAACACCCCCACACCCCACCCAACACGCCCCCACACCCCTGTCGTGCCACTTTTGTTGTTATTCTGTCCAGACGAGACAGATGTGAGGGAGATACGATCTCGTGTTCATTTGGGTTTTTCTTTTCTCCCCTCTAGAGAAAATATGGACTTTCTGAAGCTGTGCTCTCCAGACATACAGACAAGTTCACAACATTACTGGCTCTGTGTCATGTCTTTCCTGCACATAATATTTCAGAAGCCCATTGCTCTTCTCCAGACTCTTAAACTCAACCCAGAGGGATTATATTTTTTACATGTAAGATGATGCTAAAACAGGCTTAGGATAGTAGGATTTCTGCAGCAGTTTTCTTTATAAATCTACTGTTCTACATTTTGTTTTGAGGTCTGACAAAGTTTGACCAATTTATTTATTTCATCCACTCTTTTTTCAAGAGAATGGGTGCAAATTCCTAGTCTACAAGTCTACACTATCTTGTGATTAGACATGGTTTTTCCATTAACATTCAGTTCATTCTCTATGGCACCCTAACTTTTGGGATATGAATTTGAAATTGAATATTCTTTATTATATCATTGTGCATTGTTAAGGGAGTTTGTTTTATTTAAAACTAATCTCATGATATCATGTTAGCATCTAAAACAGACCACTGGCTTAACCTCGAATCTGGTCTAAATTTCAGAGCCTTTGTGTAGTGAAGTTTAATGCAACGCTCGTTGCGATGGTTTTTATTTATTGTCGGCATATTGTTGGCGTTTCCATGCAAGTCATACCAGGTCCCTTAGAAATGTAATTTTTGGTCATGTAATGAAGATGAAAAGCTTCCATGAAATCATTAAAGGTCCATTCAGTGAAATTGCCATTGCCCAGACATGGTCCACCCATTGCACCCTAATTACATTAAATGAAAATAATGATGATCGTAATCGTGCTGATGGTGATTGACCCACCAGACCGGCACAATTTTATGTGTGTTTCCTCTAGACAGAGTTGGCTGTTTCTCCCCACTCACAAGCTGACTTCATTTAGACATGTATGTGTATATATATATATATATATATATATATATATATATATATATATATAAACTGAGACCACAGTTGGAATTAGAGTTGAAACTTTCTCTTTCCAATCACTTATTTTACCTCCTTGCATCATTGCACCATTTGCTTCCTTAGCTCCACCAGTTGTAGGACGTGAGGAAAGGACACAAGGACGGAGGAATCGAGCAAATGTATATTAAGCGAATGAAACATACATGTTCAGTCAAGCCTAAATTTGTAGCCACATCAATTACAGACTTGGCAGATGAGGAGAGGTGGAGCAATACATGCGTTCCAAAAAAATACTTCTGCAAAGGATGCACTTGTGTTTCCTCCCTCAAGCATCCTTCGGGAGCCTCCTAGAACCTTGCACCAACCTCCTTCATGGAGAATTTAACGATGGGCTGGAATGTCCTTAAAGATGGCTGACCTCAAACAATTTCTGGGCCAGTCGAGGACCGAGGATCGAATAGATTGACTGAAGGGCGGATAAAGTAAGCAATTGGGAAGAGCTCTTAATCTCAGTTGCAGTTCGATTGATGATCCTTATATGAACCATGACAGCACACCCTCTGCAGGAAGTGATAGCATGGTGTGTAGCAACAAATGTTTCCAACTCTTATAGATGTTTGCTTGTATCATAAAGGTGAGGTGCTTCATATCAAATGACATTAACTACTCTTATTATTGTAATTTTTTTCCAGAGCTTCTCTAAATAAAAAGCTTGGTATTGGTTACCACTTACAGCTGCAACTTGCCAATATTAAAAGCCGCCTGAGTAAAAGTGCTTCAGTTCCCAAATCTAAATGAACTCAAACATTTTCAGGCTTGGCTCTTTTGTTATCTATGGAAACTCCGTATTAGAAAGCTTTAAATGGCTGCCTGTATAAAATTTAAAAAACTGAATAGAAACCAATTAAACAAAAACAAGAATGGACACAGACAGACAGACTTAAAATGACACAAAAAAATTCTGAATCAAGCTTCAGCATCCACCGGCTAGATTTGACCCTGTGACCTCTAGAAGTGTATTATAATTGGTCACATTTCCCGGGTCACCACATGTCACAGTGTGCCTGGTGGGAAATGAAGGCGTGTGATGGTCTAGTGCCCTTGACTGACAAGTGTTAGGGTCGCCAGTGTCTTCTGACAGATGTGAAATGATAAAGCTAACCAAGAAACAGAGGCCTGGGAGCTGAAATGCATTCAAATAATCACAATGATGGAAATTAGACACCTTTCAGCTACAGAAGTGCATAAAGTGGTATAAAGAGAGAGTCTACATCCTCAATACGCTGTTTATTTAGGAAAACATGTACCCTCGAATTTTAGCTTTTTGCACATGCAATTGCAAATGCATCTGGCATCATTCAGAAACTATCAAGGGACTGTGAAATATTACATTATTTGGCTAAGGGCTATCTAGAACTGGTATTCACTATTTTTAGAGTTACACCCATATTAATCACTGTTACAGATCTCTAGAAAAAAATGATAGGTGATTCAAATACTAATGGTCTTCTTGTTTGGTTTGATTTTCTTATGTAATCAATCTGTGAAGCATGTCTCTTATTTTCACAACAAAAACGCAATGAAAAGAAAAACTTTCAAGACGTTCCCGGCTTTTTTCATTGAACAGGGCGCCAGGGCCGACCAACATCTATGCACCTGGCAAGCAATATCCTAGAGAAATTTCAACAGGCCAGTCTGGAATTCACAGAAGGAGTTATAAATCAAAGAAAGAATTTTGAAACAAGGGGCGGGCTGGTAGGGGGGGGATTCAAGACGTTCAAGGAGTTGGGAGAAGTACTTAAGTCTGGAGATCAAAAAAATTTTTCCAAGTCTCAGCCGGCAATTGTTGAGGGGCTTAGATTTCCTGAATGGGTCTGTGCAGTATCGTCATCGGTCTTTTGATGAACTCCCAGCTCTCCCATTCAGAGGCTTGGGGGGGAAGGGGAAAGGCCCATATGTTGGCATGCGTTACACTTCCAGTACAGTTATCCTCCATTACTCTGTCAAGAGTCTGCAAAAGAGTAAATCTTCATTATTGGACTGCCAACTGTCATGGAGCAGTGAAACGGCCATGCCGTAACGTCTTCCACTTACTCAGACCACAGAGAATGTGCATGTCGAATGGTCCTGCAATGGGTTTCCCCATCTTCCTAGTAGAAGTCAGAGACCGTGGGTTTCTTTGGTGTGTGGAATTAGCCTCTGGAGAATTGTAACCTTCTTCTTTGAAATGGGAGCTGGTATTCTACTTTCTGTCACTGACAAGTTGTGAGATGACAGTTGAATAATGAACACAGCCATGTGCCTAAAGACTCAGGGTTAGCCGCCTGATAGGTATTCCCTGGGTTGTGCTGCAGGTTTGAGTGATCAGGTCATACAGTAGTGTTTGTTTTAGACTCTCCTATGACACAATGTATCTGGGCGGGTGGCATGTATGGCAGTCACGGATGAGAGACCTACCGTCTCGCGTCATTCTCCCTTCTGGTTTGCCTCAAGCCAACACCTATTTCGTTAATACCGCCTACTCAATAAATCAAGTGAGCATGAGGCTTGCCATTTTTCTCTGCCAACGGGCCACCTCATTAAAATAAGATAGATTTTTAATACCCCCAGAAGGTAGCCTGCCCTGGAGATGTCATGTGGAAGGAATGACGCCAGCAAAAGGTATTTAAAAAAAAAAAAAAAAACAACAACAACAACTGTAGAAAAAAAGTTTTTTTAAATTATTATTTCTATTTTTTTTTCAGTTAATATTCTGAGGTTAGAATATGTGCCACACCAATAGAAAATGAAATTGGCCCTGTACAAAATCTCTCTGTAGAATATTGGCCCAGCATTTAACAAAAAATATTCCTTTCATGTCTTTGTGGTTGTGTTTAAATACCAGGCATTAATTTACTGTGGTAAAATTTCTGTATGAGTTCTGTATGCTTTCTTTTTGGGGGCTTGTTAGAAATTTTTTGCTATGACAGCAATACCTGCTCCTTGCCCCCTTTGTCTCCACTAAAATGTCTTCCAAATCCTGGTGAAGTAGTTGCTCCAGTTGATAATTGGGCCCATCGATCAAAGACAAGAAGGCTCCTAATTTACAGTTTATCTGGGCCACTGTCCAAGTAACTCAACCTTCCAGGGCCAATGAAGCATTTATTCTGCTGAAGGTTCCTGGGTGCAGGGGGGTATGAGGCTATTAATGACAGAAAATGCTGACATCTTCTGACAGCAGGGGTGCTGGGACTGCATAAGACGGGGTTTGGATTTTGTTGTGGAGATGGGATGGAAGAAACAGAAGAAAGTTGGTTCCAGTCTCAAGAGTGACATGCAGGTACTCTGCAGTAGAGTCTGAACCTGTGACTGTATCCTGCTCACCTTACAAGACTCTGTGGTCATTTTCATCAGAACAGAAATGCACCTATTCCCACCTTCTTTGACCAGAAACACTATCAGCACAGAGTGCTCCAAGGAAACCTCTGTATTGTCTAATTATCATCAGTAGAAGAAGGGGCCCCAAGAACAAAAGGAATCAAATGTTGATTAGTTTTAGCTGATTATAAATTCCAGGAGCGCAACGGGAGGTGCCTGTTGGTGGCTGATTTCACTTTTTGTTGGGGCTTTTGCAGCAGTTTACATAATAGGCCGTGTGGAAATGGGCGCAATTATCTCAGCGTGGTTTTTTGACCATGCTTAAATTCAGACAGCATAGAATCTGATAGAACCCCAGGTATATTTAAGAGCCTATTACCCATAAAATAGCTTTAATTTCTTTGTGTTTATGAAAAGGTCCCACTTGCACAATGAAAAATTCAGTTTCATTCATTAACTGTTGCTCTGTATCTGGTACTTTAACAATGCTCCCACCTCCCATATAAACAAGGGGAAAAAAACCTGAATGGTGAATGTTTCATTCAAAAAAATGCCAAATGTATACGCATGTTCAGTAGTCACATTTGTATGGCAAAAATAATATCGACAGTGAACTAAATGGTACCTATGCAGTGTTGATGACGGTAACCAGTTGTGTCAAATGACACAAACAGCATGTAAAAACAGGGGTCTTCAACCCTTGTCCCAGCTGATATGACGTCTTTTGTTTTCACCTTAAAATCAGAAAAGATTTCAGAGGTGAGTTAACTGCTTTAAAAGGTTATTTAAGTGTTAAGTACCAACAGCGATTAAAGATTAGCACACCATATGAGAGAGAGAGAGAGAGAGAAAGAGAGAAAAATGCAGTGTGCCATAAAGCTGGGCTGTGCCGAGATTTATGCCCCATATCCCCAGCGGCCCACTTCTGTCTTGTCTCTTCCACACTTGCAGCTCAATCTTCCCTGACCACCCTCCCTCCAGACAATGATAAGAACCTCCTCTAACCACATGGAGCCAATAGAAAAATACCCCTTTGTCCATGAGCTCAGTCATATACTGTACAGACGTGAAGCATCTAGTCCAAAGCAAGGAGTGCTAACACTCTGATTGCTGATAATTGTGCTGCTGCCACGGTTCAGCTACAATGCACAACCTCCTGTTCAGCAGTGTGTTTGCTTTTGCTACTGAAATGTGTAGGGTTTGATTATTCACTTGAGGACAGGGGCTCTTGGCAAAGGAAACATTTCCTTCTTGTTCTTGGGAGGGTTTTTGCACAGATGAATAAGGCGCTGTTTTAAGAATGGAACTTATGATGGCCATTGCTGTGTCCAAAATTATTACAGTTGGCAGTTTTCACATACAATGCAGGTACAGTTATGTGTGTGTGTGTGTGTATAACAGATCAGATCTGAAACCATAGCTCCCTGCTGTCTGCATGACACAACATGATATACAGTTAACTAGCTGAGCTAAGGACCAAAGGTCCACAGCCAAGGGAACTAATCACACTCTTATTCAAACTCTAAAGGTTATATCTGCTTCTCTATAGGTATTCACATGCTCACTGATGTGCTTGAACTCTATGTGTGTGTGTGTGCTTGAGAGAGTTGTGCTGCTTCCATCCCGGCAGTGTTTTAGCATCTACAGCCTGGACCAAGTTTGAGGCTTGTGGATGAAGCACATCCACCACAGTATGGTCCACCAGACAGGAAAGGACATGGTTAAAGGGCTCCAATGACAATGCTGCTGATGTCTGTCTTCTCTCAGATGGACAATTAACTGCATTGTGCAGGCATTAAGAGTTCTCTGGATGGTTTGTTATATGTCTTTCCCAGAAGACTGTTATGCTATTGATGCAAACCCACCTCAACACCAGTTCCCGGACTGGTTGCCCTTTAGCTCATCTTCGTTTAGATGGTACCACTGAAGCTTACTTCCTGTGTTATATACAAGCTAACATCCCTTTGATTACTTTGCAAAACTTGGAGAGACATAATCCGTTAGCACACAGACACAAGCAGAAAAACACACACGTGTGCACTCACGCATTCATGCACTCACTCACAGTTTTCCATTCCCCCTCACGCCACCGTGTCCAGGCTGTCGGCAGAAGTTAATCACCCTCGCTCTGTCCTGTCAAAGGGTTCCCTCGCACAGTGAAACACCGGGGATCTCAGAGAGCTCAAAGTGGGCAGAACCCCTCCCCGTGCTGTTTACATTAGGGCTTTACGGCCTTTTTAGTGCCGGGTGAGGGTGAGGCTACCGGTTTTATTTTACAGGTCTTGAGTCAGAGTGGCGACAAAACGCAGCAGCGTGTGTGTGCACGATGGGAGTCGCTCTAGGAAGCTTGTGAG
This sequence comes from Anguilla anguilla, assembly GCF_013347855.1. Lineage (NCBI taxonomy): Eukaryota > Metazoa > Chordata > Actinopteri > Anguilliformes > Anguillidae > Anguilla > Anguilla anguilla. The sequence goes on from NC_049208.1 coordinate 28,313,499, forward strand.
GCGTGCGCAGGAAAGCTCAACACAACTCATGTACCACGAGCCAACCCTGAAGTGGAGTGTGTAAAATCCCTCATGCCCTGCGCCACTGAGTCTGTCTCCAAGGCCAGTCAAATTTATGGAGGACTCTTGCATTAATCACGGTGGCTTGATAAACGCAAGCCACCATTGGAGATTGATTTGCTCTACCGGGTGAAGCAAAGTTTAAATTTAGGCTCTAATTTGATCCAAAGTCCAAGGCCATGGGTTTAATAAGTGCACTGCACTCATCTGGCGTGGAGGAGGGTGGGGGCATGTGGACTCCGCCTGCAAACTGCCTGTTTTGACCTCTTGGGAACTATTATGGATGTGAAATGTGTGAACACAACTTTCTTATTATGTAAGAAACAACAATCAATCAGAAACTCTCTGTGAGCTGAAATCTTGAATTCAAAGGAAGATGAATATGAAAGGTCCAGAATTAAGAACAGATTTTCGGTTTGTTCTGGACCAAGACAAGAGACTTAGAAAGCAAGATATTTCTGTGGGTGAAAAATCTCCATCTCAGAAACTCTGATGTGTGGTCCCTTGCAGCTTGTAGGACAGAGGCCCCAGCAGAAGGCCAGACACCCTAAAATCAAATTTGAGTGACTAGAAAAGAATTTAGAACAGTTACACAAACTCCTGTACAATTAACACAAAAAAGAAGCAAAAAGAAATAACTTTTCTCAGGCAAACAGCAAAGATCTCCCCCAACGGCAACTATTTAGCATGAAATCCATCACTGGAGACATCACAGGCCTTCCAGTGGGCTCTGAGAGCGCGGAGGCGACGGGGGAGCTGAGGCCGCGGCAACGACGTGTCGGCGCGCCTCCTCTCTGTTGAAAAGTGGCCCTCTCAGTTTGGTGCCATAGTTCACAGCACATTCATCGTAGGGGCACAGGGGGAGAGATTTCTCCGACAGGCAGATGACCTACTGAACCCCGTTCAGGCCCCGGCATGGATCTGCTGGCACAGAAAGGTCAGCAGAGCAACAGTGAGGCCTAGCGTGTATGCATTCGGGTAGATCTGATGGGGGCCAACAGTAGAGTTGAGGTACGGAGGGAGACGTAATTAGATTATGTGTGGTTGTGACTGTGTGAAAACGGTGCCTGTTCGGTGTGTAGTTCAGAATTTAGGATCGCTTTCTCATCTGCCGTCTAGCTACTGGGCTGCTTACCTCAATTTGCAGTGAATGAGTAATATACAGAGAACTGGAGGAACTGAATGAAACACAACAAGTAGGGTTAGATGCCCTGGGCTGGCCCTGCAGCCACAGGCAAGCTATGTTTGTACTTCCTTGTATACTGTAAATCAACACAAATACTGTACCATTGACCACACATGGTTTAACTCACCATATCACCTGTTCCAGTGTGCAGAACTGTTTTTCTCACTCTCTGCTGCGGGCCATGCTGGCCTCACGTCTAAAACGAAGGCGGTAAACTGGGGGGTTCATTCCACCTCTCGGAACAGGGCGGCATCTCGTCTCATCTCATTCAGGGGATTTGACCAAGATTTCCTGGCCCTTATTAAAATATAATCCAGGCTCTCCCTCTGTTTTCCACCAGACGGGCTTGCACTTGCAGCCAGCTTGGCTGACGGGAGATTGAGGAGGGATTACCGCGCGTCTCAGCCCACCCGCGGCCGGGGAGAGAGAGCGGTGAGTGGCGTACCGCACATCAGAAAGGGCTGCCCAGGAAGGCTGCCTCGAGACCGTCTCATCGCAGCCTGTTGCTCATGAAGTGCATTATCTCAGAGTATGGAACCCTGGATAAATTCAGCCCCGGAATATGACCTCAGAAAGCTATTGTCGGCCGCATGCGGGTCAGGACTTTCCAAGCCTTTGACTAGTGGGATTAGGACCACTGCTGGTGCCCTTTAAAGGGGCAAAGATTTACGTTCATAAATTACCTGAATCCAGAAAGCCATACTCCCTGTACAAATAGTGATTTTCTTATGCAAGCAATGCATGAGTTCCACCTATTGCAGATCATTATCATGAATGTGTTTCATCTTTAAATATTTCAGAGCTGAGACTGAAATCCTTGGAAGACTAGGAAAACCGATTCAACTGATATAAATACCTGAAAATCACAGTTCAAATGGTGTGAGGACAGCAGTGTAAATTGACACTATTAATTATCCATCACATGATATAACAAAATTTACACTTTCATGCACACCATTTTGTTATATTGATACATGCTAGTTGGAAAATGGCCAGTGACTGCACTCAGTGATAGTGGGAGTTGTGTGTTTTCACATTGAAGTCACAATACATAAATTCTGTGTAGGATGTTTTAAAGTGTGCCCCTTATCAGACCCCCAAAGGAAAACAGACTGTGTTTATTGTGTTGACAGCATAGTTTGTGTGTTTGATGGTGTGGTAGGGTGCACGCTCACTAAAGAACTACATTCAAAACTGTTTATGAGTTAGCAGCCAGCTACAAAGGTTAACCTGGTGTGATAAGCTTACAGAAATAATGCAAGCAGGATCATTGCTGCACTGTCTTGTTATGATTGTGTCTTTATTTGATGACTTGGGGTTTTTCTTTCATCGTTGGGTATCTAAGGGGAAACATGCATCATATGCGTATAGCCATTCCACTACACATTTATGAACACACATTATTGTACAACTACATTCATTTTGACCTGGCATTCCTCTTTGACTCTTACTGTTGCACACCAACCAGTTGTAAGGTCCTAACATAACATACACAACTCAGGATATCTGCACCCTGTAGTCACTAGACTATACTAGTGTCGTAGCAAGGTACACAATTGTATTTATGTAGGCTACACACACCAGAGGCATGTCCACACCTACCAAAATAGATGACGATCCGTATAGAGCCACACTACTGGTGGATCATTTGTAGTCTCCTTCTATGTAGAACTGTTAGCACAGAGGAAAGGTTAAAACATTACTTTGGAGTCAGATAACTGAGATATCATTAAATCAAACCTGTTCCAGTAGCACCAGCTAAGACGCATTTCATCACCACTCAGATACTTCCACTGGTTAGTGTATCTGAGGGGATTCTTACATCTGGGTTTCAGATTCCAACACAGAGATACACAGCATATAACTACTAACTTGAAGAGGTTTTGGCAAATATCGCTGGCTGTTGCTGTTTATCCAGAGGCCAGAGCTGCAGTGTAGTGGGTAGTGCAGTGTGACGTAGCACTCTGAGTTTCTCCTGGAGATGACGTGGCTGTTTAAGTTACAGTCTGTCAACCCGGGCTTTGAGTGGAGGAAAACTCCTATACGTTCATCAACCTATTCCGAGACACAAAACATCAATCAGGAGACCTTACTGTCTACCTGTCAACAACCTGTCCAACCGCTGGCCCACACCCCTCTCTCAGTGCAGTCCACCCATAAAACCACCTCCACATCCTTCCATCCCGTCATCATTTTCCTTACCTTGTGGTAAAAAAGGAGTGCTCTGTCCCTCTTGCCAGACACATACCTCTGAGCAGAGAAAACATGCAGGGAAAGGTCTCACGACGTCAGGTTCTGGCAGCTCACAATAAAAGTATTCACACCAGTAATGCACTGCATGGAGCAAAAGGCAGAGAGAGACGGAGTAGGGAGAAAGAGAAAGGGGGAAAGCGAGGGAGAGGGAGAGAGAGCGGTGCCGACGCTGCCAGAGCCTGAGACTTGAGAACGGTGCATGAGGAGAGAGAGAGGAGGTAAGAGAAAAAGCAGAACTCTGTGAACAAGGGAGGGAGAAGGAGAGATGGATCAGGTTGTGTCTGCGGCTTTGGGGGAGATGGGTTACAGAGGAATCATGGTGGGAGCAACAGTACACCAGCGTTTAAGAACAGAGTTTTCTAGGCACCAATGAATTTTGATTTGAAGTTCCATAGGTACAAACACATTTGTATGGGTCCTGTTTTTAAAGTTTCTCAAATCTGCATTTTCCAGAGACAATAGCTATCATTGCCAAGGGGACTGAAGTGGGATATAGAGGATTCCACAGAGGGCCCACAATCAGAGGGTTATTAGTTTATATCCCATTTTGGATACCGCTCTTTTCTCCAGGTTATGCTTGAGGACGGAGTGTAGCACAGTGGGTAAGGAACTGGACTTGTAACCGAAAGGTTGCAGGTTCGATTCCCGGATAGGACACTGCCGTTGTACCCTTGAGCAAGGTACTTAACCGAAATTGCTTCAGTATATATCCAGCTGTATAAATGGATACAATGTAAAATGCTATGTAATGCTCTGGATAAGAGCGTCTGCTAAATGCCTGTAATGTAATGTAATGTAATGTCTTAGCTTGGAAAAATGGTCAGTAACTGTTAGTAGCTTCAGCGAGCGTGTAGCTCTCCACAGCAAGCTGCTTTGGATGAAAGCACCTGTTGAGTCCTGATGTAATGTAATATTCTGCTGTTTGGAAAGGTGATGTCTACATTACCGCACACACACACGCACACACACACAAACACAGCTGTGGAATCACAGAAAGCAGTTTAATCTTTCACCATCACCCACGTTAAGAATCTCTCGTAATTACATAAATTTGCAACATTGAATTTACAAACACTAGCAGTCCCGGTGCATAATGTATAGCGCTCTCCGCTGGCCAATTATCTGATTTGCGTTTGCAGATGTGGTGAGCTGAGGAATGAGACTCTGGGACTGCCAAGACGGGCTGAGAGGGAATTCGGAAGGCAGGTTTATGACTGTCTGTTTCCCAGGTCCACATTGAGGTCTCCTGGGAGACCGGTAGGGGAAGAAAGCATGGCATAGGGGATGGTGACTCCGCTAAATTCAATTGACAATAGGAGCAAGAGAAAATCCAAGTGGCAACAGAAGGTTTCATATAACAGCTAAGACAGTGGATCCTTTCGCCCAATGATGCATCTCTCAAGCTGGCCGCTCGTCAGCATTCGGCTTTGTGTTTTGATGGTCGGTGATTACGTGGGAAGGGAGGCCGACATCTTGCACATCTGTTACTGTCCAAGTGACGCCGCCAACCCCCTCCGGTTTCGCTACCTGCAAACGTCAGCTGGCGCGCAAGCTCGACTGTCCCACGTCTGGTTCTACACTTACCAATGTGCTCCAATGAGGTCATTTAATCCCTCTGCTCCTCTTGGGCCATTAAGAAAACATTGCATTTTCTCCATCTATGAGTTCCTAATATTTCTCTTCCTTTATTCTCCTTTGGTGCATTTTTTAAAAGGAGCGTGCTTCCTTCACTCTCCAACCGTTGTTGGTTTCCATTGCTGAGGTTGCATGTGGAATCATGTTTATTTGTTTGGTTTTTAAAAAATGGAAACTGCATCTAGCCTTCTTCTCCTCTTTCTGTTTGTGTGGTGGATTTCTTTTTTTCATTGTGAACAATCATAAATTGAGCTTCTTGCTTGTGGTAAATTTAGGAACAAGCCACGCCTGCTTCCTTTCTCCAGCTTGTCAATTCTGTTGTTGATGAAGCGAAGTTTGGTCTCAAAGTCATTGATATTATTGAAATAAAATAGTGCTTTGTACAGCTTCAGCTTCTGCCAGCTGCCTGGAGACACATAGTGCTGACCACAGCACATCCCATCTGGCCAGGCGAACACCGCCAGCCGCACACAGCCATCCACATAATTGCTGAGAATAAATGATTGGGGTTAGCATTGCTGAAAGATGGATGGAAACAAAATGTCCACTTCTCATCCTGGCATCGCTATTCAAGTCAGCTTGGTCTTTATTCCAGTTCCTATTAGTACCCCTGCGGTCAAGAGCACATGTGTGCGTCTCCTGAGTGTCCAGGCAGTGGACTACTATTGGGGACGGGGGGTGTTATTGGTGGTTAAGTGTGCCCTGCCAATTGGACAATGGAAGATGTTTCTTAAATGAGGATGTATGTTACGGAATGTATGGAATGGTTACGGTGGCCATTTTGGAAAAGGGGATTCTGGGATGTGAGTAATTCAGTCTGGTGGAGAGGGATGGGCTTGAATCTATGTCTCCACACAAGGAAACGTTACAATAACACTTGACCCACAGGGCTGAGGTGCTGCGGCCTGATCACGTCCACTATGCCGTCGAGAAGAATGAGGTCGACCGTTGCTTCTGATTGGAAAAGGAAGTCAAATGTCACCCTGTAACTTACATTACACTGCATGTTCTGTTCTACATCACTACAAGTTTGGGTGATACCTGATCTTACCAGCTCAGGTATTCCATCTAGCTGGTGCGTGGTGAGAACAGATATCACCCAAACTTAGCTAGTTTATAACACATAACATTGTCAGAACATTTATGTAAACCATGAAGCAGTGCTCTCATACCTCTCACAATGATTTCCAATTAATTTGACAAGCATTTTTTTTCTTCTTAAAACGACCTCATATAATACCCCCCCCCCACCCACACACACACACACACACACACACCTGGAACAGGGGTTTGGAAAATTTAAGGAGAGGGGAGCGGTCACCGTGGAAAGTGTAAACAGCTTGCGTCATGACCCGGCAGGCAGCCGACAGCATTAAACGGATAATTTATTACTTATGATTCTGTTTAATGTGGGGCTGAGGGGGGGGCAGAGAATAGGCCACCTTTGTAGACCTTCAGCGGACAAACATTCTCAGGGAACAGAGTCAGCAAAACCCTTGGCTTAGCCTTCCGCAGAGGGGCTGTAGTAGCAGATGATATGTCAAACCCTTCCGATGAAACGCTGACCCGGAGTAGAGTTACGCCGTGCCTTCGGTACCTTACTCCTAAAACGTGTGGCCGAACATCCTGCGGTTTTACCGTGTTTATTTACCCTAGGCGGTCGTGTTCAAAGAGTTCGCGGACGGTTCGCGGAATATGAGTAACGCGTGCGGAGAGAGGGGCGAGGAGGGAGCTGTGACTGAAACGCCACTCAGTTATAGACTTATAGTCTTACCTCATGCAGAAAAAAGGTGATTCTGAAAATAAAGCCTCATATGCGTTTCCCCCCATCGCCTAGACTCAACAAGCAGCATGTCCATCACAGGAGCAGGTGCTGGGGGCTTTTTTGGGAAACACAGCCAGACACACTCATGCACACGCACGCACCTGCAGAAGCCTGAACACACACACATATCAGCACGTATTACACTACATTCATTTATCACTTGCACTTATTCACAAAATGAACCGCACCTAAGCAAATAAATTAACTGTTAAATAAGAGCAGCAGTATAACAGAAAAGGATAACCCACAAATACACACAAACACACACACACCAGCAAAAAGACAAGCACAAATGGTCACATTACATACACCAAAGTACATTATAACTTCCATTTCCCATTGCCTCATCTCCTCCTTATAGTCACTCTGTTTCACCCTTTCCATCATCACGGGCGTGATTCCGGTGATGGTGAGTGGGGGTTGAGAGCCGTAAGCCAAGGCTCACACCCCGGAATGGAAATATCATGGACTATGTGTGTGGTGAAGAGGATGGGATGCTGGGGAAGTAGAAAAGTGCTCCTTGTTTCAGTTAATGTGGAAACATTTAATAATGCTGTGGGCGGCCAGTGTTCTCCATGCAGTTTATAAGCACGCTTTAAGGAATATCTGCGGCCTTCTGTTTGTTTTTCTACGCCCCCTGTGTGAACACTGCAGTCCAGTTCCAGGGGGCGGGGTGGTCAAAATGCTCAATCATTTCCTCGGCTCACCGGCGGCGAGTAGGCCGCGACACGGCCACAGCTAAGAGAAAAAATCACACTTTTTTATCATCCCCACTTACGGATACATGCCTTACAAGATCCAGAGGTTTGCGGTCTTCCAGTTACCACTTTGTTTGCGTGGTTTCACAAGTCTGTCTCTCTCTTGGCTCCTTTTCTTTTCATTTTTTTTCTGTCTTTTGGACCATATTTTTAATTAAAGAAAAAAAGCAGTCATCCATCATCTAGTACATAGCAAAGATTTTGCTGTTTTGTCTGTCTGGTCATGCATTTTTTATACTGAGACTGTTAAGATTATTTAGTTTCATAAGATGGGTAGAGATTAAATGATAAATCTGTTTCTAGTTTCTCTGTCTCTTTCTCATTCTCTCTCTCTCTTCCTGTGATATTTTTTTGGTTTGAAGGCCACCTAAATTTGGCAAAGGCCATAATGTTTGCAGTTTCTTGCTCAATAGAATGACTAATGCATGACATTTTATTCATTTTTTGGAAGCAGACTGTAATTTATATGGATATGCATGTTTCAGTACATGTGGGTATTGATTCATTTGTGTTTCTGTGTATGATTGTATGTGTGTGTGTGCTTGTGTTTCCGTGTGTGTGCGCATATGCGTGTGTTTGTGTGTGTGGTTATTTGGCCATTTCTTTATTTGCTTTACTGTATTTTTTTCTTTTTTATCTGCTAGTCATTCTGTGTATACATGTGTGTGTGGTTATGCGTGTCCCTTTGTCTGCCCTTCTGAGCGTGCCCACATGTGACTGCGTGCATGTGCATATGCGTGTGTGCGGTTTTCCAGACATACTGCGTGAGACGATAACTGCTACTTTATGTCTTCCATGCAAAGCTGAATAGAAGCCCTTGGTAAACAGATTGTGTTGGGCATGTGGAATGGGAGAAATGTCTGCCTCTGATCATGCCGAGAGCACAGACGCCTGCTCGATGGTGGTTACATGTTTCTCCACAAAACCACAACACCCCTCCCCCTCAGGAATGGTTAACTCTGGTCTGAACAGGAGCCAATCAGCACTGAGCTACTGACTGATTGCTTTTTTCTCTGCTTGGCCGCATGGTTTTCGTCTCACTTTTTGCTTTTTTTCGTGGTCTGCCCCATGATTGTGTTGTTTCTGGACCGGGGGGGCAGAGGAAGGGTGCAGAGATTTTACATGAGATGCAAACTCGGTTGGATGTGAACATTTTATTCAAGCGCTATCTCATACTCCACTCAGATTCCTGGTATACATCTCACCCAAGCTTTCCCTGTCCAACATCCTTACATGGAGTGAATGATTTGGTCAGGGGAGCGAAAGTAAGAGGGGCGGAGAGAAAACACAGGAAGCGGTTATACGGCGAAAGCTGCACCGGACCGGGCTTCGTTCCTGAGCCCGGCTGCACCAACAACACTTACTCCAGCAATAACAATAATAAAGATGAAAATAATTTGAGAGGGGGAAAAGCTGGCGAACTGCAGAGCCAGCACAGGCAGACAGCCGGACCGCAGCCCCGCGTGAGGGAGGGGTGGAGGGGGGGGGGGGCAGCTGGAGACTGCAGTGGGAGTGTCCTTTTCCATCTCTGCTTGCTCTGTCATTCCTGTGTAGGACACACCACTGGAACTGGGGAAATGAAGCTTATTGGTCGGAGTTGGAGGCCGGAGCTGACTTTGCCCGGGTTATCACTCGTGCATGCGGCTGGGAGAGCAGGGCTGGACCAGGGGCTGCTTTATCCGGTGCCCCTCAGATCACACACAAACCAGCTAGTGATGCCCATGTCGATGGTAGCTGGAAAATGCACACAGCATCTATATCTGTGTCCTTCTGACTTATAGTCTTGATTCATGTAGTGGTGTAGCAGAGGTATTGTGCATATCTTTCAATATACTCTCCTAACTCACAGAAGTGCTCAGCATGGCAAATCATGTTCTTCTGGGTCCTTGAACTTCAGCTTTAGTTCATTTGGTCCTGGAGGGCACCTCTGGTTTTCCTATTCAAAAAGATCTCAGCTGATTCAATTATAATCATGTTCCCCTACATTTAACATCAATGATAAAATCAATCATTGCAACTTTATTTCACTCAAATCTCAAAGGGAGGGAATCATGAGTATCACCTCCAGGGACTTGAAATAAATGTGTTGTGTGGTTAAAGCAGAGTGTTGTATGCTGTGTGCATAGTATACTGCTCTGAAGCCAGCCTTTGATTGGAATTTTATGTGAGTGATCCAAGCAAATTCCTGGGACCCATATTTATAGCGATGGCATTCCAAGGGGTGAGGACAGCTGACTAACCCATTGGTTCAGGTTGGAAGTGGAAGAGACAGATTCTGCTGGCATCAACACTTTCTGCTTCCGCCCTCCCTTCCCCCAGTACGTCTCTCAGTTCCTGCTCCTCATTAGAAGATGTGTAGGGCAATCACTTTGGGAGCTCCTTCCAAAACCAGTGTTTCAGCCGTGCACCTGATCAGGGCTGTGTAAATATCTAGTGCGAACAACATGAGGATGAAATTATCATTCCTTTCTGGAGTAAATGAAAGCAAACAGGCCCAGCTGTCACACAGAATGACAGGTTAAACAAACTGGGGAGCCAAGAACATGCAGCACCACCTCGGTTTGGCACCCCAGTCCTGTGCTGGGTGGGTTTAATTACAGAGGCTCCCATGTCTGCCAGTTGTGGAGGACAGCCCCTCTACCTATCGTTTTAAGAGCCTCGGTTTGTACTGGAGTGTGTGTGTGTGTGTGTGTGCGCATGTTTGTTCCTCTGTGTGTGTGGGTTCCATATACTATCACTAATTGAGTTACAATAATGGCACTTGCTGGTCTTTCCTCTGTTACAAGGAGCTGGACACCTTGTTTAGGCCACATCAGGGTGATCCTCTCTGCTGAATGTGCACATGTGTATGGTTGACATGAAGCTCACGAGATCTGGCTGCTTAGACGTGCACCACTGAAGTCTCGCGCTCACAGGCGGACTGAGGCAAGCGCACATTTCATTAGCAGATCTCCTGCAGGGAACGCAGCATGCGCTCTGCGGTGTCATTCGATATTACCTCTTTGCTTTTATATCTGAGAAACTGTCAGATTTGTCAGTTAGCCTGCAGCAGCAGTTATTAGCTGTGATATTTTATCATGAAACCATTTGGCCAACACATTTGTATTATTTTGTTTTCATTTTTGAGACATTTCCAGTTCCACGAAGGTGCTGCTGCTACAGTTTATGATGAATACTTTTAAAGCATTCCAAGACTAATTTTTCTGAATATAAATAATAATCAAAAAATAATAATATTGTAATCTGTCTGTTTTCAAGTCTAATATAAATTAAGCCCTCAGGGGCAAAGTTATCAGTAATATTCAAGTTGAAACCAAAGAATGAGAGAAGTTTAAACAACTAAAATACCAGCACCACAATGTTTTATAACTAACCAGATATTTTATCATCGTCATGGGGATGATCATTTATTTGGTTTTCAAGCAAATAAATCAAAACACATTCCATGACTTCCCTGGCCCAAATCACTGAGAATCTTAGGTTTTAAAATTTTAGAGATTACCAACTTTTGATAAAAATGTTTCAAGTTGGATTGCCCTTTGTCTTTGACACTCCAGCAATGGTCCAGTTGAAGACGACGATGGCATCATTTGGAAAAGAATATAACATTTTATAGGCACTAGTATACGTTTTATGCCAGTTTCTGTAAATAATGAGGAAAATGATATATCACTGTCTAATCCTTTTTTATATTTTTATTTTTATATCCTGTTATATCATTTTGTCTGACATACACTGTACAATTCCCTTACCAACTATGGAAAGAATATTCTCTGATGAGGACAATAAATTTTAAACAAATGAAACAAATGCAAAATCCCATGTGCACACATGTTTTAGCCTATATTTCACATGTTAAATTTACGTGAATCAGAGCTACAGGCTGTTTCCACTTCATTCCTTCATATTGATGACCTTCCCTTCCTCCCTGCCCATCCCCTTTTCCTCGACCAAGCCAGGACTGCAGGCTGTCACTCCGGGAGGCCGATGACCATGCTGCTGCTGGAGCTGTGCATGTTGCTGCTCCTGGGGGGGCGTGTCCTGGGAGGAGGTTACCCCCCCATGCCTCAGATGAAGTACATTCAGCCAATGATGAAGGGGCCTGTGGGCCCCCCCTTCAGAGAAGGCAAAGGCCAGTACTTCGGTGAGTTCGCCAATCGTCCCCGCCTACCCTGTTCTTCCACTTCAAACATGTCCCCATTGCGATGAGTAGCCACATACTAACGTAATCATGACAGTGGCTGCACTCAGAGATCTGACAAAAGGTAACCAATGGCATGGCCTATTCTAACTGCTGAGTTCACAGTCAATCGAAGCAGGTTAAGTGGATCGCTCGAGCAGCATCCTTTGTGAGATTTACCCATAATCCTCTAGTTCAGAGCTACTGACTGAATTGCAGACAGGAGGAACCCCAGGGGTATCAGCTGGACAATGAACAATGAGAGGAGTGAAAAATGGGTTGCTATTCCCTGTCTCTTGCTCAGGACAGATTTATTGTGAGCATTGTGAATGTGTCAGAGAAAGCAGGAGAAGAAGGAGCAGGAGGAGGAAGAGGGTGGATCGGTGCTCACCCTCCACAGGGGCCATACATCATAGCCCACATATTCAGTGCTCAGAGCTGGCCGGTGGACAAGTCTGCTTATTGGCGATGGGACAGCGGGGTCGAGATGAAGCCAAATCAGTGATGAGAAAGCCAGCGAGGACGAGGCAATGAGAGAGCATTCCTACACACAGGAGCTCATGCGTGAAGGGTGTTTTCTCCTGAAACAAAAGGACAGTAGAGAAAATAACTTTTTTTTTTAAACTTATCGGTCAGGTTGTTGCTTTTCCTTCATCATTACCTCAAATTTGTCCGTTGCGCGCTTGATTTCTCCGTTGTGTGTTTGATTCAGTCACCGGAATGAGACCCTGGTTGATATGGAGCCAGAGCTAGCTTATCTGAAATCACCTCACCTACAGTTGATGAACTGAATGTGCTGGCATACTGGATATAATGGCTCTGCTATGGCAGAAAGGATCTGAGCAGAGCTCTCATTGGCCCTGCCATCTCATATTAACTGTTTGACTGGGAACAGCTGTTGCTTTGGCTAATTACGCCCAGATTTTGCACTGACAGCAAAGACAGACCTCCTTCTGTTTGCATCAGCCTTGCACGGATGAATCATACACATCAAGGAAGTTGTGCTTCACTAAATATGTTAATTCTCAAGGTGCAAATCTCAAAACAATTATGTTCATGAAGGAACGAGAAATCCCTCAGACTCGCTGGAGATTTAAATCCCTCCTACACTGGAACAGACAGTTCATATATTTTCACTGCCTCACTTTTTGTGTAACTGCCTTTAGATATACTGTATCTCCCAGCCTGCCAGCACCACTCAGTAAAATAATGAATGTCAAACATTACTTTGACCTTCATATGACAGCCTTGTGCCGATTGATAAATGCAAGGCTAAATCCAACACTAGCTTGCAGGCTGTACTCACACAGTAAATTTTACAGGGTCCAGAGTTGTGTTTATTTAACCCCTTCACACGGATGCTAGATTGGGCCAATCCTTGCCCATTTAAGGGGTGCCCCATTAAAAGCTGTATAACTCCAGGTGTGAGCATCACAGAGACTTCATAAATGGATTAAATGAAGCAGGACATTAGTACCATTTACTAACCACTAGATTAATTTATTTTAATAATTTCATTAAAAGTATTGCTAAAAAATGCAATTATTTTAGCAAAAATGCAAAAATGAAGTTTTTCTTTTTTAGTTTGTAATGAAATACTGAGAGATCCATACATCCATACATTAAACAGGTAAAGTTATACATGTTCTGGATCATAACTTGGGGTCTAAGATATTTAGGGGTCAAAACATATCCAGAATCTTTCCAAAAATGAATATGCTTTTAGTCTATTATAAAGCATATACATTTGCCCCTTATAATGGTTTAAGATTAAACATTAATATCACATTGAAAAGCATTGTGACACACTGTGGTACTCATACCTAAATGTGTAATCATTCACTCTTGTATGCTTTTTCTCTACTATGTAATGTGTTGTTGCATGGGGATGGGACAACATTAATATTATATTCCACCATCAGAGATGTTTTGTCGATGGTCCCGCTTCACGTCAAATGGGTGCATGAAACATAAATATGACTGAGCCACCAACGAACAATTACCACAATGGAAATGCCATTAGAAAATAGTGCTAACCTATTCAATAACATACCAAAATAGCCAAAATATTTTTTAGCAGTTATTCTTACATATCAATGAATCAAGGATGGAATCTTATCGGTGTTCATCAGCATCCTCCTCCTCCAGAGAATCAATGCTGTGGCTTTACTCTTCTGACTTACTCCAAAAAAAGCTAGGCCTATCAGCGACATAAGCCTTAGCCATACTCAGAAGCTTTCAAGAATAATAATATTTTCCAAATGATGGAAAACAACAATTAGGTGCATGTCGTTTACTGCCTATCGCAGAGGCTGACTGTGTAGCACAGCGATGATGAGACAAAACTTTCCTGTGAGACCATTTTGACCTAAAGCTAAATTATAATATTGGCTAGGTGACAAGTGATGGCGAACCATCATAAAGCTATCTGGCATTCAAATCCGGTTTCAGATGGTCTTAGAAAGAAGCTATGTCTACACTGTACGACCACAAAATTTAAAAAAGCAAGACATGGCTAGGGAGATGAATTTGATTGAGTTATGATTTCCTGCAATCTTCTTAAATAATGTAATGACATAAATAACCAAAATTAGTGCTAATTGTATGGTATAAAAATGAGAAGGAACTATTTTTCCCAATAGAATCATTGTTTTCATAGAATTAACAACCAGAGGTTCTTGTTTAAAGTAATAATCTTGAAGATTTTCATTAAAATAAATGTCTGTTAAGTCACTATCTATCACCGAATTAGGTAACACAATGGTGATTGAGCCTATTATTATATTAATCTATATTATTATTATTATTATTATTATTATTTATGATTAAAGAACTGGGTGTCTGTGGCGACATTCCCGGGAAAAAATCACAAGCGGCGCATAGTTAGTGACGCGTTTTCCATCACCCATCAGTGGTTGATCCACCAGAGAGGGTAAACGGAGCTAATGCAACAGGCTCGCTCTTCAACTCACTTGTGTGTGAGTGGCGTACTGTTAATTCCGCCGTCTGCTAGCGTTACAATAACAGAGAAGGGGGGGGGGGGGGGTTATGGAACCCTAAAAGGTTTTTGTGTAACATGAGAGGTCATATTATTTGTTGATGTAGATTTCGTATTACATTTGATGACAATATAACGTTACTAAATTACATAGCCTAGCTATTTTCACAGCTAACGCTAGCTACCTGACCATGTCAAGAAAGGCAACATTAGTTTAAGTTGCGCACAGTAGCCGTCTCCCATATCAGGTAACGTTGCGTTAGCTAGCTAGCTAGCTAGCTAGCTATCTAATGTAATTAACACAATCTAATGTCAGCTGACAATTAGAAAAAACGCTAAACGCTACCGACTGGTACCGACCTCGCAAAACGTCTCTCGAATGCAATGCTACCATGTTGCAATGTAGCGAACTAAAGGTCAGTTCAGATCAATGATTCGCAACGAGATTGGATGCAACTTGCAAAATTCCAAGACGTCTGATTGTAAAAGTTCTAACTGCACTTGGCGATTTGACAAGGTGGGTCTTTTGAAACCCCAGGCAACGGCTTCAGGCGCTCTGCAGATAACCAGTTCACACCGCTGAAATTTTCTCTGCAACATTCTAAAACCGTTTTGTCTCGTTGCGAATCATTGATCTGAACTGGCCTTAACGTTACTGTTATTTACATTGCCATCAAGTTCATCAATATATTATAATGATCGGAAAAAAGCCGTCTTTACACAGAGCATTTACCCCAGGGTATAGGTGGAGCAGAGCCGGTCTGATTTCAGTGTAAAGATGTCAAGCCAGAGAAAACTAAATTAAAAATACGGCAGTATGGATTCGCGTTGTTATTATTTTATTACGCTTCCTCATATGTTCCTTCAGCCTTGATGCGCTTTTTTGATGAAATCTCCTTTGTTTTTGTTTTATTCTTCTTGTTATGATTGCTAATTTAACACCCAGTTCAGCTTTATTCTTGAACAGTTTAGCTAGCAAAACCAGAAACACCAGGGGTAACATTTTGCAAGGCAGGGTTTCAAAAATATCACACAACAATCATTCACGAGAACGACAGTGTTTATTGTGCACGAGATACATAATTGCACGAGCCACAGCGAATCCCGTGGATTCGTCTCTGTAGTGTAACGATGTTCATACCGGGCAAAAGGTGGATAAAGAACATCTGTGGAAATTGATCATCACTAATTCTACCCCAGGTCTGCTACAGCATTTTAACCCGGCTCGGCAGTGTAAAGACAGCTTAAGTTAGCCTAATGTTAGACAATGAATGAGTATGTACATAACGTTACTTTTATAACAACCATTTTTTATTCAGTAACTAGTAAGTATTATAGTTGGCGTGGCCCAGGTGCCAACTGACTGATGTCACACAGGCGACACTGGTTGGATCCGGTTGGATCTCTGGGAAGTGAGGTCCAAAAACACACCTGCAATTACTGCTTTTCGCCATTGGTACCGCCGAAGAGAACAAAACGGAAATCTTTGAGATTGTAACTTTATTTATTTATTTATTTATTGTGCAAATAAACTACCAAACAGAGTTTTGCATAACAACAGTCAAAATAGAACTATCAACGACAGTTTTGCTTGAAAACAGTAAAACAATACGCCTAAAGTGCCGCTGAAGAATATTTAAATTTCAGCTGATTAAGTTGATAAAAATCAATAAATATAAATGTAACTATATATAGTTATTGTTGTATAAGTGAGCCAGAAATACATAAAAGGTCACCTTTTGGCTATTGATACAGTGGTTCAGTGTAGCTGCAGCTGTTCCAGTAAGTGTTATACCATCAACGTCAGGAGAGAGTCCGTTATAAAATTTTATACAACTATGTATTAGGGAGAGTCAGTTAACTTACTAGTGTTAACTTGCCTCATTGTTGGCAACCGCTGTATAAGGTAATTAGTTGTGCAACAAGTGGGATAATCCGCTCCGAGGTGGTCAGCTATGTAAGGAATAAACTATGACAGGCTGTCCTGTTATTGGAAAATAATGTATGATGGGAGTAGTAATGCGGCTGAAGTGAAGCCATGGTCGCTTAACCACCCCAGAAGTACACTATTTTCCAATAACGGGACAGCTGGGAGGGGTTTATTCCACTTATACAACGGGTTACCAACAATTAATATATATAGTTACTTTTATTTTTATTTTTTTTAATCGACTTTATCAGCATTCAGGCCCAGAACTATCTATTTAATAAGAAATCATAAAGCACCTCACCAGATTATATCTCTGGTGCTGTACTAGGCTCTTCTTAAACTGGCTCCTAGGATGTTTACTGAAAAGGAATGATTTAACACAGAGGAAAATATTGAAATTTATTTGGTAGTGCTTGCAATACTTGACTCTTTTCTAACATTCACTAAAAATAATGATTGGATTACTGCCGCACAGAAATATTCAGTCACTTTTCTTATTTATAATTTGTTGCTAACGATAATTGTAAAGGCCATGTCATTACATGAATTATGGAATTTGTTTTACGGTTCAAGTAGTCTACATTAACTGTAGTTGGGAGCTGCATGTTTACAAATGACCCATGTCACTGTATTCATCCTCAACATTCATGCAAACTTTTACAACAAACTTGAACATCATTTGCTTCATCTCTGATTCAGACTCAGGCACACTCATGGGTCCTGACGCTTGCTCAACTGCACTGTTGCTGCGGCAACACCGACAAAGGTTCACAAAGCGTTGTATTGCCACTAAATATTTAACAAATCATGCATTACCCATGTGTTTCTCTGCATTAGCAATTGTTTTAATGTGTTGTATCCTCAACACCATCCACTTTGCATCATAGGAAAAAGGAAATGTCAATGGCCAAATGTGTTTTACATTAGTGCATGATCACATTCAGCTACATGGGAGATGTTGCCTGATTTACCATGAAAGAGGTTCAGACACTTTGTACAAAATAAATGTGCACTCACTGGCAACACGTCACCAGTATCCTTTCTGTGGTGGTTATTTACTAGACAATAAGTCAAATACATGAAAAAAATATAGACTATTACAAGCAATATTAGGCAACCAAAATCACACTGATTATATTTGATTAGCATCCCAAGCTTTCAAATGTATGCCAGGCGGAGTATACAGACAAGCAGATCGATTCAATAAAGCAAGACTCAACAAAAATGAGTTGTTAAATGTGATGTAAAACTACAGGAAGACCAATGGACAAAAGCAAACACTATCTTGGCAGAATAGCCTACAAGTTAGAAGGCCAGGAGGATGACAGGCTGGAATTAAAAAAATACAACTTTAACATCTTGAATTGGCAGACCTGCCAACCTGCATGCATTTTGTGTGCCAACTACGCAATTCTTGGTCAAAATACGCAGGTAGGAAATGCCAGCTGAAACTACGCAAAAATAAATTAATTAAAAAATGTATATATTATTGTAATTTAATTACGGAAAACAACCAATTAATACAAAACAATACCGTACATGTATTCGGTATTTAAACTACATCCCTCGGATTGAAGCAGATGCTACGACCTTGTGCTTGTGGTTCTGTAACCCCTCCCCGACCCACTCAACATCCACTGATACGCAGCGGTACTTTATTATCCACCGAGGCGTAACGCTGCATTGCTGAGGTAAAATGGGAAGTGGGGAGTAATAATCAAGCATAAAATGTGTCCGTAATGTTAACATATAAAACGGTAAAGCATGTTTGGTAACTTTACGAGATGATGCATTTCAAGGGGTATATCCTAATGAGATAAATTTGTGTATATAGTTAGCAGTCACTGAGTAGCAGTCAAGTTTGCAATTCACTTATGGTTATCAGTTTGTATAAGCACACATATCATATAATGAAATATTAATCATGAAAAAATGTTTTAAGCAGGTGTACTCAAACTTTTGACTTGAAAGTATATCATAATATAGCCCAGTGCAGTGCAAGTGATATTTTAGAATCAGGTCAAATTATACAATTTTGCCTGATAACTTTAACAGTCAAAACTAGAATTATGAAGAAAGGCTTGTGTGTGTGCAAAGCGAAGTGGTGTGAAAGCATGTGATCTAAGCGTTACACTGACTATTGTGGTACTCAAAATATTTTCCTAAGGATGGCAGGTCTGAATTGAAGGTCTAAACTAATAGTTACTCAAGATCAACATTCTCAACATCAGAGTCAAGCCAGTGTTTCAGTATGGCGAAGAGAGCTGGAAACAGTCTGAGGACACATACAGGAAACCGGGATCCTTTCACACAGATGTCCAGGAACCGTTATCCAGATGCAGTGACAGGAAATATCAAACAGAGGAACCTGGGAGATGAGCAGACCACAGAGATGTCATGACAGACACTGAGAAAAGTGAAATGGACGTGGTTTTTTCTAATTTGTTGAGAAAAGAAAGTCTATACCACCAGAGAGACACAAGCCAGGGGAAAGTAAGAGAGCAAGGCCAAAAATCCCCTGGCACAGAGTGATAGAGGCCGAATCCATGCTGGCAAAGATTGGCCTTTGAAGTAAGCCAGAACAAAATAGTACAGTGCTGATTTGTGGCAAGCTTTTGTTGAAGGAACATGGCTCCCAAGGTACAAAGAGGAACACAAGGTGTGACGGCACACAAAATTACAGCTGGAAGACTGCTTTGAGATTTGCTTGATGAAAGCATTGTTGCCCAGAGTTTCTATGGTGAACCGTGGAAATGACAAATAACCAGGATTTCAGACTACACATGAAAGCGATGGATTTAAGAAAGGGTCAATGCATCTCTTTCTAAGTGCTTCCCCCTCCCCCATTTACTCCCAAGATTGGAATGTGCAATCGTATGCAGCTGATCTCGTGCTGCAAGTGCCGCAGCCAATGTGGGAGAGTGCAAGTAATCACTCACATAGCCTGCAAGCCGAGCTTGCACAGACATGAGTCGGAGGTAGAAACTTCACATGCGGTCTGTGGGGACTGTGGGTGCTTGGTTGGCCAGCAGGGGTCATTAGAGAGCGATGAGACACAGATCTAATATCGATACTACTGCCATTATGCGTGGCTCTGAAGGGCTACCAGCCACAGTCAGCACTGGGGATTTTATCCCTGATTTTGAGTACCATCCATGCACTCCAACAGTGCTTTAACAGGAGCCTCCCAGCAGCCCGATCAATGCATCGCCAAAATGAAAACAGAAAAAAAAATAATAATAAACAGAAAAAAGCTAGCAGGTTTGATTCATGTAAACGGTTCTTTTTTCCCATTTTTTCTTGTGGAACAATGAACACCCCGTTTTCTTTTCACGTCTCTCCAGGACTGCTGCTAAAGCCTCTGTTCAGACAACTTTGGGGATCTCAGCTTGTTTTTCTTAACATATGGGAGCTGTTAGCTAGTTTTATACATGCTGGTCAGTGTATGTGTGTGTCCATGTATATATATAATTTTTTTGACAGCTGTTGAATTACCAGTCAGCTGAGTCTTTTTTTACCCAAACTCTCAAATTCAGTGTAAGTGCCTAAGAAGATAGGTATACTTGGTGTAAGTGCCTAAGAAGATAGGTATACTTGGTTTCATTGTATGTATCATACATTGTCTATACAGCCTAGACATTGCCGTTTCAAGTCTAGACCATGTCATTTGTTAACTATGAAGGGCAATCAAAAGTCATGGGACCCAGATGGCTCTGACCTCCAAAAAGTTGGTCTAGCATTTTCGATAGAATTTTCAAAAACAATTGTCATTTTCTGTGGCATTCATAACTATTTTCATTCAGCAGTATATGAATTGATGTTAAACTAAAATTACCAGTGAGTGGTGTATCACAAGTTACATTTCCATGCCGTGATCCCCATCTACTGGACTAAATGCAACATTACATTTTCAGATGTTTTTATATGCAGTACTGAATGTTTCACAATGTATCTCTTAAACCTTATTGAAGGGAAAGAAAAACATTCTGTGTTAGAATGTAAGATTGTAAAATTCTGTGTTAATTTATTATTTTTACATTGAATTTACATCCAACTTTTAAAATGTGATGCATTTTCAGAGCAGTGAATGTGGTGACCATTTACCGTGCCACACACGGCACTGCCATAGTGTTTGCAGGTCAGCTCCCAGAATTCAGGTCACATTGACTGATGATTCTCATCTCACGGCTGATATTTCCCTGATGTGCTCAAAAATGCCCTGGGCCTCATGTGCTAATAGCAGTGGATCCAGAACTACCTGTGAAGGTACCTGAACCAGGAACCAAAGCTGAACAGGAAGCTAAGAGCTGAGTGTTGCATCCAGAGCAGGTTGACCTCTAGTGAGCCGCCCACTTCCTCCTGAGGTCCTGCCTGCATCATCACCCACTTGAGTAAAGAAGGTTCTCTGCTTCTCAGTCCTGTGGTCATTCTAATTATACCCCAGTTTAGTTGGTGAAATAATCCTTCCTTCTTCACCGCAGCTGCTCTGTAGTTACAATTTTGGAAAATAGTCATGTTGCACTGACCATTCTATGCTAGTAGTCGAGGTGAGGCCATGCTACCCCCAGTGAGCAGTAACATTTGCATTGGTTAGACAGGTGATTCAGTAGTGGGACCAACCCTTTTAATGATGAGGTAGGCCCTGCTGTCACACTAGCCCTTGGAAATCAAGACCATATTCAGGCCTCAACATAGCTGACATATGTTATATTAGGTTATGGGACACAAAGGAAATCAATGAGCTTGCTCTCATGCTTTTTTTATTGTAGGAGTTATGCTTTATTTACAGGGATCATGGCAGACAGCCAAACAACACTTTTGGGACAGTACATAAAAAAAGACAGGACAGTATGATGACAAATAAAATATACATTGTTATGGTGATGTTGCTCAGTGATTGTCCTATAATAGAGCCAGTTTCCAACATGGATAGGAAAAGGAGGACTGTTCTTGGTATAACTCTTTATTTTGGGGCAAAAAAGGCAACAAAATAAATTTCTCATTTTCCATGTCCATGTTGTGTTGTTGGGTTGTGTCGTGTTACATCTAGTTTAAAATTCTGTCAAATATAACGGTGAAAAGTTAAATAATTTTAAACTTCAACAACAAATGCTGTCTGCTGTTGCCATCAATGGCTTGGTAATGGTGTTCTTCTCCTCTTGTCTGTCCCCACAATGTTAATGCATGGTTTCATAAATTAATTCATCGATTAATCATCCCTCACAAAATTCCTTTGGAAATTTCATCTTGTTATGGGATTGTTGTTTGCTAAATGTATTATTATATTTTTTTATCTGATGTGACATTTGTTAGGGCATCTCAAAGACATCGATCACATCATTTAACCCTAGCCATACAAAGCTAACAGTAATTTTGTTGTTCATAGGGTTCTACTTTTCCAGTTTCACTTTGACCTAGCCTTGCAATCTCAATCTGAGATCAGATGAGTAAATACTTGAATTGTCTTACTGCCGTGAACACTTGTATTTCCTATTAAACATATGGCACATCACTGCAATTAGGTTTTTTCAGTGGATAGAACTTCTGCCATACGACATGTCCAGGGGCATATTTAAGCCTTGCAGCCAGACATTTGTTATTGTTTATCAGGGGGATAAACTGAAGAACAGGGTGAGAATCCTAATCCTAGTAATGTGACGTGGTAATAGTAGCCTGGATTAACTGGAGTGAGGTTTGATCACAAGATCCAATCAATACCCTTGCATGAAACACCCAGAAGATATTTGCCTCCAAACAACTTATCCTCTCTGCATTTATATGTTACATTAAGTCATGCATTTGTTTCTGAACTTTTGTTACATCCATCAACAACCACAAAATAATATTCCATTTCCCTCTCAGAAAAAGGGCAATGTGTTAAATCAGCCCAGTTTTGGCTGAAGATGTCATGCACCTTGTACAGTATATCCATGAAGTGCATACTGCAATTCAGAACAGTGAAACTGAATCAGTGTTGATTCTACTAATTTTACTTAATCATCTGAGTAAAGGTTGTGAAAGCTATTCCATTTGTATAGCCTATTCATATCCACAGTTTTTGCTATCTTCAGAAAGCAATACATTT
Organism: Anguilla anguilla; assembly: GCF_013347855.1. Taxonomy (NCBI): domain Eukaryota; kingdom Metazoa; phylum Chordata; class Actinopteri; order Anguilliformes; family Anguillidae; genus Anguilla; species Anguilla anguilla. The sequence continues at coordinate 28,336,409 of NC_049208.1, forward strand.
CAGATAGCTTGGGTCAAAACTGGTTATGTGGCAGCGTTCTAGCAACATCATATTAAACTCCTTGCAAATAAAGTGAACAGTGGATATTTAACCTCTTTTTAACCATAGAACACAAATGGTCTTATAACATTGAACAAAATGGTCATTTTTCGCTAATATATTAATTTGCCATTCAAATTGACTATATAGATAGCATATATTTCAAACACGACAGATGAGGTCCAGGTTAATCCACCTGAATGAATCTCTGCTCCACTGGAATGCTACACAAACCTCAACATAGCCAGAGCTGAATTCCTGACATATGCCTGCATGACTGAGGAACATTGCACTTGTGCAATGAATGCACACGTGCAGGATTATCACATTCCAAGCATACTTTACCTTGTGGTTTAGAAACAAATCCTGTCCTGGACTCCACACTGACATACAAATTACATGTCCAGACATGTTTAAAATAATTTTAATTTTCAAACACTGCTTCACTGAAGAAATATCTCTGACATGTTAGAGTTGTAAACAAAATTTGCCCTTCTGATTTGAAGCATATTTTCTGGGAAATAAAAGATTGAAACCTGTGATCTTCTTTTCAGTGGTATGTTATATGTGTTCCAGCTGCATTGTGTTAGTCATATAATTAGATTAAATATGTGGTCAAAGCCCAGAGCAACAGATGTTTTTACAGACTGGCATACAGGCTCCAATTATTAAACCATTTGAAACATTGTCAATTATATTGCTCCCCATAAAAGGAAACCAGTGTTCTCCAGTTTGCGCTCCATAATTTCAAGTAGCAGTTCACACCGTGGTGCAAGAACCCTTTGTAAATTAGGGATAATTATTTTGATGAATAAGTAAAGGTCCCTGCCCAAAACACAGTGCCAGTTTCTTCTGATAAGCGTGTCTGGGCGCTGATAGTGCAAGCTGATGTAGGGTGTGGTAAAAGGGAAGGTACGCTGGTTTCCCATTCAAAAATTATTTGAAAATGTATTCAATTGTTTAGAAGTATAGTTTAAGTATAGCAATTGCTTCTATTCTTTCTTGAAAGGACAAGGACTTTGAACACAATGAAAAAACCTGGATCTGTCCAGAAGTGGATTGCACCCAGTTCTTTATAAGCATTTGTACTGCACATCTACTGGGCTAGGTTCCTGTGGTGACAGGCAACTCAGAAGATAGAACTTAGCTTTGGCAGCCTGCATACTGTATGTTGAGCTCCTAAGCAGATGTCATTGTTGTCATTATTCACATACCACTAAGGCTGAACATTGTCCTGCCGAGCTTAAAAAAGAAACTTCATTTTAAAAGAAACTTCATTTTGAAATGGGTGAGGTTGTGGTTAATTGATGATGTAATACGCTATGCTTCTCTGTTGCAGATGTTCCACCAATGATGGAGGTAAAAGGAGAGCCTGGCCCACAAGGAAAGCCGGGCCCCAGGGGCCCAGCAGGTCCCCCGGGCCTCCCAGGAAAACCAGGGCTTGGAAAACCAGGACTCAATGGTCAGCCAGGTCCCCAGGGGCCTCCAGGATTCTCTGGAATTGGGAAACCAGGTCTACCTGGTCTTCCCGGAAAACCAGGGCCAAAGGGTATGGTTGGGCCAAAGGGCGAGAATGGCCAAAGAGGGGAGCCTGGACTAAGGGGGTTACCAGGGCAACCTGGGCTCCCAGGCCCAGCTGGCCTGTCTCTGAATGGCAAGCCAGGGCTTCCTGGGGGAAGGGGCCCCCCAGGATTCCGAGGGGAGCCAGGACAGAAAGGAGGCCCAGGAGCACCTGGCGATCGTGGGCTGAAGGGGGAGAATGGCAATGGCAAACCAGGTCCACCTGGTATCAGGGGCGCTCCTGGTCTTAGAGGGCTTCCTGGTGCTCCAGGCCTACAAGGTGTGGGGAAACCAGGTCTGAATGGGCTGCCTGGGCCAGCTGGGCCTAAAGGTGATCAAGGGGTTCCAGGATTACAAGGTGGATCAGGAGAGCCTGGGGCCCCAGGGCTACCGGGCCAGCCAGGGCCAAATGGATTCGGAAAACCTGGATTAGATGGTTTGCCTGGTGCCCCAGGTCCCCTGGGACCAAAGGGAGAGCCAGGATTGAGGGGTATGCCAGGGTTCCCAGGGAGTCCTGGCTATGGGAAGCCTGGATTTATTGGGCAGAAAGGAGACCGTGGCCCCTCAGGCTTGCCAGGAGGTCCTGGGGAAAAGGGGGAACAAGGAATGGAAGGACAGCCAGGTAAGGCAGGTCTGGATGGACTTCCAGGGCAACCAGGTATTCAGGGCCCCATGGGGCTCCCCGGAAAGCATGGGATGCCTGGTCTGAAGGGAGAAGGGGGTCCTAAAGGGCACCCAGGTCTTCCAGGGATCAGAGGAGATCAGGGTCCAAGTGGACTGCCAGGAAAGCCTGGAAACCCAGGTGAGAGGGGTCTTCCTGGTCCAAATGGGGCTTCAGGAAAACCAGGCCCTAAAGGGGAACCTGGCCATATTGGCCTGCCTGGGAACCCAGGCCTGTTTGGTCCAACAGGGCTAAAAGGAGAAGCAGGTTTCACTGGGGCTCCTGGGCCTCGGGGTCAGTCTGGAATTCCAGGCCTGCAAGGGGGCTCAGGTCCCATGGGGCCGCAGGGCATTCCTGGCCTCAAGGGGGAGCCTGGCCTGCCGGGGCTACCAGGGGTGGGAAGGAATGGTGAACAAGGGGTCCCAGGGCCACAGGGGCCTCCAGGAAAACCAGGTCCAGCAGGGCTTAATGGCATCGCTGGCCCCCCTGGCCCACCTGGACCCCCTGGCCCACCTGGCACAATCATAAATGGTGATACTCAGGTGTCTGGGCCGCAGGAATCCAACATTGGAGGGGAGTCCATTCAAAATGGGAAGAACGGGAAGCCACAGTTTGGGCGGGAACATCTCTCAGCATCTGTGGCTCCAGCTTTCACCGCCATCCTTACCACACCCTTCCCTCCATCAGGCATGCCGATCAAGTTCGACAGGACTCTGTACAATGGGCAGAATGCCTACAATCCCACCACTGGCATCTTCACTAGCCCTCTGTCTGGCGTCTACTATTTTGCCTACCATGTGCACGTAAAGGGAACCAGCCTGTGGGTGGCACTCTACAAGAACAATGTGCCCGCCACATACACCTATGATGAGTACAAGAAGGGCTACATGGACCAGGCATCAGGCAGTGCAGTGCTGGAGCTCAAAGAGAATGACAAGGTGTGGGTGCAGATGCCCTCTGACCAAGCAAATGGGCTCTACTCCACTGAATACATTCATTCCTCCTTCTCAGGGTTCCTGCTCTGCCCCACATAACGTCACCGTTCCAACACCCCGCCCCCCCCACTTCCTCCCCCTCCCCATGCACCCAAACCAAACCTCCACTCCATCAGCAGCCATAAAATACATGTAACAACAAAAAGACTTGTGAATGAAAGATAGGAAGAAAAGTCAAAAGCAGAAGGATATTTCATACTGTGTCAGCATTTCTCTCCCTCTTTCAAATTTTTGTTTTGATTTTGTTTAATTATTGGTTTTAATTTTAGTCAATATTATTATTGTTATTATTATTTTTGTTGTTATAATTATTATTACAATTGTTGTTATTATTTTGCTGTTTTGGCATTATTGATGTTTTTGTTTTGTGGAATCAGACTATTAAGTACCTTACTTTGCAAGTGATCGCTATTAAATTTACCCCATATGACTGCACACCCTTCAATACATTTGACACCAAGAAAGCCACACAGCCACATGCTGGGCTTGAGAGATTTAATTGGCTGCAGTCACAGACTTCTGGCCTATCACAAGCCACTGCTTGTCTCTAAATCCATTCTACAATTATCCTTACTTGCTTTAATTAACTCAATATTTCACATTCAAAATGAGAACAATGCAGCTGGATCAAACAGAGCACAATTGGGGGTGTATCTTCTGAGATAAATCCATATATCTTTACATATAATTATTATTATTTGCCTACCAGTACTTTTAAAAGTTTGAGTATCCTTACTGGGTATCCAAGACTTTACATTTGGTGCTAATTGCCTGATTCCACAATAACTATATTGACAGCATTGTAATAATGCCGGAAGTTGATGGTTCTGAATACTGTATTGTACTTGATGCTGATGAATTCAACACATTTTCCTCGCTTTGCAACTATTACGACCACAAAACTAGCAACAGAGCCTACACTATTATCTGTACAATGTAATCAATCTGTTTTAGGACCCTGTTTCTAAAGTGTCACTGATAACACTATATTGTTAGGAATATACATATTAAAGGATCAGTAACACAAGTGAAGCATTAATAAATTAACAAACACGGGACAGTTCATGGATTGAAGGTGTGAGCTTCATGTATTTGGATCAAATGAATGAAGTGAGCAGAGCTTGACATGAACTTTTTGCCTCACCAGCCACTGTGGCCAGTGGTTTCTCAAAGTCAGTAGCCACTCAGCATTTTCACCAGCCAAAATCTTACCTCCCCCAAAACGTAAAAACTATAGCTTAGGTAATTGGATAATGTATCTGCATGCATTTGTTCAGGCATAACATTTTACTTGAACAGGAACCATTACGGCTATCCAACCTTAGTAAACTCTGTGTGTGTGTGTGTGTGTGTGTGTGTGTGTGTGTGTGTGACTGAGTAGAAAAATCTATCCAAAAAATCTTAAAAGCTGTCTTCAACAAAGCATGCACTTCTAGATCATTTATTTGACAACATCTGTGTATTGCAGATATTTGCCATGAATATTAACAAAGTGTCATTTCCAAGAATGATGAGTACATTGATCCACAATTTAAAATAATGTTGATAGAACAAGCACAAAATTACTTTATTACTTGCCAACAGATGAAGAGAACTGGCTATATCGGATGGTGATGAGCATTATGTGACGTTTGGTGAAACCCGGCTAGCTTTAGTTGAAAGGTAAAAGTTTCCTAGCTGACTTGGACATGGCCAGGCTATATCTAGGTAAAACCTGAGCTGAATTAAGCTAACCTAGTCCATTTATGTCTAAATATTTCTCAACCTAGACTTCCACCTCTCTAGAATTCCATCTAAATTTGGGCTTGTGCTCACTCGGAAACTAAAGAGACTTTGAACACATGGATGTACATCTGTCCAAGTGACAATTGTCTGTGGTTGAAGTTCATGCTCCTTTACCAAACCGTTGCTCTTTTCTGTATTTGGTGCTGCAATCATTGTCACTTCTGTGTTTCCCAATCATAACAGGAGAATCTGAATCCCTCTCCACTGGCGTGGAATGTCACTTTGAAACCGCAGTGAGCATAGGTGTAGCCTACACACATTTGAACATGCAGCGTTGTGTTTAGCTGTTGTTTGATTTCGGCTGAGTTTGTCTTCTCCCACTGAAGAAGCGAGAGCAAGGGGCGAAGTCGATGGCAAATGTGATGAGCTCAGTGTGCACAAAAGGTCACCTGCCAAAGTGGCTATTAAGAGTGAACACGTTAAACGCCTTTGCTAAATTCTACCCACATTTGGTGGATGGCGGGTGTTATTGTCATGCCCTGAAAGTGAGAGAAGCCATTTTGTCATCATCTGTGAACAGTAGCTTCCAAAGTTTTAGAAGGTCAAAGTGACACCTTTACAACCATTTAAACCATTATGGTTTATGGGTGATCAACCTCATGGATAACTCAATATCACAGATACACATATATCAAACCTGCAGATGGCACAATAAGATTAGCTTTATTTCACGACATACAGTAATTACTTGAAGTCAATTTCCTTACCCATTTGACAGTGGTCTTCAAAAATACATAGCCTAGATCCTCTTTTTTTCCAGGGGGCCACACATTGAACATCATCCTGAGCGTGACGTGACCAAGATACAATAATTAACACAGTGACACAAATAACAAATAGTCATGTGGAAAAATTCAGGACACTTAAACCTTATAGCTTGGTACTAATAAGCATGACTGGTATTTATGAAGTCTAAAAGCAATCCATGTTCAGGAGGAGAAGCCCAGTCAAAATCATCTGATGCATTATATTGTATGCCTGAACAACTTATATCTTCTATTTAGCTATCTTTGCTTGGAAGACTGGTATTATTGTGACACCCTACCAGTACACATATGTATGACAAATCTGGCAAATCAGAAGCCTGAAGAATTTTTAAGAATCTTTAAGTGAAAATTAAGATTTTTGCATCAAACTTTGCATATTCACAGATAAGAGCTCATATGGGCAAATTATATATATAATGATATCAACACATTTTTCCAGCAGAAATGATACTGTTATCTTAAGGCTTCATAATGTTTAATCTTGAGTTTCTTTAGATGTGCATATCAGTAGGTTACAATTTTGGTGCACAAAACAGGAGTGCATGTTTGCTTTCTGAATAATGTATGTGAAATCATTAAGATATAACCTGAATACGGATGCACATCCTCAAACATTAAACATTAAACAATGTCTATTTTCCATTTACCACAGTTGTGAGTTGTGTAACAAAGAAAACAAATAATGATGGGTAATAAGAGAACCATGTGACCGTATCCTCACATAAACATCCACATGATGTTTGATCCATTGGCAGAAAAGGACACCTGTGAGATTATGAATGGTCTATGAATAACCAGGTCACAACTGTTTTTTTATGTATCTACAACCTCCCCTGACATAATCACGCACACACATACATACACACACACACACATATACAAACACAGACTCCCTCACACCCCATGCGTCAGCAAGCTTAATGATGAACTGTTCCACGATGGGGCAATCACACAGTAAATCCCATCAGAAGTTAATATTCAAACCCACTACTTCCTTTTACCTAAATTCCTAACTTTCCACTTGCCTGGACTGATTTGGCCCAGGTGTTGCCCAGTGGGATCACAGTAAAGCATTACTGATATGAAGGATATCTCTTGTCTATTGAGGATATAGAATACGGTACTAATGCATGGAGTGTCAGGTGGAATTGTAGATTTTCTTTTGGGAAACCAAATGATGTTTGTGTATGTAACAGAAAATAGGACTGCTACAGAAAGTCATGTCACCTCCTGTGTCAGGCTCAGAGGGTCTATTGCTTAATTGCAACGTGTTTGCGCTAGGACCAATGAACAGTTAGTGTGATGGTTAAAATAACTTTCATTTTGCCTACTTTTGCAACAAAGATAGCAGAAGCTTTATAAAACAATATGATGCAAAAATAAACAAACAAACAAAAAAATAATGATGATATCATCCAGAAATTCAGGCACAAAGTAGGTTAATATATAAGCATTGTAAATTAGCAACATAAAGGCTTTTGTTGAGTGAACTTAGGTTTTACGTTAATCATGCAAACAGTGTATAAAATCCCGCTTATTGCAGCCTAGCCTGTCTATTATAATTTGAATGGGAAACAGTGTGTACACAGATTGCATACTAGAGATTGTTGTGCTCCTTCAAAAAACATTTTGATATGCTGATATATATGCTTTCTAGTATTTCATGTGATTCTTTAGAGTTACGTGTTCAGACATGGTTCTAAAGCTGGACAGGAAGTCTTATCTCCAGTCAGACGGCAACACAAAACAAACAAACAAGCAAATAATAAACAAACAAACAAACAAACCCAGTTGGTGTGATGAGGCTGAACCTTGATATATGATATGTTGTGATATATGTGGAGACAATACATGTCAGTTCCCCATATTGTCATCCCTGCTTGTTTAATTGTGGCCACTGTCTGTGCACTCTGCCTATCTAAGGCTAGTTCCTCTCTTTGAACTCAGCTTTTGCTAGACCTGGATACAGCAGGAATGCATACACATTTGAACTGACCATGAGCCAAGGACCTGGGTCTTCCATTATAGTGGGCTTGACAATCATGCTGTAGAATGTATGCCTATTTGAAAACAGTGCTCTCAAACCCTGTTCAGCATTCTGTTTGGAGGCCAGTTTATACAATCACAGACATGTGCCATGACCTTTCCTTCATGTGAAAGTCCTCCTGAGCGATCCTGTTTTTTGAGTTCAATTCAATTTCGAGTCGGTTTTTAGAAATTAATTTTTTTGTTTTTTTTTTTAATAATGAATGTACCATGAAATAATGACTTGAGAAATTCTTTTTCAATATTTTCTTTTTTAATTTTTTTGAAATGTTAAACACTAACATAACAAAACTGCTTTAAACCTGGCTATTTTCAAAGGCTCCAATGCTGTGGCTGCATATTACAGAAAATCACTTCCATAAATTATCATCACTTTGGCCTTTAAAAATGTATGTGAAATTCAGGAGTGTATATTTCACTTTTTATTTGGTAACATCCCTTTTCGACACTATTGGCTCTGGAAGTAAAGAGAATTTGTTTTTGGCAGGTGAACATTACCATCCTACTGTTTTCAGTGTTCCTCGCGAACCACGTTAGAAAGTTAACTAGCAATGTCGACAAAATCATTAGACCAATTTCAAGGAAGATATAACATTCTATCGAGTAAATCCTACAGGTTTGTTAGAAGTGCTGTTATGAAATATGTGTGCGTTTTTGGTTGGAGTCACACAGTAGGTCTACATAGACCTCTTTGGTTCAGCTCAATGGATACTAGGCGCAATGGATTATGATCATTGTAGTTATTGTGTTGCTTATTTTCTGTGCAAGCTGCGTTGTGTAGCTGCCTTTTAAACTTAAAACTTAAAAAATTACTTAATTATTATTTGCTATGAAAATCGATTAATTATTTAAGCACCGAAAAAAACACAGAAATGTCATTAATCGCTCAGCACTACCATAAAGTCACAACGTGCATTTTATTAAGAGACTTTCATTGACAGAACATGCATGTTCTAAGTATAAATACTGTGATATGTGATATACAGACTTGCAATTAACCCAGGGGGAGTATGTGATTAGGTGTACTAACTATTCATTAACCAGACATTTACCACTTTATTGGAGAAGATCATGGATGGATACTCGTACTGTAATACTCCAGCAAAGGGGTCTAACCACAGTGAAACAACAGACATATCACTAATCCTCTTTTGACAATGAAATTACATTTTACGCTGGACAGACATTAGTATTATAAATGCAATTTTGCTACAATCAAGAAGGTTAATTTAAATAACATTAAAGTAATACACTATATTGCTGGTTACTTGTTAGATGCAGGAACACAGCACAAAAAGTGCCATTTATAGCAAATATATCTGCCATGCCCTGATTGTATGAAACCAAATCTGGGGTGGTGACAAGTACTTCTCTTACAGGGAGAGCAGTTGCTGTCTGCCCAAATAAGTTTTTTTTTTTCTTTAATTTGAGCCATACTCGCACACAGTACTGTATTCTTAATTAAAGCATGATTAGTGATTATTTTCCAAATACTATCCCAGTATAATTAGATATATGATAATTGACTACGTAAATAAATACAAATAAAAATGAATAAAAAAACAACCCTAAGTGCCCTTGAAAGCACCTCGACACCAGCTTGGTTCATAAAATAACTTATGCCTTAAAGACAGTATTCTTATGTGATTATTGCACTCTCACTGGCTCCGTGCCCACAAACAACATACACGATTAACACAAAGTTTTGTAAATTATAATTGTTGTGAGTTTCCTAGACAATGCAAGGCTTGTTCTTGTTGTGTATGACACTTTTTACCTTTTTGTCTCCTATTTCTAAATATAACATGGCACATAGAATCTTCATGTTGCCATTTATTTGTGTTTGTATTTCTGTTGAGACCGAACGCATTGCATAATCGCATTGTTGCACACTATGCCGCGAGTGTGTAAGAGACAGTACAAAAAATATATAATAATAATAAAAATAAACCCTGGATGTCAGATACAATGTATTCTTTTTTCTTGACAACTGATATCTGTTCTTGCTTTTCAGGATGGGTTAAAAATGTGCTTCGGTTTTTAAGGGATATTAATTTTTTTTATAGTATTAAGATAAATGAAAGCGGCCATTCCCATTTGCACATGAAATTAATGAAGATATATTTATACATTTGTGATTCTAAGTTAACAGGAATATCCACACTGACCACCGGAGTCCGGAAAGTATAATTGGTATTTTACTGCAATGATGAGTACAGTGCATTTAGAATTAGTAAGCACTAGCGTTGCTTGTGAAGGATTACCATTGTGTACATTATTTTCCTATTTTTTGTGTAATGTACTATATATCATGCTATTTTTTCCTTTGTGAATGGCTATTACATGCACTGTATGTAATAGAATTTGGGTATAAATGCACTCTGATTGAAAATGTTTTGTCTGTTTATACTAAATCTACAGTTCCTGATTGTATTGATACATCAATAAATACTTTCTTGTATAACTGTGTCCAATCTTTATAATATTTATTTAAATAATTTTGAAGATCTAGTGGGTCTGTTGAAGGATGGCACAACATTGCACAAATTGCACAGTTGTGTCACACAGGTCCAGCTTGAATTTTAAAACTATATCACTGCTCTGTTACACACAGTAAAACAAAATATGCCTTCATGAAATGCAGGCAACATAAAATCATATAACATGATTATACGAGCAGAGTATAGTCAATCACAACTGTGGTACTTCTTTGAGCTTAGTCTACACATTTAGTATGAAATCCACAAGCATTTTGTAAATGAGGCCCATGGTCTGGAGCACGCACGGAGTACGATTTTCACTGTGCAAGTGCAAGGTTTATGATTTTGGTAGGCAGAAATTGTGACCACGTGTGGAAAAAATGGTTTAACACTAAAATAGTAATGAAAATTACGATGACATCCTGGCAACTGGTTTCCAGTAAGTTACTTTAAATTGATTTACTGTGTTAATACTGTGGTGTGAAATACAGTAACCATTACTTTGCTGTAAATACAAACACAGTATAACACTGTAATTGCTAATTGTAAAATACAAAGCTACTGCAAAATCTATGTAGCAAGCAATGAACCGTAAGACCTGGACACAGGTATCCTGGGTGAGAGTCAGCCACACTAACCACTATGCTGAAGATGAACTCACCTGTAGCAGAGCAATTAGGCAGCCCCACCAGCAGATCGCTGCACTGCTCCCTCTCATCCCCAGGGTGTCACACTCACATGCTACTCACAGGGTGCCGTCCGTCATGAGGCACCGCCCTGCCCGTCGAAGGCTGACCTTCTCAATTCTACTTCGAGCAGCACTGTGGCGAGCGATGATCTGGCAAGGCACAAAATGATCTGGCAAATCAGTTCTCCCAGGTGAGAGGTGGCCACGCTAACCACTGTGTTAAAGATGAATTGACCTATAGTAAAGCGGCTAGGCAGCCCCACTAATGGATCGCTACATCGACAGTTAACTGCTGGATTGCTACCAATCAGTACCATTACTGTAAATTACTGTACATCAAAAATTTGAAATAGCCTACTGTTGTAAGTTCTGTTGGGGAGTCATTAATAGCTTTGCCAATCAAAGACCAAGTATTATCTGATGAAGGATGCCACGTGGGGATTCAGGAGCGCTGCTTTCTTCTGGACTGTCTGTATGGTCCGATGGATGATGTGGACCTTCAAGGAACACTTTCTGCTGTTCCCAGGGTTGATCCGCACAACAAACCTGAAAATACAAGCAATAACTGAGCTCTGTTTGATGGATTTCATCTCTAAGACAAGAGCAATGTGCTCTGAACATGTGGATTGTTGGACCGAGCAGAGAAATGGGCTATGCCACACACAGACTAGAAAGTGGCATTGGGTATCGAGCTTTGATTTTTTTCAAAAATCACTGTCTATTATAAAGAACAATTTCAAGCAATGAAGACCCTCCCAACATCATCTAAATTTAATTAATTTTCCTCTGGTACACAGGTACAACATCCCTAGTCTCAGCTAATGTGAACTTAACTTGTTGTAAACTCACCGCCAATGATGGGAGTCCATGCAGACTGACGGTTCTCTCCCTTAAAAGGATGAGTGTCAATCCACAAATCTGAAAAACATGAAAGCACTTGTAGAGTGTTTCACATTGCTGTGACACTGAAAGGAACATCAAACAACTGTTATAAACTTGAGTGAGACATCCAATCTCTTAAACTAGTCTAAATATCCACAGAAAATGTATGTATGGTGTGTTTGATAAAGAATATATAATTGAAAATGAATAAGTTTTATTCAGTAAAACTAATTTGAGCAGCCTGGGGCAATGCAAAAGGAACCTCTGTACATTCTTTTTCTTCTCACGATTCATCATTGAGCTCGTTGAAATTCTGCTATCTCAGCAGCTGAGACGAACCAGTGATGTCACAACCTAGCTTGTTCAAAGATGGCTGTGCGCTTGTGCAAAAAAATCACATTTAGTTTATTTTTCTGGCAAATACTGGTCAATTTCTGATTTGAATACAGTGCCATGCCTTATCTAAGTTAAAAAA